>NC_138317.1:9457500-9887500 GCF_965601325.2 Salmo salar | reverse complement strand
ACACCACATACTGTAAACCCACACACACACATAGACAGTCACACACACACACACACACACACACATGCTGTAAACACACACACACACACACACACACACATAGACAGTCACACACACATACTGTAAACACACACAGTCACACACACATACTGTAAGCCCACACACACACACACAGTCATTCACACATACTGTAAACCCACACACACACACACACACACACAGTCACACACACACATACTGTAAACCCACACACACACATAGACAGTCACACACACACATACTGTAAACCCACACACACACACACACACACACATACTGTAAACCCACACACACACACACAGTCACACACACACATACTGTAAACACACACACACACACAGTCACACACATACTGTAACACACACACACATACTGTAAACCCACACACACACACACAGACAGCACACACACACATACTGTAAACCCACACACACATACTGTAAACACACACACACAGACAGTCACACACCACACATACTGTAAACCCACACACACACACATAGACAGTCACACACACACACACACACATACTGTAACCCCCCCCCACACACACACACAGTCACACACACACATACTGTAAACCCACACACACAGACAGTCACACACACACATACTGTAAACACATACACACACATAGACAGTCACACACACACACATACTGTAAACCCACACACACACATAGACAGTCACACACACACACACACACACACACACACACACACACACACACATGCTGTAAACACACACACACACACACACACACACATAGACAGTCACACACACATACTGTAAACACACACAGTCACACACACATACTGTAAGCCCACACACACACACACAGTCATTCACACATACTGTAAACCCACACACACACACACACACACACAGTCACACACACACATACTGTAAACCCACACACACACATAGACAGTCACACACACACACATAGACAGTCACACACACACATACTGTAAACACACACATACTGTAAACCCACACACACACATAGACAGTCACACACACACACATAGACAGTCACACATACACACATACTGTAAACACACACACACAGACAGTCACACACACACATACTGTAAACCCACACACACACACAGTCACACACACAAACACACATACTGTAAACCCACACACACACATAGACACACACACACACACATACTGTAAACCCACACACATAGACACACACACATAGACACACACACACACACACACACACACACACACATAGACAGTCACACACACACATACTGTAAACACACAGTCACACACACACACACACACACACACACACACACACACACACACACACACACACACACACACACACACACACACACACACATACTGTAAACACACACACACACACACAGACAGTCACACACACATAGATAGTCACACACACATACTGTAAACCCACACACACACATAGACAGTCACACACACACACATACTGTAAACCCACACACACACATAGACAGTCACACACACATACTGTAAACACACACATACTGTAAACCCACACACACACATAGACAGTCACACACACACTGTAAACACACACACACATAGACAGTCACACACACATACTGTAAACACACACACAGTCACACACACATACTGTAACCCCCCCCCCCCCCCCACACACACACACACAGTCACACACACACATACTGTAAACCCACACACACACACACATACTGTAAACCCACACACACACACACATACTGTAAACACACACACACACACACACACACACACATAGACAGTCACACACACCCATACTGTAAACACACAGTCACACACACACACACACACACATACTGTAAACCCACACACACACACACACATACTGTAAACACACACACATACTGTAAACCCACACACACACACAGTCACACACACACACACACATACTATAAACCCACACACACATACTGTAAACCCACACACACACACAGTCACACACACACACACACACATACTGTAAACCCACACACACACACACATACTGTAAACACACAGTCACACACATACTGTAAACCCACACACACACATACAGTCACACACACACACTGTAAACACACACATTCTGTAAACCCACACACACACATAGACAGTCACACACACACACACATACTGTAAACCCACACACACACATAGACAGTCACACACACACTGTAAACACACACACACACATAGACAGTCACACACACATACTGTAAACACACACACAGTCACACACACATACTGTAACCCCCCCCCCCCCCCCCCACACACACACACACACACACACAGTCACACACACACATACTGTAAACCCACACACACACACACACATACTGTAAACCCACACACACACACATACTGTAAACACACACACACACATAGACAGTCACACACACATACTGTAAACACACATACTGTAAACCCACACACACACACACACACACACACACACACACACACACACACACACACACACACACACACACATACTGTAAACACACACACAGTCACACACACATATTGTAAACATACACACACACAGTCACACACACACACACACACACACACATAGACAGTCACACACACACATACTGTAAACCTACACACACACAGACAATCACACACACCTACTGTAAACCCACACATACACACAGACAGTCACACACACACACACACATACTGTAAACACACACACAGAGTCACACACACACCTACTGTAAACACACACACACACATAGACAGTCACACACACAATCTGTAAACCCCCACACACACACAGACAGTCACACACACACACATACTGTAAACACACACACACACATAGACAGTCACACACACACACACACACACACACACATAGACAGTCACACACACACATACTGTAAACCCACACACACACGACACACACACACACACACACACACACACACACACACACACACACACAGACAGTCACACACACCTACTGTAAACCCACACACACAGACAGTCACACACACACACATACTGTAAACCCACACACACACACACAGACAGTCACACATACACACATACTGTAAACACACACACAGAGTCACACACACACCTACTGTAAACACACACACACACACACACACACACACACACATAGACAGTCACACACACATTCTGTAAACCCCCACACACACACAGACAGTCACACACACACATACTGTAAACCCACACACACACATAGACAGTCACACACACACACATACTGTAAACACACACACACAGACAGTCACACACACATACTGTAAACCCACACACACACATACTGTAAACACACACACACGGATCACCACCAAAACAGACATATGATACACAAATATAGACGCAAAGAGTAGAGGAAGAGGTAATAGTGATGGGAATGAACTCAAGGAGGGTGACGTGACTCGGATGACAGTCAGTTTACGGTACATCGGTAGATCCACTGACTGCTTGACCACTGTTATCTTTTGAAGGATGCAGTTGTACAGTGTTTCTTCTTCTTGTAGGCTATTCATTGATAGCTCCTGTACTTTGGCATACAGACACCTAGCATAATCCTTTACAGGATATCCTTCCAGATGAACATGGGTTCACCCCAAACGGTTTGACATACATTACGATCTAATAAGATTCCCTCCATGAACAGAACTATCTTTACCATCATCAGATAATAAGAATAGCTGATATAGTCAAGACATAGGATATCCCACCAATCACATACTGCCTTCAGAAAGTATTCACACCCCTTGACTTTTTCCACATTTTGTTGTGTAACCGCATGAATTTAAAATGTTTTAAATTGAGATTTTGTGTCAATGATCTATACACAATAACCCATAATGTCAAAATGGAATTATGTTTTTAGGATAAAAAATAAACGGAACAGAGCTAAGTGCAGGCAAAATCTTAGAGGAAAACTTGGTTCAGTCTAATTTCCAACAGACACTGGGAGACAAATTCACCTTTCAGTAGGGTAATTACCTACTGAAGGCCAAATACACACAATACCCCATAATGTCAAAGTGGAATTATGTTTTTAGAAATGTTTACAAATTAATAAAAAATGAAACGCTGAAATGTCTTGAGTCAATAAGTATTCAACCCTTTTGTTATGACATGCCTAAATAAGTTCAGGAGTAAACATGTGCTTAACAAGTCACATGATAAGTTGCATGGACTCTGTGTGCAATAATAGTGTTTAACATGATTTTTAAATGACTACCTCATCTCTGTACCCCACACATACAATTATCTGTTAGGTCCCACAGTCGAGCAGCGAATTTCAAGCACAGATTCAACCACAAAGACCAGGGAGGTTTTCCAATGCCTCACAAAGAAAGGTACCTATTGGTAGATGGGTAAAAAAACAAACAGACATTGAATATCTCTTTGAGCATGGTTAACTTATTAATGACACTTTGGATGGTGCATCAATACACCCAGTTACAACAAAGATACAGGAGCCCTCCCTAACTCAGAGAGAAAGGAAACCGCTCAGGGATTTCACCATGAGGCCCACGGTGACTTTAAAACAGTTACAGAGTTTAATAGCTCACTTGGTAGAGCATGGTGCAACGCCAGGTTTGTGGGTTCGATTCCATGGGGGACCAGTACGGAGAAGAAAAAAAGTATGAAATATATGCACTCACTACTGTAAGTTGCTCTGGATAAGAGTTTCTGCTAAATGACGTACAGTTGAAGTCGGTAATGTACATACATCTTAGCCAAATACATTTAAACTCAGTTTTTCTCAATTCCTGACATTTAATCCTAGTAAAAATTCCCTGTCTTAGGTCAGTTAGGATCACCACTTTATTTTAAGAATGTGAAATGTCAGAATAATAGCAGAGAGAATTATTTATTTCATCACATTCCCAGTGGGTCAGAAGTTTACATGCACTCAATTAGTATTTGGTAGCATTGCCTTTAAATTGTTTAACTTGGGTCAAACGTTTTGGGTAGCCTTCCACAAGCTTCCACAATAAGTTGGGTGAATTTTGGCCCATTCCTCCTGACAGAGCTGGTGTAACTGAGTCAGGTTTGTAGGCCTCCTTGCTCGCACACGCTTTATAAGTTCTGCCCACAAATGTTCTATAGGATTGAGGTCAGGGCTTTGTGATGGCAACTCCAATACCTTGACTTTGTTGTCCTTAAGCCATTTTGCTACAACTTTGGAAGTATGCTTGGGGTCATTGTCCATTTGGAAGACCTATTTGCGACCAAGCTTTAGCTTCCTGACTGATGTCTTGAGATGTTGCTTCAATATATCCACATACTTTTCCTTCCAACTGATGTCATCTGTTTTGTGAAGTGCACCAGTCCCTCCTGCAGCAAAGCACCCCCACAACATGATGCTGCCACCCCCGTGCTTCACGGTTGGGATGGTGTTCTTCGGCTTGCAAGGCTCCCCCTTTTTCCTCCAAACATAACGATGGTCATTATGGCCAACAGTTCTATTTTTGTTTCATCAGAACAGAGGACATTTCTCCAAAAAGTACGATCTTTGTCCCCATGTGCAGTTGCAAACCGTAGTCTGGCTTTTTTATGGCGGTTTTGGAGCAGTGGCTTCTTCTTTGCTGAGCGGTCTTTCAGGTTATGTCGATATAGGACTCGTTTTACTGTGGATATAGATACTTTTGTACCTGTTTCCTCCAGCATCTTCACAAGGTCCTTTGCTGTTGTTCTGGGATTGATTTGCACTTTTCACACCAAAGAACGCGTCTCCTTTCTGAGCAGTATGACGGCTGCGTGGTCCCATGGTGTTTATACTTGCATACTATTGTTTGTACAGATGAACGTGGTACCTTCAGGCATTTGGTAATTGCTCCCAAGGATGAACCAGACTTGTGGAGGGCCACAATTCTTTTCTGAGGTCTTGGCTGATTTCCTTTGATTTTCACATGATGTCAAGCAAAGAGGCACTGAGTTTGAAGGTAGGCCTTGAAATACATCCACAGGTACACCTCCAATTGACTCAAATTATGTCAATTAGCCTATCAGAAGCTTCTAAACCCATTACATCATTTTCTGGAATTTTCCAAGCTATTTAAAGGTACAGTCAACTTAGTGTATGTAAACGTTTGACCCACTGGAATTGTGATACAGTGAATTACAAGTGAAATTATGTTATTTGTGTCATGCACAAAGTAGATGTCCTAACCGACTTGCCAAAACTATAGTTTGTTAACAAGACATTTGTGGAGTGGTTGAAAAACAAGTTTTAATGACTCCAACTTAAGTGTATGTAAACTTCCGACTTCAACTGAACATGTAAATATGAGAAAACTGAGGTTGGATCAACAACATTGTAGCTACTCTACAATACTAACATAAAGTACAGAGTGAAAAGAAGGAAGCCTGTTCAGAATAAAAATATTCCAAAACATGCATCCTGTTTGCAATAAGGCACTGAAGTAATACTGCAAAGAAATACACTTTTAATCCTGAATACAAAGCGTTATGTTTGGAGCAAATCCAACACAACACATCACTGAGTACCACTCTTCATATTTTCAAGTACGTTGATGGCTGCATCATGTTATGGGTATGCTTGTCATCGGCAAGGACTAAGGAGTTTTTTAGGATAAAAATGTACAGAATAGAGCTAAGCGCAGGCAAAATCCTAGAGGAAAACTTGGTTCAATCTGCTTTCCAACAGACACTGGGAGACAAATTCACCTTTCAGTAGGGTAATTACCTAAAACACAAGGCCAAATATACACTGGAGTTGCTAACCAAGATGACATTGAAAGTTACAGAGTGGCCTAGTTATATTTTGGACTTAAATCAACTTGAAAATCTATGGCAAGATTTGGCTGTGTAGCAATGATCAACCTCTGAGGAAGCACAGTTCCCGCTCAGCCCAGTCAAAACTGTTCGCTGCTCTGGCACCCCAATGGTGGAACAAGCTCCCTCACGACGCCAGGACAGCGGAGTCAATCACCACCTTCCGGAGACACCTGAAACCCCACCTCTTTAAGGAATACCTAGGATAGGATAAAGTAATCCTTCTAACCCCCCCCCCCCCCCCCCCCCCCTCCCCTTAAATTATTTAGATGTACTATTGTAAAGTGGTTGTTCCACTGGATATCATAAGGTGAATGCACCATTTTGTAAGTCGCTCTGGATAAGAGCATCTGCTAAATGACTTAAATGTAATGTAAATGTAACCAACTTGACAGAGCTTGAATCATTTTTTAAAGAATAATGGGAAAACGTGTAGAATCCAGGTGTGCAAAGCTCTTAGAGACTTAACCAGAAAAACTCACAGCTGTAATTGCTGCCAAAGATGATTCTAACATGTAGTGACTCTTGCTTATCTAATAAAGATGTTTTATTTTCCATAAATTCTTAATAATAAAATAAAAAATCTTCCACTTTGACATGAGTATTTTGTGTAGATCATTGATTAAAAAAATGACAAAACCATTTTAATCCCACTTTGTAAATGTGGAAAAAGTCAAGGGGTGTGAATACTTTCTGAAGGCACTGTACCTCAAGGCAGTTTCCCAAACTCGGTCCTGGGGCCCCCACTGAGTGCACTTTTTTTTATGGCCCTAGCACAACACAGGTGATTCAAATAACCAACTCATCATCAAGCTTTGGCTATTTGAATCAGCTGTGTAGTGCTAGGGCAAAAATCAAAACGTGCTCCCAGGGGGGTCCCCAGGACCGAGTTTGGGAAACCCTGCCTAAAGGCAAGTCTGCTGGGATCTTTAGAGGGGGACCAAATCATTATTTTCCCATTATACCCCATCTAGTGGTCATTGGTGCCAACTACAACTTTCTATCTGATCTGGCATGATAAAAGAAGCACTGATGAAACATGATGAAATGTGCTAGTCATCTTTGTTTTAGCACGCTGAGTCCAGCTGCAGACAGTGAATGTGGCGTATGAGACATGCACACACACACAAACACACACTATGCACGTTGCCTCACTATAGCAGCCCAGTTTCAACATTTTAGCCTACTGCATTTTTTTATGCACTGATTTAGCCCGCTAAGTGGCTAATTTGTCGCTAATGTTGCAAAGCACCTATTATGGCAGAAGATTGAATCAGGTCTATTGTGAATACATATAGCACCTTGGATTGGGTTCTCAGAGTGTTCTGAAGTTGTGTGTATAGGGCCTCTGTTGATGTGTGTTTTAACTAGCCGACATAATTGACTTATAGCGAGGCATTCCGGCTCCCTTTTCCCATTCCAAATTGCTCAGATCCACCCTCCCTCTCTTTCTCTATGTTTGCCTTCCACATATACTCTCTCTCCTTTTTACATTTCATCATTACTCTTCCTCCCATCCTCCCCGTTTGAACCTTGCCCCTTTTTTCTGTCTGCCCTCCTTCCATCTTCCTCTCTGTCCATTCTCTCTTTTTTCTTTTAAATGTGGATTCCTCTTTGGGTTCAGTATATCCCTCACTCTACCTTTTTCTGTGACCACAAACACTCTTTCTTTTCTCCAACTTCAATTAAAATTCAAATGCTCGCTCTCTCTGTTTCACTATTTGTTTTGGCCCCTTTTTCTCGCTTTTCCAGTGTCTTTCCTGCTCCCTTCATAGCCATGGAAACCGGGAGAGTGTGCATGCAGGTCGCCATGGCAACAGGGGAATGGGGAAGAGCCAGGCTAGGAGCTGTCCTTTGCGCTGCCTGTGAAAAATGTTTGAGCAAAAGCTCAGGCGGGCAGTCGCCTAGACGCCTCAGTTCCATGCAGGCACCTTATGTCTGGGGCCTGAGTACATACTGTATGTACATACATTTCCCACACCGCATTCACTCTGCCTCCAGTCGACATTCGCACACACTCATTACACATGCACGTTTACACATAGGCTATACAAATCAGCAAATATCCAAATCCCTCAAGTCAAGACAGTAACTTGAAAATAATTCGATAAATAATCCACAATAGCAGGACATTTTTTAACTGTTTTTGAACTGTTTTGAATAGAACGTTCCAATTCATGAGACAAATGTAGCCTTTGTTCCATGTAACATGCATGTCACAAAACTTAATTTGGTCAAATGAATTACTTTTAATCCAAATATTTATATTATAAAATGACCAGACATGCTAATATAAACAGTCACAATTGCTTTTATACTAGTTTATATTGATTCTCACTTCATCCTCAATTGCATCCAAAATGAAAACCAATATGAAATATTGAATAAAAACGACACAACACCTTTTGTTGCCAATAGCGTGTTCCACTGTCAACACTGATCCCAAAAAATCTCTCTCATAATCAAATTACAACAGTAAGACAGACACAGCCTTTCCCCTGCCCACTCACACACACACTCTCGTACGCAAGCACACACACACACACACACACACACACACACACACACACACACACACACACACACACACACACACACACACACACACACACACACACACACACACACACACACACACACACACACACACACACACAACCCAAACCCTGGAAGGCTGGCACCACAACACATCAGGACAGCTGTGAATTCCAGCTCTTCAAACCAGGAGACGGTCAAATGACAGTCAAATGAATAGTACGGTCAAAACCTCAAAAACATGGGTTCAAAAGAGAAAAAGGGTTAAAAAAAGAAGGCCCATGTCAGCTGAAATGCATGTCACAACCGCTTCAAGTAAACAGGCAACCAAAAAAAGACCTGTTTGTAGCTTTAACATGACAGTTTAGTTTCTCTCACACTCCTTTCTTCCTCCTTTCTCTTGACCTCTGACCAGGAATTGGTTGAGTGCCTCCTCTCTCCCCCACACTGGTTAGTATATACAGTTGAATTCTGATAAGTTCACACAAGTGCAAACTGTTTAAGTATTAAACCTGTGTTTAAAACTTAACGGTGTTGAAACACTTTAAAATGTTTCGTTTAAGTGGATTGCAGTTCACCAGTCCCAATTTAAATGTATTATTTTCGATGGCTCAGTCTGGATATCTGCACGATTCACAACAGTTATCAGGAGCTTCTGTTACACACCACATCAATCCATCTCTTTGTATGCATCTCTATTTAGTGCCCAACAACCCCACTGAGCACACACTGGTTGAATCAACGTTGTTTCCATGTAAATTCAATGAAATGGCATTGAGCCAACGTGGAATAGACGTTGAATTTAAGTCTGTGCCCAGTGGGACGCTGATTGTGTTTGTAAAGAGTAATGAAAGTAACAGAAATAGCAGGCGAAGAGCAGCTTGCATGCCTGAGGAAACAAACGCGGCATACATAACCATTCCTTTTTCACTATATCTTTAGTCGCTCCTTCCGTCACAAACACTTTACTCCCTAATAAAACCCAAGCTGGAACAATGGCAGGTTCACTGATGAAACATTTCTTTGAAATCCTCAAGCCATAAACCTGACAGATTATTTTCTCTGATGTATTTGTAGCGGTATCACAACCCTTCAGTAAAAGTACAGTACACTCTGTTTAAAAATATATATGCCGAGTTGCTGCCAATTGGAGTGTTGCTATGATATATGTTTTTTTGCACTCCCAACCCACATCCACATTCACAAGGGTATAGAGGGATGGAGAGATGTATCCTCATCCCTCCCATACAGCACAATCATTACAAAGATAGCTCTTTTTTTAATTACATTAGACTTAACAATATTCCAATGTGTAATAAAATGCTTGACGTTGTAAGGAAAACATTGCCACACATTTGCCTTCTGTCTTCCCCGAAAGAAGGGGGACCATTATCAGTTCCCATCTCTGCAGGTATACCCTCTACAGGTGAGTTTTGTAGAAGTATATACTTCCCAAATGTCTTACCAGCAACACGCACCACCGCCCTCTCGGCCGGGTCCAGCACTGAGTTGTGAGTTTTCCTCTTTCTCCTCTCTCCTCTCTCGTGTCTGGACGGTCGGTTCCAGGGTAGGGTGTCCCCAGAGGGGCCTTGGAGTCCGGACGGGCAGGGGGACAGGGAGCCCCCCGAGCGCTCGCTACGCAAAGACCGCTCGCTCCTCTCGCTAACGTAGGAGCGCTCGCTCAGTGTCTCCTCGTCCGAGGACTCCATCACGCCGGAGGGCTGGAAGAAAAGAGGGAATGGAGTAAAAGAGGAGGAGAAGAGATGGGGAAGAGTGTGGGGGAGGTGTTAGAAATAAAGGCAGGGCAAAAGGGGGGAAGAAAAAAGGGAGGACAGAGAAGAGAAAGAAAGGAAGTATGAGAGATAGGCAATGCTGTTTAATTCATCATCCACAGTGTAATCTGGCATAGCTCAAAAATAATGCAAGGCTTCTTGTAATTAGTTTAAGTCACCTTGGTTACAACACGATGTGGTAAACTAATGGTGACGACGATCGGGAGGAGGATCGAGGAAGAATTAGGTTAACAGAACTGCCAGGTCTCAATGGAGCTCAACGAGTTTGACGAGTTCAAAGTAATATGACAGCAGGAAACCATTACTCAACTTCAAGATGAAGACAATTGACATAAAGGCAAAGAGGATGGCTAGACATCACAGCGTCACTGGAGCGGTTGTGAAACCACACCACACTTCAATCAATAGTCAATGGAGAAGGGCAGGAAAAGGAAGAAATCAGGACAATTGAGCATCTTTCAAGCAACTTTGGCGACAATCAAGAGCAGTATGACTTCCATTACTCTACATTCGTAATAGATGATTGACGGGTGGGTCTTGGGGTCATGATGATGATGGTTCAACAGACATCGCTAATGAGTCAGGATGTAATGATGTGGAAAGACCAAGGGACAGGTTGATCGAATACCCTCGCTCCAGATTCTATTAATACAGTCTGGGTCCTGGTCGATACTGGATTCTCTACTCTAGTCATGCAGAGAGAGGAGCTGAGGAGCACTGAGTTCTTCTGTGATCAGCTGCATGTGGATGGGACCCACGGGAGCATGGACTAGGGCTCTGTCCATCATATTGGGGATCAATACCACTGACCTCAGCACAGTGGTGTCTGGGGACTTTGAATGGGCTTTACTGTCTAAAGGCTGACCCAGTCATGATAAATGACTGACACAATTTGATTCTGGTTTTATTCAGCTATTTTTCAGACCAGACCTTTGCAGTTTTACGTCTCATGAGGGTCCTAGTTGACCACAAAACCACCACGGTTTTCCATTTTTATCTAAATAAGGAAGAGTATTTAAAAAAAGAGTTTTGGCCTTCTATCCAATTTGCAATTGACTGAAATTATACAAACTCCCTTACTACTATAACAGTGGTTAGGTAGTGGAAATATTTCATTGATATGTGAGTAGTAAGTCAAACAAGCTAACTACTATTTCCATCTGTGGTGACTATGGCGAATTTCCTTGTACTAGTCTAGTCCTGGGCAGAATGCCTGCCCCACTTCCTCCAGCATGTCCCTTCCCAGCATCCTCAGCATGCCGTTGGATCACTCAGTTTCCCTGCTGCTGCCTGACAGAGTGTTGGTTCTGAGGCGACCGGAGCCAGTGGTGTATAAATAGAGACAGAATGGGGGATTCAAAGCCACGCTGTGTCATTATGCCTTTGTGTGGCATCGCGTGAAAGGAAGACAGCTTTTGAAAGGAAAAAGCTGAAAAGTCAGAAAAAAATCATCATAATTCAATAATTACCTTTTAAAAACAGCCCCCTCCTTTCTCTCCCTCTCTGTCACAGTCCTCTTCTCTCTCTCTCTCTCTCTCTTTCAGTCTTCTTCCCTCTTTCTCCTCCCTTTCTGTCTCAGTTCTCTTCCCTCTCCCCCTCTCTCTGTCTCTGTCTCAGTCCTCTTCCCTCTCTCTCCCACTCTCCCCCCAACAACAGCTGTTGGAGTTGCACCATGTAAGGACGCAGAACAGTTGACTGGGTTGATTTATAAGATGTAATGAGGCTTCCGGGTTTGCATGGCCATGGATACAGGGTGTTCCCATCCACAGCTGAGACAGAGTGATTCCAAAACAGCATTCCTTCATAGTCCATGGACCGACTTACCGATTAACAGCTGTTGAAGCCTCATTGATAGTTGAACAGATAGTAGGGTTACCTAGGCATATAATCCACATTGTTTTGTGTACATGCATGAATGATCTTGGAGACAGTTGAGCGATCCTCATAGATATAGGCCTCCAGCTATGAGTAACACTGACTAGACTCTCAACACCGACTCACTGGCGATCCAGACATGCTCCGATACAGAAAGCCACTGTCAAAAGCCACTGCCATTGAGGTGCTGCTGGAGTTGACTGTCTGAGGGAATGAACATGGGAGGGAGAGAGAGGGAGAAAGGAGAGAGAGCGTATGTGTACTCCATATGCAGGTTATAGCGGTTTTTTTCTTGTTCTGGTGGCAGCTCTGCAAAGTGGTCACTAGCTAGCACAGCCACAAAGTCAGAAAATCTGATTTTAAACCTAACCTTTACCCAAATCTTAACCACACTGCTAACCCTAATGCGTAACCCTAACCTTAAATTAAGACCAAAGAGTTCAATATTTTTTAAATAAATGTTTACAATATAGGCAATTTTGACTTTGCAGCTGGCCTATCTAAGGGGAAATCGCTAATTTCTGCCTCCAGGACAAGGCTCAAGACAATAAACGTCAACCTGCACTGCGCATAGGTGCGTGTGTGTCAAATCAAATCACATGCGCCGAATACAACAGGTGTTCACCTTACAGTGAAATGCTTACATACAAGCCCTTAACCAACAATGCAGTTTTAAGAAAAATAAGTGTCAAGAAAGTACAGTTGAAGTCGGAAGTTTACATACACTTAGGTTGGAGTCATTAAAACTTGTTTTTCAACCACTCCACAAATGTATCATTAACAAACTATAGTTTTGGCAAGTCGGTTAGGACATCTACTTTGTGCATGACACAAGTAATTTTTCCAACAATTGTTTACAGACAGATTATTTCACTTAGAATTCACTGTATCACAATTCCAGTGGGTCAGAAGTTTACATACACTAAGTTGACTGTGCCTTTAAACAGCTTGGAAAATTCCAGAAAATGATGTCATGGCTTTAGAAGCTTCTGATAGGCTAATTGACATCATTTGAGTGAATTGGAGGTGTACCTGTGGATGTATTTCAAGGCCTACCTTCAAACTCAGTGCCTCTTTGCTTGACATCATGGGAAAATCAAAAGAAATCAGCCACAAATTGTAGACCTCCACAAGTCTGGTTCATCCTTGGGAGTAATTTCCAAACGCCTGAAGGTACCACGTTCATCTGTACAAACAATAGTACGCAGTATAAACACCATGGGACCACACAGCCATCATACCGCTCAGGAAGAAGACGCGTTCTGTCTCCTAGAGATGAACATACTTTGGTGCGAAAAGTGCAAATCAATCCCAGAACAACAGCAAAGGACCTTGTGAAGATGCTGGAGGAAACAGGCACAAAAGTATCTATCTATATCCACAGTAAAACGAGTCCTATATCGACATAACCTGAAAGGCTGCTCAGCAAGGAAGAAGCCACTGCTCCAAAACCGCCATTAAAAAGCCAGACTACGGTTTGCAACTGCACATGGGGACAAAGATCGTACTTTTTGGAGAAATGTCCTCTGGTCTGATGAAACAAAAATATAATTATTTGGCCATAATGACCATCGTTATGTTTGGAGGAAAAAGGGGGAGACTTGCAAGCCGAAGAACACCATCCCAACCGTGAAGCACGGGGGGTGGCAGCATCATGTTGTGGGGGTGCTTTGCTGCAGGAGGGACTGGTGCACTTCACAAAATAGATGGCATCATAAGGCAGGAAAATTATGTGGATATACTGAAGCAACATCTCAAGACATCAGTCAGGAATTTAAAGCTTGGTCGCAAATGGGTCTTCCAAATGGATAATTTACATTTACATTTAAGTCATTTAGCAGACGCTCTTATCCAGAGCGACTTACAAATTGGTGCATTCACCTTATAATATCCAGTGGAACAACCACTTTACAATAGTGCATCTAAATCTTTTAAGGGGGGGGGGGGGGGGGGTTAGAAGGATTACTTTATCCTATCCTAGGTATTCCTTAAAGAGGTGGGGTTTCAGGTGTCTCCGGAAGGTGGTGATTGACTCCGCTGTCCTGGCGTCGTGAGGGAGCTTGTTCCACCATTGGGGTGCCAGAGTGATGACCCCAAGCATAGTTCCAAAGTTGTGGCAAAATGACTTAATGACAACAAAGTCAAGGTATTGGAGAGGTCATCACAAAGCCCTAACCTCAATCCTATAGAACATTTTTGGGCAGAACTGAAAAAGTGTGTGCAAGCAAGGAGGGCTACAAACCTGACTCAGTTACACCAGCTCTGTCAGGAGGAATGGGCCAAAATTCACCCAACTTATTGTGGGAAGCTTGTGGAAGGCTACCCGAAACGTTTGACCCAAGTTAAACAATCTAAATGCAATACTACTAACTAAATACTAATTGAGTGTATGTAAACTTCTGACCCACTGGGAATGTGATGAAATAGATAAAAGCTTAAATAAATAAATCTCTCTACTATTATTCTGACATTTCACACTCTTAAAATAAAGTGGTGATCCTAACTGACCTAAGACAGGGAATTTTTACTCGGATTAAATGTCAGGAATTGTGAAGAACTGAGTTTAAATGTATTTGGCTAAGGTGTATGTAAACTTCCGACTTCAACTGTATATACTCACATTTGTTTTAAACAAATAAGAAAATAGAAAAATAACAAACAATTAAAGAGCAACAATAAACAGCAATGAGGCTATATACAGGGGGTACCGGTACAGAGTCAATGTGCGGGGGCACAGGTTTGTCGAGGTAATTGAGGTAATATGTGCAGTACATGTAAGTAAAGAGACTATGTATAGATAATAAACAGAGAGTAGCAGCAGCGTAAAAATGTGGGTAGGTGGGTCAATGAAAATATTCCAGGTAGCCATTTGATTAGCTGTTTAGGAGTCTTATGAATTGGGGGTAGAAGCTGTTAAGAAGCCTTTTGGACCTAGACTTGGTGCTCCGGTACCGCATGCCGTGCGGTACCAGAGAGAATAGTCTATGACTAGGGTGGCTGGAGTCTTTGGCAATTGTTAGGGCCTTGAGCAGCTGACATACCAAGAGGTGATGTAACCAGTCAGGACGCTCTCGACGGTGCAGCTGTAGAACTTTTTGAGGATCTGAATACCCATGCAAAATCTTTTCAGTCTCCTGAGGGGGAATAGGCGTTGTTGTCCCCTCTTCACGACTGTCTTGGTGTGTTTGGACCATGAGAGTTCGTTGATGATGTGGACACCAAGGAACTTGAAGCTCTCAAACTGCTCCACTACAGCCCCGTCAATAAGAATGGGGGCGTGCTCGGCCCTCCTTTTCCTGTAGTCCACGATCATCTCCATTGTCTTGATCACGTGGAGGGAGAGGTTGTTATGCATGCACCACCCGGCCAGGTCTGTGACCTCCTCCCTATAGGCTGTCTCATCAATGTCGGTGATCAGGCCTACCACTGTTGTACCATCGTTAAACTTAATGATGGTGTTGGAGTCGTGCCTGGCCATGCAGTCATGGGTGAACTGGGAGTATAGGAGGGGACTGAGCATGCACCCCTGAGGGGCCCACGTGTTGAGGATCAGTGTGGCAGATGTGTTGTTACCTACCCTTACCACCTGGGGGCGGCCCGTCAGGAAGTCCAGGATCCAGTTGCAGAGAGAGGTGTTTAGTCCCAGGGTCCTTAGCTTAGTAATGAGCTTTGAGGGCACTATGGTGTTGAACGCTGAGCTGTAGTCAATGATTAGCATTCTCACATAGGTGTTCCTTTTGTCCAGGTGGGAAAGGGCAGTGTGGAGTGCAATAGAGATTGCGTCATCTGTGGATCTGTTGGGGCGGTATGCAAATTAGACTGGGTCTAGGGTTTCTGAGATAATGGTGTTGATGTGAGCCATGACCAGCCTTTCAAAGCACTTCATGGCTACAGACGTGAGTGCTACGGGTCGGTAGTAATTTAGGCAGGTAACCTTGGTGTTCTTGGGCACAGGGACTATGGTGGTCTGCTTGAAACATGTTGGCATTACAGACTCAGTCGGGGACAGGTTGAGAATGTCAGTGAAGACACTTGCCAGTTGGTCAGCGCTAGCTCGGAGTACACGCCTTGGTAATCCGTCTGGCTCTGCGGCCTTGTGAATGTTGACCTGTTTAAAGGTCTTACTCACATCGGAGACCATGATCACAGAGTCGTCCAGAACAGCTGATGTTCTCATGCATGCTTCAGTGTTTCTTGCCTCGAAGCGAGCATAGAAGTAATTTAGCTCATCTGGTAAGGTCGTGTCACTGGGCAGCTCGTGGCTGTGCTTCCCTTTGTAGTCTGTAATAGTTTGCAAGTCCTGCCACATCCGACGAGCGTCGGAACCGGTGTAGTAGGATTCAATCTTAGACCTGTATTGATGCTTTGCCTGTTTGATGGTTCGTCGGAGGGCATAGCGAGATTTCTTATTAGCGTCCGGGTTAGAGCCCCGCTCCTTGAAAGCAGCAGCTCTACCCTTTAGCTCAGTGCGGATGTAGCCTGTAATCCATGGCTTCTGGTTGGGATATGTACGTACGGTCACTGCGGGGACAACGTCATCGATGCACTTATGGATGAAGCCAGTGACTGATGTGGTGTACTCCTCAATGCCATCGGAAGAATCCCAATACATATTCCTGTCTGTGCTAGCAAAACAGTCCTGTAGCTTAGCATCTGCGTCATCTGACCACTGCCGTATTGAGAGAGTCACTGGTACTTCCTGCTTTAGTTTTTGCTTGAAAGCAGGAGGATAGAGTTATGGTCAGATTTGCCAAATGGAGGGCGAGGGAGAGCTTTGTACGTGTCTCTGTGTGTGGAGTAAAGGTGGTCTAGAGTTTTTTTTCTCACTCTGGGCTCACATGTAACACGCTGGTAGAAAAGAGGTAAACCGATTTAAGTTTCCCTGCATTAAAGTCCCCGGCCACTAGGAGTGCCGCCTCTGGATGAGCATTTTCTTGTTTACTTATGGCCTTATACAGCTCGTTGAGTGCTGTCTTAGTGCCAGCATCGGTTTGTGGTGGTAAAAATACAGCTACGAAAAATATAGATGAAAACACTCTTGGAAAATAGTGTGGTCTACAGCTTATCATGAGATACTCTACCTCAGGCGAGCAAAACCTTGAGACTTCCTTAATATCAGATTTCGTGCACCAGCTGTTGTTTACAAACAGACACAGACCACCACCCCTTGTTTTACCGGAGGCAGCTGTTCTGTCTTGCAGATGGACGGAAAACCCCTCCAACTGTATGTTTTCCATGTCGTTGGTCAGCCACGACTCGGTGAAACATAAGATATTACAGTTTTTAATGTCCTGTTGATAGGATAGGCTTGATCGGATCTCATCCAGTTTGTTATCCAATGATTGCACGTTGGCTAATAGGACTGATGGTAGAGGCGGATTACCCACTCGCCGTCGGATTCTTACAAGGCACCCCGACCTACGTCCCTGATATCTCTGTCTCTTCTTCATGCGAATGACATGGATTTGGGCCTTGTCCGGTGTCTGAAGTAAATAATTTGCGTCCAAGTCGTACTGGACAAATAATTTCTCTTTAACGAGGTGAGTAATCGCTGTCCTGATGTCCAGAAGCACTTTTCGGTCATAAGAGTAGGTGGCAGAAACATTATGTACAAAATAAGTTACAAACAACGCGAAAAAACACACACAATAGCACAATTGGTTGGATCCCGTAAAGCAGCAGCCATCTTTTCTCGTCCCCATAGACCGTGTGTGTGTGTGTGTGTGTGTGTGTGTGTGTGTGTGTGTGTGTGTGTGTGTGTGTGTGTGTGTGTGTGTGTGTGTGTGTGTGTGTGTGGTGAGTGTGTGTGCATGCGTGTACGAGTGAAAAATCGAAGATAATGAGACGATATGTCATCATCCGATCATCTCACCACAAGCAACATACAGTGCATGGGACGAACGAGGCAATTCAGAGGCAAATGGCCAGATGCGATCGAGTACAGACAGACAGACAGACAGACAGACAGACAGACAGACAGACAGACAGACAGACAGACAGACAGACAGACAGACAGACAGACAGACAGACAGACAGACAGACAGACAGACAGACAGACAGACAGACAGACAGACAGACAGAAGGGCAGGAGGACAGGAGGACAGGAGGACAGGCAGGAGGACAGGCAGGCAGATACAGACGGACATTACTTCCATTTTTTTTTTACAGCACAGAACAGTGCCATCTCTGTGACATTTTATTCCATATAGTTTCATGGTGGTAGTTCCCTGATTCTTGAATAGTTAAATAAGGGGGCACTGCAGCTGAAAAAGGTGTGAGAGTAGTAGACATAATATTTGGCAACGAGTGTCTCACGGAATAGGAGAAAAATATGATTCTGGTTAAAAATGGGACTTGATGACTACTTGATTGTTTATTTACTTTGACTAGTGTGGGCTAGACAGACAAACTGACCGTGTTAGCTTATGGTTTATGATCAACACAAGGCTGCTCACAAAAGGAAAAGCCATCTGGTGTGTGAATCAACGGGGGACCCCTGAATCTTGCTTTCACCCCTAGCACAGATTTTTGCTATTTTCCAGACAGCCTTTGATGTGAGGAAGGCTGAACATAGACAACTTGTGTTAAAACAGACTATAAATGTCGACCATTCCTTGATGCCGCTCTAGAGATGTATTTTGATGGATGCACGGTCCCCATTATATTATCACTTGTAATTAATGGTCGATCAATGACATTATCGTAATCAGGGACACCTACTTCTATTCAGAAATCTAAGCTATTGTAACATAAATTACAATAGCTTGAATAACCAGCTCTTGCATATGGCTGTGGACTTAACGAAATTACAATAGACCATAGGAATGTTATGCTCTGTAGAAGAGGTGATGTCTGTTGTGAGGAAAAGAGAAGCAAGTGCTTTAATATGTAGCGGTAAAGGTATGCATTTGAGCATCGGTCCTATTTGGAATTGTCGTGGGGAACAAAGTCAAGGAGCATACTGGAGCTATTTGTCCACACTGCCTGCAGAACGGGCTAACAACGTTCATCCGTCTGTTACGTGGTGTTTTGTGTCTCTCTCATTAGTAGAATAACATTGTTAGGCTGCTGGACCTAGAAACCCTTCCAACCCCTTCTCATTTCTCCTTTTCAAACACAAAGCACCTAAACCAGGAGCAAGCATGGATAAAAATCGATTTTGATAGGCATATGGGATACCTCATGTTTTTATCTAACCAAAATAATAACAATTCCCTATACATCAGTATTTATATCCTAATTGATGAATTAGACCAATCATTTTATGAATTACATAAAGATCGACTTATTACTATGCAATTAAGAACAGATATTGGACATCAGGCTATGGGAATAGTTTTACCACATCGGTAATTAAAATGCAACAGAAAACCAACCATAATACATGTATTGTATCATATGTATTTCACAATCTAAAACGGCTGTCAATATGAATCAGATTACACATGCTGTGTTGCGCGACACCGAAACCTTACCGGAGAATAGCGGTCCCCGAGTCCGAATATCCTATAGGATTACAGAGACAGGGATGCTGTGGCTCGTCTCCCTCCTCACGACAACCGTCTCTCCTCTTTCGGACGCACGTTTAGATGCGTTTAGATGCGATGACCAGGGCTGCGACTCAGCGGTTTGTACGGTTTGTACCGAACCGGGACAAGGAAGAGATGAATACCACGACCGTGATTCGGTAATGGCTGTCTATTCCCCTCCTTCCTTCTCCCTCCTTTTCTCCCGTTCTTTCCTGTCTCTACAACCCCCCCTCGCTCCTTCGCTCACTCTCGCCCGCCAACTTTCGCTCTGCTCTCTCCTCTCTCCTGACCTCATATAAATGGGTAGGCAATTTAACGGGTTTAACATTTAACCCATAGCTATTGGAGATTTTTATTGTTGAGAAAATGGAATTTCGGTGTTCCAACGTCATCTGGGGCTCAGCAGCACGATTCGCGCACGGGCAACTGGCACGCTATTTTTTGGAAGGGGCGTTTACATTTGGAATATTTGTGGATGCATAGCAAACACGAAATAGCTATGTTTAGCTACTGCTTTTGCAATAGGTTTTGCATGTGATCATATTAATCCTTAATCCATTGATCTATCATCCCTGTTCTCCTATTTCTCCGGACCCCCCCCATCTCCAATATGTATTTATGTAACTGAATTTTGTAGGTTAGTTTGTAGTTGCAGGACCTTCCCAGTCCTACAGGAGTGGCCAGTTTGTCCGGCCGGGAGAAAAGCTTGTAAGAATGGTCCTCCCTCCATGCGCCGAGCCGTCAGAGAACGCGACGGAATGTTGTCCGACAGTTCAGGATTAACTAGGCTCGCTGCTGATGTTTTAATCAAACAAAGGCTAAATTAAATTCGGTGTGCCTTGCCAAAGGAAAAGCAGTGCAATTTTGCAACCTAGACTGGAGACTTGCTTCAGAAGGTAGCATAACTTTGGGCTGTAGAAGGTAACAACATTAGACTGCTTAAACGTACTGATAGGCCTATAATAAAGTCTCCTTTTACATTAAGTTAATCAAAATAAGGGAAGAACGCATTTCTGTAATTAACAATAAAACGGGTCAACTGCAAGGCAATAAAGTAGCACAATAGGCCTATAGTTTTGTAAAAGAAAATGCCGTGCTAACCAGACAGGCCAAAATCCCCTATCACAAAAACTTGATTAAAATCTTGTGATGACTAGCCTAGATCTATCCCATATCGTTGCTTTTCACCTTGTCACACGGACTAGATATAGTGTAACCCCAGACTCTGACGTGATTCAGAACAGTAATGGTGTAACGCTTTGGCGTGAGTCAGGACAAGAGGCAATCTTTTGGCGTGTATGAAAAATCCATATTTGAATTGTTTTATTTTACTAGGCAAGTCAGTTATTTTACAATGAGGGCCTACCCCGCCAAACCATCCCCTAACCCAGACGACGCTGGGCAATTGTGCGCCGCCCTATGCGACTCCCGATCACGTCCGGTTATGATACAGCCCGGGATCGAACCAGGGTCTGTAGTGACACATCTTGCACTGAGATGCAATGCCTTAGACCGCTGCGCCTCTCTTCATCTCCCGCCCTCGCCCCTCCCTCAATCACACACTTCATCAAAACTGTTTGTAGGCTATATTGTGACAGTATTGCCATCTCTAGTATCTGTTATTAATAACAATTTAAAATAAATCCTTGTGATTAAGGCCGAGGCCAACATCACTCCATAATACTTAATTTTCCACTGTATATCAGCAAGTAAGAAACCCTTTATTTTTGTTGCTACTAAACACATAGACTTCTGTTACAATGCTTGACAAATGTTACAGAGAAGTCCATCTACTTTAAAGTAATTTGACATGATTAGGTAGATGGTAGGTTTTGTAGTAATTACTTGGCTTTTGGCACCACCTTGTGGTGACAAGGATAATGTCATAAACGCTAGTGAAACACTTAGTAATTGAATGAGGGTGTCAGAGGGCATCCATTCATATTTAGCTTTCATCAGGAGAAGCTGTCCCTTGGGAGTATTTCTCAACTAATCCATGGACTCTGTTATTTACCAGAATTAGGTCACATGGTTTAGAGTTGAGTGCATTTCAGATTTAATCAACCCCCTACTTCCCAAGCAAGTCTGGCTTATGGAGAGTTGCTATAACAAGATATTTCTTGAAGTGTCATGTTTATTTTTTTCAACAAGATTAATTTGGCTGGTTATCACAGGCCTACCCACAATGCCTCATAATGCCAGTGTAATGTTTGTCAACATTTTTACTAATTAATTAAAAATGAAAAGCTGAAATGTCTTGAGTCAATACATTTTCAACCCCTTTATTATGGAAAGCCTAAATAAGTTCAGGAGTAAAAATGTGCTTACCAAGTCACATAATATGTTGCATGGACTCACTGTGTGCAATAAGTCTAACATGATTTTTAAATGACTACCCCATCTCTGTAACCACACACACACACAATTATCTGTAAGGTCCCTCAGTTAAGCTGTGCATTTCAAACACAGATACATCCACAAAGACCAGGGAGGTTTTCCAATGCCTCAAAGAAAGGCACCTATTGATAGATGGGTAAAAATACATTAAGCAGACATTGAATATCTCTTCGAGCATGGGAAAGTTATTAATTCCACTTTGGATGGTGTATCAATACACCCAGTTACAACAGATACTCGGTTGCCGGAGAGAAGGAAATCCGCTCAGGGATTTCACCACGAGGCCAATGGTGACTGTAAAACATGTCTGTGATAGGAGACAACTGAGGATGGATCAACATTGTCATTACAACACAATACTAACCTAATTGACTGAGGGGAAAAGAAGGAAGCCTGTAAAGAACGAAAATATTCCAAAACGTATCCTGTTTACAACAGGGCACTAAAGGAATACTACAAACAATGTGGCAAAGCAATTCACCTTTTGTCCTGAATACAAAGTAATACTGGATTTGCCCCAAACACAACACATTACTGTGTACCACTCTCTATATTTTAAAGCATAGTGACTGCATCATGTTATGGGTATACTTGTAATCGTTAAGGACTGTTTCAAGATAAAAAAATAAACATAATGGAGATAAGCACAGGCAAAATCCTAGAGGAAAACCTGGTTCAGTCTGCTTTCCACCAGACACTGGGAGATGAATTCATCTTTCAGCAGGACAATAACCTAAAACACAAAAGGTCAAATCTACATCGGAGTTGCTTACCAAGAAGACAGTGAATGTTCTTGAGTGGCTGAGTTAGTTGTTACTTAAATCTACTTGAAAATCTATGGCAAGACCTGAAAATGGTTGTCTAGCAATGATCAACAACCAATTTCACAGATCTTAAAGAATTTTCAAAAGAATGTGTAAATGTTGCACAATATAGGTGGGGAAAGCGCTAAGAGACTTACCCAGAAAGACAGGGCTGTAAAGATGCTTCAACAAAGTAGAATACTTATGTAAATATGATATCTATTTCATTTTCAATACATTTGCAACAATATATATATATTTTTTTATTCACTTTGTCATTATGGGATATTGTGCGTAGATGGGTGAGAAAAAAAATCTATTTAATCCATTTTGAATTCAGGCTGTAACAACAAAAAAATGTGTAAAAAGTCAAGGGATAGGAATACTTTCTGAAAACACTGCACAGGTATGTGAAGAAAATATTCTCACTACTCTCAGGTCGGTAGTCCTGTAGTACTTCACCTATAGCCATTTGCGTCCCAAAACAAGTAGGCTAATTTGAAATCATTATGTCAGTCTCAAACTGGGGTTGTAAATAATGAATAAGTTCACGCTCAAAAAAATAGTCTACACTATTGTGTAGTTAGTATGGTATTACAAATAATTGAATACAAAAATCGGTAGTATTAACACATTCAAAACCAAGATCATAAATATTCTTATTTTCAATGACGGCCTAGGAACAGTTATGGGTATACCCTTGTTCAGGGGCATAACGACAGATTTTTACCTTGTCAGCTCGGGGATTTGATCTTGCAACCTTTTGGTTACTAGTCCAACACTAACCACTAGGCTACCTGCCGCCCCGAGATACACAGAGAGTGAGAGATATCTACGTCAGACACTTACTGCACATTCAGAGGAAATATTGAGAGGGGCTGTCAAACCTTTTTGGGGGGGCGCAAATAGTGAACATCAAACTGAAACCTGAGTGCACATATTATAAATCACCTTCACATTTCTGTCCCTTTCTTCCCATCATCTCTCCCTACACTGTACCTAAAAAAGGAGAAAGAGAAAGTCAATATACAAAGTTCACGATCAATTATATTTATTTGCAAACTTGTACAGGGGTAGACACGAACAATAAAGTGATATCTGAATAAAAATTATTATACACAAGTTGGGGACACACCTTGTGGTCAACAAGGTCAAATAGGGTCAAGGCCTGTTGTCAGCCTGAGCGCCAGTGTGTTGAGCTGGGGTCTGGTAGGTGCCCTCCTTCACCATCTTGTCCCGCTGCTTACGGATCTCATACAGCCTTTTGTGCTACAGACACAGAAAGAGAGAAAGACATGCACGGAGAGTGAGAGAGATATCCATGTCAGACACTTACTGCACATTCAGAGGAAATATTGAGAGGCTGTCAAACTTTTTTTTTGGGGGGGGGGGGGGGGCAAAAGCTCAAAACTTCTTAGGAGGTATTGGTGTGTTTTTTCAGCTCATTGCTGATCAAAACCATAATTCTCTTCATTGATCAACTCAATGTTTTTTTAACAACAAAAACAGTCAAACAACAAAAGCATCTCCTATAAGTCTTGACAATCATTTGCTAATCAACAGCAAAGCTTTCTCCAACTATCCATGAAGTCAATGAAAAAAAGGTAGAGCTGGACAGGATGGACTAAGGGTGTGAACGTTTAAACATTCAAATGTTTAAAGGAAATTGGGATCCTTAATGTTAAGAAAAATCCCTAACTGAAAAACATTTTATTTTACGTAGATGCAGAAAGTAAACAGCATAGTGGGTCAATTTCCGCAACAATGAGAGCGTTGAAGCACAAGGCTCAACTTCTCTGCTGTTTTGGTGCCCTGGCTACCACGATGTGAACAGCGTGACGCGAACCCGTGCAGATACTTTATGTGACTGTATGAGAAGTGTTGCATCTCGTACTGAAGGTGCGAGTCCTGCCTATACTGTGCCCTCCCCTCGCTCTCCGTCCATCTCTTGCTAGCTCCCAATGAAATATGCGACTAATCAGTCTCCAAAAATACTGAATCTTAGGAGTCGATTCCGCTACGAATCTTGACCCTCAGAAATAGGAGTCGACGTGCAAGGGATCAATTATTTGAGTCGACTCTCCAATACTACGTCATCGTCGTTAACAGTTGGAAAATGGCAGAGAAAGGCAAGCGACAGCAGCGAAGTCCTGTATGGCAATACTTTGAGAAGTTAAATGAGAAGGAAATTCAAACTTTGCAAGCTGGAATTGAGGTACAGTAACAGTAGTAACAGGTGCAATGCTTAACCTTCTGAAAGGGACGTGCCGTGAAACACAGACCGTTGCTGACAGCAGTTCAGCTTCATTGTGAATTTGCGTGGAATTGTATGAATTTCACGTTTAAATGTTAAGAACATTTTTCCATTTATCACATCCCTAGGATGGACACCCATGTAGGATGACAAGCAGTTTATTTTATCAAAGACATGGACATCAACTGGCAAGTCTTCAACAGGTCTTGGTTGATGAAATCACAAATGTTTATGGGGAAAGGACATGAAACCCACACACACAATCAATCTTCACAGTTCACACACACTCTTCAGCTCAGATGTCTTACACTCACCGTCTTCTCTCTGTGCATGCACTCATAGAAGTCCTCAAACTCTAGCTTGCACTCCTTCTTGGCACGGGTCTGACCAATGCCATCTGCACACTCGATCCACTCCTTCTCAAAGGCGTGGCAGCGCGGCGCACGTTTGTATGGTTGCTCTCCACCCTGGATCAACATCCATTTGTCCATGTTGATGCCCAACTTCCCCTGGAGGTCGATGAACGGCATGATGCTGCAGGATGGGGGGGGAGAGAGAAGAGCAAGGGTGATGCTTAAGGTTTTTTATTAGAAAAGGGGCCTTTCTGTGTTTCTTTGGCGTCATGGTTTTGACAATGCAAGTGTTTCCCCTAGAGTCATTATGGCCATAATAACAAGGGATGTATTCACAAGGAACCAAGCAGAAACAAACTGAATAAAATGAGGGAGAGACATTTTAGTTGGAAAACTGTTTCCGTTTGGAGTAAATGGTTACCGTTGCAAAACATTTTGCAACTGTTTGCTAATGTTACGGTCTATCGGCTAATCGATACACCCAATGTGTTGGCTGTGAATTAAATCTGACATTTCTCATTGGTATAGAGAGCCCTCTAGCTGTACATTATTGTTCATAAAACTGGAAGCAGTAGAATTAGCTAACGTACGTTACTAGCTCTCGAGAACACTGGGGCCATACCCAGACATATGCGCTAGCATTACAGTACATGAATGGGCAAGCTAGTTAAAGTGGAACTGACAGCGTTTTAACTACTTTGCAGATATGAAATAAACAAATCATAGTATCAGTAAAAAAATATTCCCAGTTTATACTATTGGACTCCACATTCCATGACGTACACTACATGACCAAAAGCATGTGGACACCTGCTCGTCGAACACCTCATTCCAATATCATGTGCATTAATATGGAGTAGGTTCCCCATTTGCTGCTTAAACAGCATCCACTGTTCTGGGAAGGCTTTCCACTAGATGTTGGAACATTGCTGCGGGGACTTGCTTCCATTCAGCCACAACAGCATTAGTGTGGTCGGGCACTGATGTTGGGCGATTAGGCCTGGCGCGTTCCAATTCATCCCAAAGTGTTCGATGGGTTTGAGGTCAGGGCTCTGTGCAGACCAATCAAGTTCTTCCACACCGATCTCGACAAACCATTTCTGTATGGACATTGCTTTGTGCACGGGGGTATTGTCATGCTGAAACAGGAAAGGGCCTTACCCAAACTGTTGTTACAAAGTTGGAAGCACAGAATTGTCTAGAATGTCATTGTATGCTGTTGCGTTAAGATTTCCCTTCACTGGAACTAAGTGGAACTAAGGGACCTAACCCGAACCATGAAAAACAGCCCCAGACCATTATTCCTCCTCCAAACTTTACAGTTGGCACTATGCATTGGGGCAGGTAGCGTTGTCCTGGCATCCTCCAAACCCAGATTCGTCTGTCAGACTGCCAGATGGTGAAGTGTGATTCATCACTCCAAAGAAGGCGTTTCCGCTGCTCCAGAGTACAATGACGGCGAGCTTTACACCACTATTGGCATTGTGAGCTTAGACTTGTGTGCAACTGCTCGGCCATGGAAACCCATTTCATGAAGCTCCCGATAAACAGTTCTTGTGCTGACGTTGCTTCCAGGGTCAGTTTGGAACTCTGTGGTGAGTGTTGCAACCGAGGACAGACTATTTTTCCGCGCTATGCACTTCAGCAATTGGTTGCTCCTAGAAGTTTTCACTTCACAATAATAGCACTTACAGTTTACCAGGGCAGCTCTTGCAAGGCAGAAATGTGACAAACTGACTTGTTGATAAGGTGGCATCCTATGACGGTACCACGTTGAAAATCACTGAGCTCTTCGGTAAGGCCAGTCTACAGCCAATGTTTCTCTATGGAAATTGCATGGCTGTGTGGCTGAAATAGCCAAATCCACTAATTTGAAGGGGTGTCCACATACAGTACCAGTCAACATTTTGGACACACCTACTCATTCACAGGTGTTTATTTTTTTACTGTTTTCTACATTGTAGAATAATAGTGAAGACATCAAAACTATGAAATAACACATATGGAATCATGTAGTAACCAAATATTTGAGATTAAATCAAAGTAGCCACCCTTTGCCTTGATGACAGCTTTGCACACCCTTGGCATTCTCTCAACCAGCTTCACCTGGAATGCTATTCCAACAGTCTTGAAGGAGTTCCCACATGTGACCGACCAGCTCAAAATTGGTCTTATGTAGCAAAATTTGAAATTGTGTTTTCCACATTGTAGCTCTGGAGTCTCTACTTTTATCCAAAATGGTATATCATACACTACAGTTTATGAACAATGGGAAAATAATTTTGCTTTGAAAGTGAATAAACTTGTAAACTCACTTTTGATAAAATGGCCTTTTCAATGTTTTGGTACTAAACCCAGCAAAAAAAGAAACATCCTCTCACTGTCAACTGCATTTATTTTCAGCAAACTTTACATGTGTAAATATTTGTATGAATGTAACAAGATTCAACAACTGAGACAAACTGAACAAGTTCCACAGACATGTGACTAACAGAAATTGAATAGTGTGTCCCTGAACAAAAGGGGGCGTAAAAATCAAAAGTAACAGTCAGTATCTGGTGTGGCCACCAGCTGCATTAAGTACTGCAGTGCATCTCCTCCTCATGGACTGCACCAGATTTGCCAGTTCTTGCTGTGAGATGTTACCCCACTCTTCCAAGGCAACTGCAAGTTACCGGACATTTCTGGGGGGGGAATGGCTCTAGCCCTCATCCTCCGATCCAACAGGACCCAGACGTGCTCAATGGGATCCGGCTCTTCGCTGGCCATGGCAGAACACTTACATTCCTGTCTTGCAGGAAATAAGCCATACTGCTCGTTCTGTGCGTGGTGGCATTGTCATGCTGGAGGGTCATGTCAGGATGAGCCTGCAGTAAGGGTACCACATGAGGGAGGAGGATGTCTTCCCTGTAACTCACAGCGTTGAGATTGCCTGCAATGACAACTAAGCTCAGTCCGATGATGCTGTGACACACCGCCCCAAACCATGACGGACCCTCCACCTCCAAATCGATCCCGCTCCAGAGTACAGGCCTCGGTGTAACGCTCATTCCTTCAACGATAAACGCAAATCCGACCATCACCCCATGTGAGACAAAACCACCACTCATCAGTGAAGAGCACTTTTTGCCAGTCCTGTCTGGTCCAGCGACGGTGGGTTTGTGCCCATAGGCGACGTTGTTGCCGGTGATGTCTGGTGAGGACATGCCTTACAACAGGCCTACAAGCCCTCAGTCCAGCCTCTCTCAGCCTATTGCGGACAGTCTGAGCACTGATGGAGGGATTGTGCGTTCCTGGTGTAACTCGTGCACCTGTGCATGTGTTGTTGCACGTGGTCTGCCACTGCGAGGAAAATCAGCTGTCCATCCTGTCTCTCTGTAGTGCTGTATTAGGTGTCTCACAGTACAGACATTGAAATGTATTGCCCTGGCCACATCTGCAGTCCTCATGCCTCCTTGCAGCATGCCTAAGGCAAGTTCACGCAGATGAGCAGGGACCCTGGGCATCAATCTTTTGGTGTTTTTCAAAGTCAGTAGAAAGGCCTCTTTAGTGTCCTAAGTTTTCATAACTGTGACCTTAATTGCCTACCGTCTGTAAGCTGTTAGTGTCTTAACGACCGTTCCACAGGTGCATGTTCATTAATTGTTTATGGTTCATTGAACAAGCATAGAAAACAGTGTTTAAACCCTTTACAATGAAGATCTGTGAATTTATTTGGATTTTTACCAATTATCTTTGAAAGACATGATCCTGAAAAAGGGCCGTTTCTTTTTTGCTGAGTTTACTATTGGAGAGCTCTGTGTCTACACCCATTGAGCATCGTTCACACCCTCTTTAGCCCCACCCATCTCTTTAAGGGTTGATCCAAGCGTTCTGTACTAACAGCAGCAGTCAAGCCCCCTAGCTAAGGGCAGCTCACTGAACATTACTCACCCTAGCAGAGCTGGATAGGCTGTTATGTTATATAGAGCGTTGGTGACTGCAACTGTGCTGTCAGATTGTTCATTCGTAAATTCAAAATGTATCACTCTCGGAGAGCAAACCGGAACTCTCTGGCCGATGAGTAGGGTTGATCCGAATGTTGACCTCACAACGGCAGTCAAGCACCCAAGCTAACTGGCTAACATCATTGGCTAGCTTACAAGCTACTTCCAGACACATAATGAGAGAACACCCCACTAACCATTTTACTCACCCTAGCAGAGCTGGTTAGGCTGTTTTCAGGTTATCCAGAGCGTTGGTGACTGTAACTGTGCTGCTGGCAACAATGTAATTATGCTTTTTAGCCTACGTTTACTGAAACCGGCCATATTCAGCAGGTGTTCAGGGTTTGTAAATTAATCAGTTATTCGGCGCTCTGGCACACTCAGACAAGAGTCCTCTGAAATCGGAGTAGATGGCCAGACTGAATTTTCGAACGCATCCGAAATGGTTACTTGCATAGTGGAGTCTTTGGTTAAGACATGTAGCTAGCGAGCTAGGTAAAACAATGAACCATAATCCCAACTCATGACGTTACTACCCTGCATGAATCTGTAGGTAGCTAACCAACCAGGTTCAATGTTAGCTAGCGAACATTCGGCTATAGCTAGTTAACCTGTTGGAGCTAGGGGGCAGTATTTGCACGGCCGGATAAAAAAACGTACCCGATTTAATCTGGTTACTACTCTTGCCCAGAAACAAGAATATGCATATAATTAGTAGATTTGGATAGAAAACACTCTAAAGTTGTCTGTGAGTATAACAGAACTCATATGGCAGGCCAAAACCTGAGAAGATTCCATACAGGAAGTGCCCTGTCTGACAATTTATTGTCCTTCTGTAGCCTCTCTATCGAAAATACAGCATCTGTGCTGTAACGTGACATTTTCTATGGCTTCCATTGGCTCTCAGAAGGCGCCAGAAAGTGTAATGATATGTCTGCAGTCTCTGGGCAAAGAACAGCAGCAGAGTTTGTTACTGGCCTGCCTGGGGACAGTGACACTGGAGATGCACGTTCATGTGAATTCTCCATTTTGTTCTTTCAGTCTTTGAATGAATACAACGTCGCCCGGTTGGAATATTATCGCTATTTTACGAGAAAAATTGCATAAAAATTGATTTTAAACAGCGTTTGACATGCTTCGAAGTACGGTAATGGCATATTTTGGAAATGTTTTGTCACAAAATGCGCTCGCGCGACACCCTTCGGATTGTGACCTGAACGCACGAACAGAACGGAGCTATTTCAATATAACTATGGATTATTTCGAACCAAAACAACATTTGTTGTTTAAGTAGAAATCCTGGGAGTGCATTCTGACGAAGAACAGCAAAGGTAATCCAATTTTTCTTATAGTAAATCTGAGTTTGGTGAGGGCCAAACTTGGTGGGTGTCAAATTAGCTAGCCGTGATGGCCGGACTATCTACTCAGAATATTGCAAAATGTGCTTTCGCCGAAAAGCTATTTTAAAATCTGACACCGCGATTGCATAAAGGAGTTCTGTATCTATAATTCTTAAAATAATTGTTTTTTGTGAACGTTAATCGTGAGTAATTTAGTAAATTCACCGGAAGTTTTCCGTGGGTATGCTAGTTCTGAACATCACATGCTAATGTAAAAAGCTGTTTTTTTATATAAATATGAACTTGATTGAACAAAACATGCATGTATTGTATAACATAATGTCCTAGGAGTGTCATCTGATGAAGATCATCATAGGTTAGTGCTGCATTTAGCTGTGGTTTTGGTTTTTGTGACATATATGCTTGCTTTGAAAATGGCTGTGTGATTATTTTTGGCAGGGTACTCTGACATAATCTAATGTTTTGCTTTCGCTGTAAAGCCTTTTTGAAATCGGACAATGTGGTTAGATTAACGAGAGTCTTGTCTTTAAAATGGTGTAAAATAGTCATATGTCTGAGAAATTGAAGTTATAGCATTTTTGAGGTATTTGTATTTCGCGCCACGTGATTCCACTGGCTGTTGACTAGGGACGCAAATGTCCCACCTTGCCCAGGGAGGTTAATTGAAATGCATTCCAGGTGACTACCTTGTGAAGCTGGTTGAGAGAATGCCAAGCGTGTGCAAAGCTGTCATCAAGGCAAAGGGTGGCTACTTAGAATAATCTCAAATATAAAATATATTTTGATTTGTTGAACACTTTTTTGGTTACTAGATGATTCCATTTGTGTTATTTCATAGTTTTGTCTTCACTATTATTCTACAATGTAGAAAACAGTAAAAAAATAAAGAAAAACCCTGGAATGAGTAGGTGTGTCCAAACTTTAGACTGGTACTGTATGTTTTTATTAGGTTTTATTTAATGCAGTGTCTACTAATTGTCCAAACGCACGGCTGCTTTCCCACTATTTGCTATAGAATTTTCACAAATGCCTTAGTATATGTAATTCCCAAACATGTAATAACTTATGAAAACGACCGTATCTAAGTACCCGTTTGTCAGAACATGTTTTAAAAACTGTCATATTCTTTCTGGGGGTGTATATGAACAGATTTTAATAAGATTTCATGTTCCTAAAATGCTGTCAGACCCACTTTAACGTGCGATTGCCAGCTAGCTAACGTTACAGCTTGCCAGCCCTAACTAGCTAACTAGCCAAAGCAACGTTGCATTTTGACATTCATACAAGCCCATTATCTAGCTAGCTAGTATTATTAACGTCGTTAATTCCAGCTATGCTAGCTAGCAACATTTAGCAGCCATGCACTTATTTCACTCGACTTTACTATCTAGCTAACTGTTTAGTTAGCTAGCTAATTGTATTGATAAACGAACATACTAACGAAAACGATAACTAAAGTTAACTTGCAAACGACAAGACAGACCGTTCGCGCTGTGTGGTGACTCGCTAAACAATTTTCCCCACATTGTTGTGGAGCAAGCATGTACAATATTATGTTATGGTTGACTTGTCAAACGTTATGTAAATATGGTATACATGTCATTATTTACCGTGTTTTGTTGAAGTCACTTTAACCTTCTGTGTGGATCCCCTCACTTTACAGTAGAGCGGCCTAAGCCTGAAATCAGAATGGTCGCTTGGCAACCTAGCCTATATTTACGACACTACTGTAAAGATCGTAGGGAAATTTCTTAACCCCCAGCTGGACTGAACACGATCGTATTTGACTGTAACATTACTATGACCAGTGTAGAGGAAGCTACCAATTACTTCACACTGGAAGAAGTTAAGCTACACTAAAGTTGCCTTTAAGAAACTGAAGTTACTTTGAAAAAGCAGTTAACTACATTCAGCCTACGTGATAAATTATATCTAAATCTAAAATGTAATAGACTACAAATTGTAATAACAGATCACTCTGGAGTCAGATGTATTATAACCTATTAAATTACTAGTTGGACTACAGTACGTGTAGTTCACTACACCCCAACACTGACTATGACCAAGTATGTTATGCATAAAGACTTTGATTCATAATTAAAATGTGTGTGTTTCATACCATTTCCCCACAAATAACCACAATAAGACAATATTGATGCAACAGAAAATGTGTTTATTTTCCCAAAATATGTCCACAACGTTTTTCACAGTCCTGTGTGTTCGGCCCCATACAGGGGCTTACAAAACAGTGCCAGGAGATACACATATATATAATACTTTTATTTTACTATTTACAGTATATATTTATAACTATTTTATCCACATCCAGTGGTGACCCGTCATTCAGGGCAGAGCCCCACCTGTTTTGAGCCACTCCTGTTGTCTGTTTTGCATGTTATTTTGGTATTAATACGTGTAACATCATTTTTCAAACAATATAAAATAAAAAATAAAATCATTGCGTTAATAAAGCCGCATACAAACATGGTCTCTTTTTTGCTTTCTTGAGTAAGGCAGCTCCAAAATGCAGGTGTTTCAGCCTAGCTCAGTGCTTTCTGTGATGGTGGGGCAGCCAGCGGAAAATACGGAGCGTAGGGGTTGGTAATGTTCTCTAGTTGCGCCGTGACTGACTCAGTGTTCTGTCACTCATGGGGACACAACGTCACTGCAAAATCTACGGGTATAGCTAAAAAATTCAAGCCCCTCGGGTGCGGCCATAGAGTTACATTAGAAGTGCCCATCCAAGAAAGCTCAAGGTCATTGGCCACAGATAAAATGACGTCAAATCTCGTTATATCTACCGTAGCTTTGATTGGACTGATCATGTCAATATCATACTTTCAAAATCTTAGCTAGCAAGCTAGACAAGCAGTCATCATCAAGAATCACATTGACAATCTACTGGCAAATCCTTTTCAATCCTTGTCATATAAAGAAAAATTATAGATAAAACGTATCGGTGCTCATCTGTGATAGGACATAAACATTACACAACAAGTTGGACATCGCAAATTCAACAATGAGTGATTTGGAAGGAATCAGTGGCTAACTGCAAGCGTTGCAAAGCAATCACTAGCCTGCTATTCAGTGGAGAGGGTGTGTGGTCCATGTCTGGGTTTAAGGGTCTCTTTTCCAAGATTAAAAGGATAAACATTCATGCTGTCAATCCAGCATGACTTCTGCCACGTTCAAAACATCTGGAAACTAGGAACTGGGAAATCTCAGACTTCAGTGAGTTCAAGACAACTGGGAAAAAACTAGCTCCGACTGGAAAAATATGTTTTGAACGGTCATCAAACTCAAAATTCCAAGTCGGGAACCCAGGCCTCTTTCTAGAGCTCCAACCGGAAGATCACTGGAGGTCATGATTCAACCTTGTTTTTTTCAGAGTTCCCAGTTGTCTTGAAAGCACCATAAATCCAGAGAATGCCAGACTTTGATGACAAAGTTTGATAAGGAATGCTGTGCCAACTTCCTTGGTCCCTTTCCCCCTCATAACTTAGCCTACTGTTCTGACTTGGTAGTTCACATATAGCCTATAGCCTGTTTTAGATAAATGTAATCATTGAATATTGTAAGAGCTTTCATTGTCTGCTTATATGCCCTCTTTATTTATCCTACAGTTTGACTTGGTGTACAGGGAGAATACTGTAAGAACGGACCCTGTTCTGAATTCTGTAGCTGTACATTTCAAAAGTCCAGAACAAATAGTTCTATTGACTACGTCCGTATTAGCTCGCTCATCAATGTCTTAATCAAAATTACAGATTGCCTCTTATCCGCTCGTCGTCCCCTTATGCCATAGTTTGTACATCTTAATTGTCAGAAGAAACCACATTTGTTTTAAGCAAGTCAGCCATATCAGCTATGTTTTTTTAAGAGGCTGAATGAACTGTTTCGCTGCCGGACAAGGCTCTGCTGATACCACTGCTACACCTGGCTAAGGATTCACTCCATGGTGCTGAAAAGAAAGCTCTGCTGTTGGGACAGCTTTATGTAGACCTTAACAGTTTGTGGGCACCGTTTGTCACCATTATAGTGCTGTTAATGTATTGTTTAGTGTTGTGTAGTAGCTTTGCTGGCATGCATCTAAACATTTTGGGGGAGTTTGCCCCACCAAGATTTACATGCTAAAATCGCCACTGTCCACATCTAGGTGTGTTATTAATGGTAAATCCTCCTTTTATATTTAGGAAGTTCTGTTTCAATCCGTGGTACATTCATGTGGTTTCTCATAGGCAGAAATAAGCCAAAACTGAATTACATCAACAGACCATACTAAGCTCTGCCCAATCGTATGATTTGACCCAATAAAGCTTATTTGAAATGAAACAATGTTCCCATATAGAGATTTCCCATGATGTCTATAGTAAATGGGGATATGTTTAAGAACTGAAACTGAAGCACATGGTGTGTAAACAGCAAAAATAAGCTCTAGTAATTATTCTTGAAGAAATTAAAATGAGTCTGCAAAATGTTGTTACACTGTAAAAGGTTTCTGAAAATCAACATTTGGCTATGATTGTACAAATGTGATTTTAAGCAATGGACGAACACTTGACAATGAATAGCAAAAAAGCTGAATATTTAAATAAAGTGCACAAGTGCTCATTCATAAATTCACTCGATAGTGGGACAAACAAATACAATCACAAGAAGTCCTTCCATTCTACTATCATTTTCTACTGAAAATGTATATTGTGTCTTTGTCTTTATAGTCTTTGTGAGTGAGTAGCACACACTTTCAATCTCTCATTCACATTCACTCATACTCTCTCTCTCACACACCATTCGAGTGGGTCAGACAGCTAGCATGTCAGAAAGCCAGTGTTCGTCAGTGAGTGCGTCATCACTGTCTGTAAGGCAGGCAGTCAGTCATTCAAGTGGAACTGTCTGCTGGTTAAGTACTTGTCCATCTTCCACGGCATCGGATCTCATTAACCCCTAATTTCTTCTTCTCTGTGCAGGTGAGATTCAAGTGCAGATCGCATCTAAAAGTCATGTCTCTGTACAAACTACTGTAAACTCCACCAGTGTATTAGGTACGTATTATGCTTGTAGGCCTATACACCCATACAAAACGCAGTTCATGCAGACTCATGGACACAGCAAATAATTCAATTTCAAGATCATTCAAGATCATTGAATTATAAATAGGGGGAAAAAAAGGAAATCAAGCCAACAAAGTCCAGTACAAATGCCACACTCACACATCCCTTAAAACATCCCTTTCCATAGTACAAACCCTATTCCCCACAACCCTTCACTCATTGGTGTACTTGGTGACATTTCACCTTGTTTCCTATTTTTTTTGCAGTATTTCTTGTGGCAAATTTGTACGTCTTGTTTAAAAAAAAAAAAGTTTGCTTAAGTAGCCAAGGCATTTTTGCACCAAGAAGTAAACAAAAATTGTTGTATTAAATCTCAGAGAGGTAGAACCCTGCCAATTCTCTGCAAGGAGATCGACATGTTGATAGAAAGACACACATGTAGATAGGTGTTGTCTGCAGGTCAGATGTTTTGTAAACAAAAAAAGCAGCAAAGAAATTACTGAAACGCTCAATCAATCAATGGAGAAAAGCTAAAACAAAAACATTTTGGATTTGTGCAATCTTTGAGAGGTCTAAAAGTCAGTCGGACTCTTAAACATAGAGGATGACGTTATCCGGGGGACAGTGCAGGCTGTCGGAGGTGACAAGGGGTCTGCAGGTGGCCTGGGGTTGAGAAGGCCGGCAGCTTTTAAGATGAGGCGAATCACAGTCGTCTGACGTCAGCTCGGCGATGTCGTCTGATTGGGTGTCGGACATCTCCAGGTCGCTGCGGATGCTCTCGGGCTGGGCCAAAGTGACATCGCGAAGCCCCTCCCTGAGCGACGCCCCTGGCGACAGGCCTAGTGCTGAGCCAAACAGAGCCCCGCCCCTTCTGGAGCTGCAGTCCTGAGGCTCCTCCCCCCCTGAGCCGGTGCATGCTGCCATAGCAGCAGGGGGCGTGTTTAGGTCTTCCTCACTGGTCAAGCAGAGATGGCTGGGTTTAGTCTCGATGTCCACCTGGATCTCCAGGTTATTACAGTCCCTAGGAGAACAAAGACGTTTAGATTCACTAGTCACCATATCATCTGCTGTATCCAGTGTCACCTTGCCTACCATTATAAATTAACTCAAAGTTGGTTTTAAAACGTCTGTCAGGAACTAAATCAATGAAAAAATATATATATTTCTGAACCACAAAGTGCTACCTGCATACCACACAGACTAAAGACAAGTCAGACTCAAGAGAGATTCAAGGAAATTGAGGAGTTGCATCAGAGACAACAACGGCAGACCGATAGAAACAGATTGAGACTAGATTGTAAATCAAGGAGGAGGAGCAGATTTTCTCAAAATCGTGTGTGTGTATGTAAGAGAGAGGGAGATTGTGACACTCACCTGTCAGGTAGTGTGTAGGAGGAGATAATGGAGCCTGCCATGCCCCGGGTGCTGGCACAGTCACTACCCGCTCCCAGACTACCTGTCTCTCTCTGGGCATCGTCCTTCCCCAGCTTCCCTCCCTGGAGCTCCAACCTGAAACAACACAAAACATGATTATTATATGGTCATACCAACAACAGTTATTACACTGTTCAACATAATATCACATTACATTTACAGCAGAGGTTATAAGAGCAATCCTCATACAACCAAGATACATAACTTTCAAAGGGACAACAACAACTGTAGTTAGTTTGTTTAAGTCTTACTTGGCCCCTATTTATACCGTCTCCCTGCTTACAATACACATTCCCCTCCATAAGACGTACAGAACAGGTTCTCTTCCCTGCTGGGTCCCCTCCATACCTGTTGTATTTGCCAGTCCTGGCTCCAAGGGCACCCCCTGCCAAAGTGTTAAAGTGGGGGGTGTCCCCCAGGGCCCCGGGGGCCACAGAGAGACCATCACTGGGGGAGGTGGTGCTGAGGCCGCTGGCTGCCCCCTCCAGGCTGCTCTCACCCAGGCTGGGGGACTTGAGGGCCCGCCACGCATCAGCCACTGGGGGACAATTATTTGATATTTTTATTTGATGCATGAGATATTTGTCAATTCGATTCAATATTTCTTATCTCAATTCATTTGCAGTTTAATATCGTTTGTAACATAAAAGAGAGACATACAGTTGAAGTCAGAAGTTTACATACACTTTAGCCAAATACATTGAAACTCAGTTTTTACCAATTCCTGACATTTAATCCTAGTAAAAATTCCCTGTCTTAGGTCAGTTAGGATCACCACTTTATTTTAAGAATGTGAAATGTCAGAATAATAGTAGAGAGAATTATTTATTTCAGCTTTTAATTCTTTCATCACATTCCCAGTGGGTCAGAAGTTTACATACACTCAATTAGTATTTGGTAGCATTGCCTATAAATTCTTTAACTTTGGTCAAACGTTTCAGGTAGCCTTCCACATGCTTCCCACAATAAGTTAGGTGAATTTTGGCCCATTTCTCCTGACAGAGCTGGTGTAACTGAGTCAGGTTTGTAGGCCTCCTTGCTCACACATGCTTTTTCAGTTCAGCCCACACATTTTCAATAGGATTGAGGTCAGGGCTTTGTGATGGCCACTCCAATAACTTGACTTTGTTGTCCTTAAGCCATTTTGCCACAACTTTGGAAGTATGCTTGGGGTCATTGTACATTTGGAAGACCCATTTGCGATCAAGCTTTAACTTCCTGCCTGACGTCTTGAGATGTTGCTTCAATATATCTACATCATTTTCCTTCGTCATGATGAATCTATTTTGTGAAGTGCACCAGTCCCTACTGCAGCAAAGCACCCCCACAACATGATGCTTCACGGTTGGGATGGTGTTCTTCGGCTTGCAAGCCTCCCCTTTTTCCTCCAAACATACCAATGGTCATTATGGCCAAACAGTTCTATTTTTGTTTCATCAGACCAGAGGACATTTCTCCAAAAAGAACGATCTTTGTCCCCATGTGCAGTTGCAAACCGTAGTCTGGCTTTTTAATGGCGGTTTTGGAGCAGTGGCTTCTTCCTTGCTGAGCGGCCTTTCAGGTTATGTCGACATAGGACTCATTTTACTGTGGATATAAATACTTTTGTACCTGTTTCCTCCAGCATCTTTGGTGCACTTTTCGCACCAAAGTACATTCATCTCTAGGAGACAGAACGCGTCTCCTTTCTGAGCGGTATGACGGCTGCGTGGTCCCATGGTGTTTATACTTGCATACTATTTGTACAGATGAACGAGGTACCTTCAGGCATTTGGAAATTGCTCCCAAGGATGAACCAGACTTGTGGAGGTCTGCAATTTTCTTTCCTGAGGTCTTGGCTGATTTCTTTTGATTTTCCCATAATGTCAAGCAAAGGGGAACTGAGTTTGAAGGTAGGCCTTGAAATAAATCCACAGGTACACCTCCAATTGACTCAAATGATGTCAATTAGCCTATCAGAAGCTTCTAAAGCCATTACATCATTTTCTGGAATTTTCCAAACTGTTTAAAAGGCACAGTCAACTTCGTGTATGTAAACTTCTGACCCACTGGAATTGTGATACAGTGAATTATAAGTGAAATAATCTGTCTGTAAACAATTGCTGGAAAAATTACTTGTGTCATGCACAAAGTAGATGTCCTAACCGACTTGCCAAAACTATAGTTTGTTAACAAGACATTTGTGGAGTGGTTGAAAAACGAGTTTTAGTGACTACAACCTAAGTGTATGTAAACTTCCGACTTCAACTGTACATGTAGGTAAGAGTTGTTGTTGTATTTTACAGTATTAAGTCTATTAAAGCAAAAATTATAGCTATTGAAGTCTTGCTCACCTGTGATTGGGCCATCGTCCTCGTCAAAGTCGATCCGCATGCCACGCCCCTTTCCTCGGCTGACACCACAGCCTCCTCCACGGCACAGAGAGATGGGCACAACACCATAGACATACGCCAACATGATGGGCACACCAATACCCACGCTGACGGCTGCAATCACAGGAGCTGTGATGATTGACAGGGCCACTCCCCCTGTGATGGCCAGGTTCCTCCTGTGGCGACTGGTCTTCATCCCGTCATAATGGGCGTGAATCTATCACAAAAAAAAGATAGATCTTAGTGAAGGTGAAGGGAAGTTATACAGGTAATACACATCCTGAACTTTCACAACGGTCAAACAGTGTAGCCTGGTCCCAAATCTGTGTGTGCTGTTTTGCACAATGAGTTGGCAAAACAGCACAAACCGATCTGGGACCAGGCTAGCAAAAAAGGGCTGTTGCAGATAAAATGTCTGTACTGTGATTCAGATACAATTATATTATAAAACACTTGGGAGAAGTAGGTCATATGTCGTGAAAGGGGATTTCTTTTCTTTTTTTTCACAGACTTACAGTGCCTTCGGAAAGTATTCAGACCCCTTAATTTTTTACACATTTTAGACATTTTTGCTAATTTATTACAAATAAAAAACTGAAATACCTTTATTACATAAATATTCAGACCCTTTGCTATGAGACTCGAAATTGAGCTTAGATGCATCCTGTTTCCATTGATCATCCTTGAGATGTTTCTACAACTTGATTGGAGTCCACTTGTGGTAAATTCAATTGATTGGACATGATTTGGAAAGGCACACAGCTGTCTATATAAGGTCCCACAGTTGACAATGCATGTCAGAGCAAAAACCAAGCCACGAGGTCAAAGGAATTGTCCGTAGAGCTCCAAGACAGGATTGTGTCGAGGCACAGATCTGGGGAAGGGTACCAAAAAAATGTCTGCAGCACTGAAGTTCCCCAAGGATACAGTGGCCTCCATCATTCTTAAATGGAAGAAGATTGGAACCACCAAGACTCTTCCTAGAGCTGGCCGCCTGGCCAAACTGAGCAATTAGGGGAGAAGGGCCTTGTTCAGGGAGGTGACCAAGAACCCGATGGTCACTCTGACAGAGCTCCAGAGTTCCTCTGTGGAGATGGGAGATCCTTCCAAAAGGTCAACCATCTCTGCAGCACTCCACCAATCAGGCCTTTATGGTAGAGTGGCCAGACAGAAGCCACTCCTCAGTAAAAGGCACATGACAGCCCGCTTGGAGTTTTCCAAAAGGCACCTAAAGACTCTCAGACCATGAGAAACAAGATTCTCTGGCCTGAATGCCAAGCGTCACGTCTGGAGGAAACCTGGCACCATCCCTATGGTGAAGCATGGTGGTGGCAGCATCATGCTGTGAGGATGTTTTTTAGCGGCAGGGACAGGATCGAGGGAAAGATGAACGGAGCAAAGTACAGAGAGATCCTTGATGAAAATCTGATCCAGCATGCTTAGGACCTCAGACTTGGGCGAAGGATCCCTTCCAACAGGACAACGACCCTAAGCACACAGCCAAGACAACACAGGAGTGGCTTCAGGACAAGTCTCTGAATGTCGTCTCTGAAAATAGCTGTGCAGGAACACTCCCCATCCAACCTGACAGAGCTTGAGAGGATCTGCAGAGAAGAGTTCGAGAAACTCCCCAAATACAGGTGTGCCAAGCTTTTACGTCATACCCAATAAGAATAGAGGCTGCAATCGCTGCCAAAGGTGTTTCAGCAAAGTACTGAGTAAAGGGTCTGAATACTAATGTAAATGTGATATTTCCGTTTTTTTTATTTGATAAATTACCAAAAATGTCTAAAAACCCGTTTTTGCTTTGTCATTATTGGGTATTGTGTGTAGATTGATGAGGAAAAAAACTATTTAATCAATTTTAGAATAAGGCTGTAACCTAACAAAAATTTTGAAAAAGTCATTAGTACCACCATCAAAGTTACTTTACCTAGGCCTATTACAGCATTACATCTCTGGTTGAGAGTGGATGGTAGGGAGTTGGCTGAGTACAACTGGTAATACTCTGAAAGGTATTTCTACAGCTGGTAAGGCTTAGGGGCCTGGAACAATAAAGTATGTGTTGGAGGGCTATAGTACATCATTCAAATGAGTTTAAATTCAAACTCGCAGTTACATTGTATTTCCACAAGGGTGCGCTAAAGAGATATCCTTCAAATGAGGTAATTCTGCAATTCTGTCATGACACAACATTTCTTCACAACTATGTTGTTTCCATAGAACAGTTGTAGCGTCATACTGAAACTAAAAAAAAGAGTTTCCTATGGTTTGAAAGCTCATCTATTTCAGGAATTGTATTTCTCAATTACTGGAATATAAGGAGGAAATGAAAGTACCACCATGAAATTAAACATCAAATTGACACTAACTAAATGTTTAAGAACAGCACGGTCACATTTCATTTCTACAATGGATTGCTTTTCTGTTAAACTTCATGAAAAGTAAATACTTTCATTATTTTCCTTTTAATGTATATGCACTCACAGTAAACCACTCTAGATAAGAGAATCTGCTAAATGACTGAGTGTAGTCCTAAATGTGAGTGGGGGGGTTCAGTAAGGGGTTGCCCACCTTGCGCCCCACATAGACGGGGAGCCCAATGACCATGGCAGGCACAGCGATACCAGCGATGAGGGTGATGCCCACTGGGGCTCCGATCAGAGTGCCCAGCTGCCACAGGATCTTCTTCTTACGAGTCCACGGCTTCTTTCCCCAGAACGTACACCCTGACGGACTGAGAGAAAGAAGAGAGAGAGATGGAGGGTGGGATATGGAGGGTGGGAAAAAGTAAGAAAAAAGAGAAACGATGGAATGGGTAGAAAATACAGAGAGAGGGAGAGAGATTGTGAAAGAGAAAGAAAAAGGAGGAATGAAGAGCAAACATATAGAAAGAAAGGGGGAGAAATAGGTGAATAGCAAGGGCAGAGGGGTAGACAGAAGACTGATTAGTTCTGGAAAGGGAAAGGGGGATACCTAGTCAGTTGTACAACTGAATGCCTTCAACTGAAATGTGTCTTCCGCATTTAACCCAACCCCTCTGAATCAGAGAGGTGTGGGGGGGCTGCCTTAATCAACATCCACGTCTTCAGCGCCCGGGGAACAGGTACACCGCAACAACAGAGGAGTTGAGGTGAGGTAAGGCTGTGTCATTATGAATTCAGAGCCCTCTGCTAAACGTCGCACAGCAGTGAGACATGCATCACTGCCTGTTATCCACTGTTACAGGATGCTCATATGATGTAAGGAAAATCTGTGGAAATGTTCATTCATTTTACTGTATGAATATATACTGAACAAAGATATAAACGCACAAGAAATGTATTTCTCTCTAATTTTGGCCACAAATTTGTTTACATCCCTGTTAGTGAACATTTCTCCTTTGCCAAGATAGTCCATCCACCTGACAGGTGTGGCATATCAAGAAGCTGATTAAACAGCATGATCATTACACAGGTGCACCTTGTGCTGCAGACAATAAAAGGCCACTCTAAAATGTGCAGTTTTGTCACACAATACAATGCCACAGATCTCAAGTTTTGAGGGAGTGTGTAAATGGCATGCTGACTGCAGGAATGTCCACCAGAGCTGTTGACAGAGAACTGTATCTTAATTTCTCCACCATAAGCCGCCTTCAACGTCATTTTAGAGAACTTGGCAGTACGTCCAACTGCAGACCACGTGTAACCACGCCAGCCCAGGACCTCCACATCCAGCTTATTCACCTGTGGGATCGTCTGAGACCATCCACCCGAACAGCTAATGAAACTGAGGAGTATTTATGTCTGTAATAAAGCCCTTTTGTGGGGAAAAACTAATTCTGATTGGCTGGGCCTGGCTCCCCAGTGGGATAATACAGTGGGATAATACACCAAGTATCAATTTCAACAATTTTACTGAGTTACAGTTCATATAAGGAAATCAGTCAATTGAAATAAATAAATTAGGCCCTAATCTATGGATTTCACATGACTGGGCTGGGGCGCAGTTTATTTATTTCAATTGACTGATTTCCTTATATGAACTGTAACTCAGTAAAATTGTTGAAATTGATATTTTGTGTAGCCTTATCAAAAACAATAACACTTTTAACTCAGTTATGTTTGTGTCAGTATTTAGTTTGATCTTAATTCCATAAAATGTGTAGGTATTTCTTTTTTAAAAGAATTTCTGGAGGAATGAAAAAAAAGCACCAGTAATGACAATCATGCTTTAAAATTGGGTGGATGTCATGTAGGCCTAAACCTAATGTAGCAGGCGTAAACGAAGGAGTTCCGGAGTTCCCACATCCGCTTTTCAACAGAAATGGAAGCTCGACTAAACTTGCTGTATCCCTAAAAACCGTATGCATCCAGCTGTTGGCAACTCCACTAAGGGTGGGTAGGCCTATACGTATTTTTGGCACATGGAAAGTAGTCTACTACTACGTTACATACTGTGTTGACGCGAACTGCCGTAGTCTTGAGAGTTACCTGAGGTAGTGCAGGTCAGAGATCTCCTTCATGCAGAGCCAGCAGAACTCACAACCACACACTGCACAGGTCATGTGGTTACAGCTGCCGTCGTTCATCTTGATTATGTAGGCACCACATCGTGGGCAGGGCTTGATGTCATCAGCTAGAGACGAGAGAGAGTGGGTAGGTTGATTAGTGGGAGGAGGATTCGGGACAATGTTGATCTGAGGTCAGTTTTATGGTTTCCCGTTAGGATTTGGGGAGGGAAAACTCATTCTAGATCTGTGTCTAAAAGGGACTTCTACTTTTACCAGAGACAGAGGAGAATTGGTTTGGAGACATTGACTGCCAACAGCTAGTATAAGAGACAGGCTGAGACAGATAACAGGTTGTGGTAAGGGCTAATTTATACAGACTTTTTGTTCTGTCCTTTGGAACCTGAGAGGTCTGAAAATTGCTTTATGAGAAGAGGGCGACTAATACAGAGACATAATAATAACATTATGAAGAGTCATCAAAGTACTTACCAGGCCCGTGCTCCTGCATGTAGCTGGGTGAGTGGTTGCTATGCGTGTGCAGGAAGAACGCCCTTTGCTGGCGGGCCGAGTCACAGGTCTGGTTGGGGTGCCACGCCTGCTTGCAGTGGTAACAAAACTCAGCCAAGCAGCCCTCTCTACGACACACCAGCCTGGGGCAGCTGGCACAGCCCGAAGCGATCACTGCAAACCTGGCAGAGGGAGAAAGAGGGAGATGTTTGATTTTCAGAAAACCTTTATAGGCACAATTCGGCTAATGCGAAATCAATTGCAAAGTGAAAACTACATCACTGCACTGAGAAAGAGAGAGGGAACACAGCAGCCTTGGAGGAAGTGGTTAAGGTCAAATGTAAATACACTGTAGCCGGACAAATGGTTACATTTACTGAGCCGTGGAGAGAGTATGTTAGAACAAAGGGTAAGAGTTAAGGAAAAAGAGAGGCAGGAGAAATAGGCAAAAGGTGATTTCAGGCTGTCTAGAGTAACCTAAATAAAGGGCATGAGGGGAAAACGACCAAGAGCTAAACTTCATAGCATATTATCAGAATTGCATCTACACAACCTGATCTCAGAGCATTTCGTATTATTCTGTATGTAAATCCGAGACACTCCATTTAGTATGATATGTTACGGTATGTATTATTTTCTGGATGTCCATCACCCATTTCGTATGATATGTTTACGAATTACAATTCTTATTACATATGTTACGAATTCGCAAATCGTACAATATATTATGAATTTGCAAAGCGTAGTACATGTTACGAATTTGCTAAACATATGATATGTTAAGAATTCTAGCTAGGTGGCTAACGTTAGCTAGCTGGCTAACATTACCTAGGCTAGGGGTTAAGGTTAGGTTAAAGGGTTAAGGTTAGAGGAAGGGTTAGGGGAAGGGTTAGCTAACATGCTAAGTAGTTGCAAAGTAGTAAGTAGTTGAAAAGTTGCTAATTAGCTAAAATGCTAAAGTTGTCTGTGATGAGATTCAAAGTCACAACCTTTTGGTTACTAGATGGTCGCGTTATACGCCCACCCATCCACCCCGACCAACTATTATTTTTGGGTTAATCAGTTTTAATATTGCAGATAGATTGTGGCTTCCATCAATGTAATTGTCTGCATCATTTCCAATCCCCCATATATTTTTTTGTAAATATATTTTCCTTTATTATTTTCCCTTAACCCTACCATCCCTCCCCTAATTGGAGTAAACTAATGGACAGCAACAGTTAGGCTTCTACTTCCAGCTTATAAATACTATATAAATTGTACGGACACAGTGTATTTTACAATAGTTATCTTTTGTTTGTTTTTAGTCCCATCCTTCAGCTCCACTCAACCCCTCCCATCGATCTCTGAAGACCATTCAGTTTTGATTTCTATTTGCCATATATTTTTAACTGTGCTGTTTCACAAAAGTTCTGAACCTGTACACATTTTACAGACACAGTATATTTTACATTAGTAATCTTGTTGTTTTTAGTCCGACCCTTCAGCTCCACTCAACCCCTCCCATCTATCTCTGAACACCATCTGTCTTATGTAACCATACCAAATGTAACATATCATACTAACTTGAGTGTCCCGGATTTACGTTTACTATGTTACGTTTAGTCTATGAGACCAGGCTGATCTGCATGACACCATACACAAACATCTCAATACCAGTGGATGCTGCTAAGGGGAGGACAGCTCATAATAATGGCTGGAACAGAACAAATGGAATGGCATCAAACCATGTGTTTAATGTATTTGATACCATTCCACTTATACCACTCCAGACATTACCACGAGCCCGTCCTCCCCAATTCAGGTGCTACCAACCTCCTGTGCTCAACACAGGAAGTAGGCTGCCACATCACCATGAGGGGAGGCAGGGTTCTTATATTTTCGACAATGTAACAAGATCATTAAGCACTGTATGTAAAGATGAAATGGTATTTAATCTAATACAACACTACTAGTGAGTGACAGTGTTCAAAGACAGACTGAGCAAAACTGAATTTAATTCGGAAGTTACTCTCTTTCTCATCAGAAAACAATGCTAAAAATGACATACGATCCGTCACACAACTATTGCTTTGAAAGTAGGTACTGGTATTCAAGCTGAGCACTCAATCTTATTGACCACCGCTCTCTTAAAGGCCTCCAGCATTCCATTACACAGGCAAACCAGATGTCAAATACCGAAACTGTTGAATCCCTACTCTCTCTTTCAAAACCTCAAACTAGGGGAAATGTTTCCAGCACTATGGGTTTTCCCCTTTAACACAGTTTCTAGCAGCCCCTTAAATCCAGTTTGAGCTAGTTTCTTTCCCAATGACTGTTTGTTTATTCAATCTGGCAACATGTCTTCAAGCCGAAGCTCAATGACTTGTTGTAACAGAGCAGAGACACAAGTTGCCAAGGCAGCCTTTTCCCTGTAGGAACATTCCATGTTAACGCTGCATTTGAGTAGTCGGTTCTGCTGCGGTGGAGCACGATAATGACTGACATCATGGCTTTGACCGGTGGCAATCTGAGGAGTACAATGCTTACAAGCTGCACCTTCGGAGCAAATGCACTCTGACAGCCACATCTAGTGTCCAAGATTTCATTGCTTTAAATGGTGTGAAACGGCTTTGTTTTCAACATTACAAATGTAATACAGATACAAAAGTGAGATAGACAGAACCCTCAGAAACACACATACACTGTCTGTAACTCTGTACACACACACACACACACTCAGTCCAGTGAGTGTGTAATGATCACTTCAATTATAGAAATCCCAACCTCTCTGTTACCCCTGGTAACACTGGCTACCTCTATGCCACATCACTAGTCACCATAGCAACCGACAGCCTGCGGAGCGACCGGTGGACCGATCACTGATCTGATTGGTTGTCTCTCACTGTCAATCAGGTAGAGTGAGGTCTGATTGGGGAATGGAAAGGGAACTGACCGATGAGACGAAAGGACAATGAAGCTCAAGAGTTAAAGGAGCCGTTCACAAAAGTAATTGATTGAGTCTGTGTATCTGTGTGTGTCTCTGTATATGTGTGTATGTGTGTGATCATTCTAGTGAGAAAGAGATAAGGAGTCTGTGGTTTTTGTGACAGTGAAAAACAGATTAAAAAAGAAGAAGTGAAAGACAAAGAAAGAAAGAAAGAAAGAAAGAAAGAAAGAAAGAAAGAAAGAAAGAAAGAAAGAAAGAAAGAAAGAAAGAAAGAAAGAAAGAAAGAAAGAAAGAAAGAAAGAAAGAAAGAAAGAAAGAAAGAAAGAAAGAAAGAAAGAAATTGAGACAAATATATCCCAGCGACTCTATTGCCAGAGACAATCCAGGCCAATTTACAATAACCAAGACCACATATTCCTTACATGACAATGTAGTTAGTACCATTATAACATACATGTGTATGGAATCTGCACTCTTCAAGTGGGTCAATGATGAGACATATACACGCGTGCACCTGCGCACACACACACACAATGTACTGCTTTGGAAACCTCCACTCTAGGTGGCACAAACCACACTAGACCTTTCCATGGTAGGACTGTAGGAAGGGAATGGTAGTGTATTGAGTCACTCTGGTTTCTTTAGAATGTAGGTCATCTATAGTCCAGCCCACTGTCTAGGTCCTTCCCCTTGTCTGACAGGATTCACATTATCAAACAGACATGTTTCCTTTGAATATAACCATCATAGAGAATCTGTGCTTTCCCTCCCTCCCACACACACACACACACACACACACACACACACACACACAAACATGCTCATACCAGCTCATCAGAAATTTCCCCATATCACATTAAACGATCAGCCTCCGAGCATTGTCATTCCCCTTGTAACCACATAATAGTCTGACATTCTAACCCACTTAGAGAATTCTAGGCTATAAACCTTTCCTTTCACCCTCATAGTGCCAACTGTCACCTCTGCCAGAGCCAATAAAGCTTGTTATAATACTGTAGGTCATTCCAGTTTACGACAATCAGCCTCGGACTTATGATATAATTTGCAGAACACTGCTTTGAAAGCATGACTCTGCAAAAAAAAAAAAGGTTATGGTTAGTGTTCAGGGTAGGGGTTAGGTAAAGGTAAGGTTTAAGTTCGGGGTTAGGGGTTGAAATCCTATTTGTGGTCAGAAAGAGCTTTAAGGTTCTTCCACTCCTTCCTGCATGGCTAGACAGTGATGACTCTATAGAGCTAGGCTTAAGGTTCAGGTTTACACCCAGGTTCAGATTAAGGTTAAGGCCAGGAAACAATGAGAGTTGATTCTTACCCGCAGTCGGGCGCGGGACACCAGCGGCAGTCTGGGTCGGAGGCCAGGCAGCGTCGCAGCAGAAACTCCTCATACTTCTCCAGCAGCGCTGCGTCTCCCAAGATGTCCGCCACCTGATGAGGCGCCAGTCGCTCCGAGCACTCGGGGCAGCTGAGGTGGACGCGGCTCTCAGTGATCTCGATGCGCAGGTACTGGCGCAGGCAGCACAGGCAGGAGCGGTGGCTGCAGCCCAGCAGCTCAGGGAGCTGTTCGGGGGGCTGGGGCACCAGGCACAGGGGGCACTCCAGGAAGTCTGCTGGAGGAGAGGCGCTGGAGGTGGTGGAGCTGGAGGACTGGGGGGGACCCAGGGAGGTCTGGCTAGAAGAAAGGGGCTCTGCTGGGGTGGAGGTCTGAGCAGTGGCTGGGCCCTGGGGAACGTCCGTGGTGGTGTTGGTAGGGGCTGGGTTAGGTGTGGAAGGGACTACGGGGGGAACAAGGGGGGCGAGTTGCTGTTGTTGATGCTGTTGGTTGTGGAGCTGGGATAAAGGGGTGGCTGCCCCTGTTTTGGCACTCCGGGAACCCCGTTTGCTGTGGAAGAGGCTGTGGAAGGAGATGCGTCCGTGGCGTTTTCCCGGTGCCCGGCATTTGGGGTTGGGAATGCCGCTCACCGAGGAGTGGGGGGATTCCGAGTCCTTTTCCGATCCCATTTTCCCAGAAAGTGACACACGGTAGTGTCTTTCCTTTTCCGCTCTTATTATAGTCTTATATGACCGTAAGGAAGCTTGCCTCACACACACTAACACAAACACACTCCAATTCACACTCGGGAGTACTTGTCCTCGGGTGAAACCAGAACGGAATGTCACTGATACCCAGTTGGAAACCCTTTTTCTCTTCCTCTTAAACCCACAAATGGAACGATAGGCGAGAAAACGAAAGAGAAAGAAAGAAATAGACAAAATTCCCCTTCCCTCCCACTAGCTTTCACACCTCTCACACTCAGATGCTCCAAATCAAGAATGTGAGAAAAGTCACAGGTGTGCTTTCGTCCAAACCGACATTGGGGTCCAAAATTACAGTAAACTGTTACTGTAAACCACAAAGAGGAGAATGAATACAACAGGAAACGTCACTGTCACTCCTTAGTAAATGGTTCTCAATTCAAACGAGGAGGAAAAAAATATAGAGGAACGTTATAAAATGTATAGAACGACCTCTTTGTGGGTTATTCAAAATGTCTTAAATCCTTCTTGGTGGCTGCTCCGGTCCGATTTTCTTCTGTAGTCCTTTTCTCTCTTTTTCTTCTCCTCTTCTCTTCTGTGTGTGTGTCTCTCACTCTCTCAATCAACCGTCTGTGAGGTGGAAGAAGAGAACAGGAAGTTAGCAGAGCAGAGAGCACAGGGAGCATGCTCAGTATGACACACCTCTCCCCTCCTTCCTCATTCTCTCTCTCTCTCGCTGTTATTACTTCACAATTAACTCTTGGCGCAGATAGTCAGGAAGAATAAATAAATGACACTATGCACACACATAGACACCTGGCATAATCACTGATAAAGACATGCTCATTGACTCACACTTCCTCATTAGATACAGCCATTTGGAAAGCGAAATACTTGCATTTTTTACTTACTAATGATGATGAGATAATGTGTCTTGAAGAGGAAGCAAACTTATTCATCAGTCCAATTAGCTCCTATATTATTTATCCTCTCATTCCTTCTCTTTCTCTCATCTGCTCTTCTCCTTTGTCTCTCTCCGTCAATATGAAACCCTCTCTCTCACACACACACACACACACACACACACACACACACACACACGTCGCAAGCTGCTCTCCACTTCACACTGCGCTTCTACTGCGGTTGCCATGACGATGCGCACTAGGAGCCGAGCAAACAGCGACCCACTCAGTGACTGTGGCACTTATGTATGCACTGACACACACACACACAAATAACACATGTACTCTTGTCATTTACTCATATATATAATGCAGACACTGGTAATTATAGCACTGATTAATGTATGTGTGTATTGATACAGTGTTATAGGTGAGAGGGTGTGTGTATGCAGAAAGTAATGTCATGCTAAGATAAGAGGAAAGGGCAAGAGAGAATCAGAGGGAGGGTTATGAGGGTTGATATTCAGAATCTGTGCCACTGTCTTTAAGGTAGCCTATATATACCCACCTTCTAAGCACACACTGTGTCATAACAGCGTCATAACTGTGTCCTGGCCTGTTTTCCTCCTCCTAAAGTATGCCTGGTCTATGACAGGTCTATGACAGGTCTATGACAAGGCAAATCTGATTCTGATTCCAGTAGTAGCCTTTGAGTGCAGGAGGCTGAGAGACAGACACAGACAGAGGATCAACCAGTATGAGTCATAAAACATCAGACTTCGGCCCTTGTTGACAGAAGGGTATATAGGAAAAGGGCTGGGCTAACATAGATACTGCATATAGCTAGCCCTGATTGATTGAAATACTATTGGGTCAGTGATTGACAGATAGCAGCACCAATCGATAAGAGACTTTGGCTGAAAGAACTGGATGTTGTCTGTTTGCTTGCTCTCTTGCCTTGCACAACCCTTAATAACAGCCAATAGCCACAGTTAAGACAGGTTGACCCATAGGGATAGCGTTAGACAAAGGCTACAGGCTATCATCCCAGGTTGTGTTGAAAGAAGAACATTTAACTATATTGATGAAACTGTAGTAGATTTCCACCACGTTACAGACGTACACACACACACACACACACACACACACACACACACACACACACACACACACGCGATGAGGTGGAAATAAACATTCTATGTTATCCCAGCAGCAGTGCAGTAACCATGGTGCCTCTTCCCTCCCTGATCTGCTTGGCTGGCGGGGTGAAGTGAAAGGGCCACTGTTGAATCATGGATAGCTACGGAGTATAAAAATAATGGCAATTTATATACACTATATATACAAAAGTATGTGGACACCCCTTCAAATTAGTGGATTCGGCTATTTCAGTCACACCTGTTGCTGACAGGTGTATAAAATCGAGCACACAGCTGTGAAATCTCCATAGGCAAACAGTAGAATGGCTTTACTGAAGAGCTCAGTGACATTTAACGTGGTACCGTCATAGGATGTCACCTTTCCAACAAGTCACTTCGTCAAATTTCTGCTCTGCTAGAACTGCCCCGGTCAACTGTGAGTGCTGTTATTGTGAAATGGAAACGTCAAGGAGCAACAACGGCTCTGCCGCGAAGTGGTAGGCCACACAAGCTCGCAGAACGGGACCGCCGAGGGCTGAAGCATGTAAAAATCTTCTGTCCTCGGTTGCAACACTCACTACCGGGTTCCAAACTGCCTCTGGAAGCAATGTCAGCACAATAACTGTTCATCGGGAGCTTCAAGAAATGGGTTTCCATGGCCGAGCACCCTCACACAAGCCTAAGATTACCATGCACAATGCAGAGCGTCGGCTGATGTGGTGTAAAGCTTGTCGCCATTGTACTCTGGAGCAGCGGAAACGCGTCCTTTGGAGTGATGAATCACTCTTCACCATCTACCCCAATGCATAGTGCCAACTGTAAAGTTTGGTGGAGGAGGAATAATGGTCTGGGGCTGTTTTTCATGATTCGGGCTAGGTCCCTTAGTTCCAGTGAAGGGAAATCTGAACGCTACAGCATACAATGACATTCTAGACGATTCTGTGCTTCCAACTTTGTGGCAACAGTTTGGGGAAGGCCCTTTCCTGTTTCAGCACGACAATGCCCCCATGCACAAAGCGAGGTCCATACAGAAATGGTTTGTCGAGATCGGTGTGGAAGAACTTGACTGGCCTCCACAGAGCCCTGACCTCAACCCCATCAAACACCTTTGGTATGAATTGGAACACCAACTGCGAGCCAGGCCTAATCGCCCAACATCAGTGCCCGACCTCAGCTGTTCCAACATCTAGTGGAAAGCCTTCCCAGAAGAGTGGAGGCTGTTATAGCAGCAAAGGGGGGACCAACTCTATATTAAATTACCATGATTTTGGAATGAGATGTTCAATGAGCAGGTGTCAACATACTTTTGTCATGTAGTCAGCAGAATTGGTAATTGCCCTCTCATCATACACTCTTAGAAAAAAGGGTTCCAAAAGGTTCTTCGGCTGTCCCAATAGGAGAATCCTTTTTGGTTCCAGGGAGTACCCTTTTCTGTTCTACATAGAACCCTTTTGGATTCCATGTAGAACCCTCTAGCGATGGTGGAAAAAAACAGATAGTTACATATCGGGATATTATTTTTGATGATATATCATACCGTTTTGACAATATCGCAAAATTATTTTTGCGCTAGTTTGCTGTACCTGCAACAAAATTCCAATAGTTTTCCTTTATAGCTTGTTCTCCATCTTCTTTTTAAACAGGGAGCCAATTAGCTTTCTGCACTTTTATTTCTATGACTCATCAAAACTCGTTTTCTCATGGCTCTCTCCTGTCCCTCTGCAGGAATATGTTTGGAACAATGAATCGCTAAAAAATAAATTAAATTAAATAAAAATCACAATACTGAATCACAATATATATCAGATCGGCACCTAAGTATTGTGATAACATTGTATCGTGAGGTCCCTGGCAATTCCCAACCCTAGAACCCTCTGTGGAAAGGGTTGTACATGGAACCAAAAAAGGTTCGACCTGGAATCAAAAAGGGTTCTTCAAAAGGTTCTCCTATGGGGACAGCCGAAGAACCCTTTTAGGTTCTAGATAGCACCTTTTTGTTTCTAAGACTGTACCCTCAGGTTGGCACTAGCCCCTACTCTCCTATGATGAAACATAATTGCAATCTGTGTGTGTGTGTGTGTGTGTGTGTGTGTGTGTGTGTGTGTGTGTGTGTGTGTGTGTGCGTGCGTGCGGATGATAGCTTTATATAGCCCTGCGTGAGTGCCTTTTTATGTCTACATGACTCTGTGAGAGTTGCCATACACCCAAGTGTGTGTGTGTGTGTGTTCGTGTCACTTCAAGCTGAACTTGATGACAAAAATAGATTGTCCCTGGAAACTGTGTAAAAGTGTACTACACTGACTGTCAGAAAATAATTCTGTTCATATGTCTCCTATGAGATTCCTTTTCAGAGGTAAAGGAAAATGCGTGATTCTGTAAAAGGCTTTCAAGAGAAAAAGCTCTTATGAAAATACCCTTTTTCCCTTTGGTAACAAATTAAAATGTTAAAAAGCATAAAGAAGTTCCTCATCTGGTTCTCCTTCAATCTATACTGAACAAAAATATAAACGCAACATGCAACAATTTCAAATATGTGACTGAGTTACAGTTCATATAAGAAAATCAGTCAATTGAAATTAGGCCATAATCTATGCATTTCACATGAGTGGGAATACAGATGAGTCTGTTGGTCACAGATACCTTTAAAAAAAGTAGGGGCGTGGATCAGAAAACCAGTCAGTATCTGGTGTGACCACCATTTGCCTCATGCAGCGCGACACATCTGCTTCATATAGAGTTCATCAGGCGGTTGATTGTGGCTTGTGGAACGTTGTCCCACTCCTCTTCAATGGCTGTGCGAAGTTGCTGGATATTGGCGGGAACTGGAACATGCTGCTGTATACGTCGATCCAGAGCATCCCACACATGCTCAACGGGTGACATGTCTGGTGAGTATGCAGGCCATGGAAGAACTGGGACACTTTCAGCTTCTAAGAATTGTGTACAGATCCTTGCGACATGGGGCTGTGCATTATCATGCTGAAACATGAGGTGATGGCAGCGGATGAATGGCACGACAATGGGCCTCAGGATATCATCACGGTATCTCTGTGCATTCACATTGCCATCAATAAAATGCAATTGTGTTCGTTGTCCATAGTTTATGCCTGTCCATACCATAACCACACCGCCACCATGGGGCACTCTGTTCACAACGTTGGCATCAGCAAACCGTTCGCCCACATGACGCCATACACGTGGTCTGCGTTTGTGAGGCCGGTTGGACGCATTGCCAAATTCTCTAAAAAGACGGAGGCGGCTTATGGTAGATAAATGAACATTAAATTATCTGGCAACAGCTCTGGTGGACATTCCTGCAGTCAGCATGCCAATTTCCCCCCCCAGGTGGATGGATTATCCTGGTAAAAGGAGAAATTCTCATTAACAGGGATGTGAAGAAATGTGTCCACAAAATTTGAGAGAAATAAGCTTTTTGTGCGTATTTGGAACATTTCTGGGATCTTTTACTTCAGCTCATGAAACATGGGACCAACACTTTCATGCTGCGTTTATATTTTTGTTCAGTGTGGGTATTAGAGCTGTACTCAGTTACTGTTCTGTGTAAATGGCATTATATAACTTTCATTACATTAACAAATGTGTCATCTCTGGCATTAAGAAAGTATTCTTGTCAAGTAACAATATATTTGGAAGGGTTTTGATAGTTTAAGCATCTAGTATCCAAAGTTAGACCTTTTCGGATAATTTTTGTGGGATATAAAATTAATGTAGCCCCTACATGACTTGGGAGAGAGAGAGAGAGACAGGGAGACATAAATAGAAAGAGGGATGAGTGTGAGTGAGGAGGCATGGCAGATGGGCATGAACAGGCTGAAGACTCAACGGTCTAGGTTCTGTGATCGGCACACGCTTTTTCCCTCACTTGTCCTCCCACTCGACTGCTGCTCGCTCGCTCGCGCGCACACAAACACACGCACACACGCACACACGCACACACGCAATCTCTCGCTGTGATGTACAATTACCCTAATGACATTTTATTTAGCCTCTAAGCAGCTCTAGTTTCTTGTCTTCTGAATTAAAAACCTCTCAGACATGTCAGATATTGTTATGCTTGCTGCTGCAAGGTGAGTCAACTGTATGCAGAGCCTCTTGACAGAGACATTACTCTTCTTGGACATTAAGTGGGGCCAGTTTGTGCTTTCAGTTTGTTTGGCCTAGTCTCAGCAATTCTATTTCCACAAGACACTGAAACTGTACAGTCTAAGTACTTTAGGATCCTCCATCCTTCCCAGGAACCCTATGAACCTACATACTGCCTCTATGCACGCACACACCAACTTACTGTAAGTCAATTTGATATAATACCGATGTGCCACTGAAAAACCCGATAGTTGTTACACAAGCCGCTGAGTCAGAGCTGTTTTGGGGTTACACTTTACAAAGCCTCTGCAAATACATAATGCAAAATGAAGACAATAAAACCATGGGTCTATTTTTGACCAGGGACTTCCAACCAAAGTAAAAGGGAAGACTGGGGATGTCCCTATTATACCGTTGTGCTATATTTCACCTTGGCAACTTTGATTATGCTTAATAAAATCAATATGTTTTGTGTGTGTGTAAATGTCATATTATTCAGGGATATAGTCGATATTCAGAGATATGGCTGACACAAACTAACACAAAGGGGCATAGTAGGCTTCTGATACAGTACTATACTCCAGTAGGCTTCTGATACAGTACTATACTCCAGTAGGCTACCGATACAGTACTATACTCCAGTAGGCTTCTGATACAGTACTATACTCCAGTAGGCTACCGATACAGTACTATACTCCAGTAGGCTTCTGATACAGTACTATACTCCAGTAGGCTTCCGATACAGTACTATACTCCAGTAGCTTCCGATACAGTACTATACTCCAGTAGGCTTCCGATACAGTACTATACTCCAGTAGGCTACCGATACAACTCTATACTCCAGTAGGCTACCGATACAACACTATACTCCAGTAGGCTACCGATACAGCACTATACTCCCGTATGCTACTGATACAGTACTATACTCCAGTAGGCTACTGATACAGTACTACACTCCAGTAGGCTACTGATACAGTACTATACTCCAGTAGGCTTCCGATACAGTACTATACTCCAGTAGGCTACCGATACAACTCTATACTCCAGTAGGCTACCGATACAGCACTATACTCCAGTAGGCTACCGATACAGCACTATACTCCCGTATGCTACTGATACAGTACTATACTCCAGTAGGCTACTGATACAGTACTACACTCCAGTAGGCTACTGATACAGTACTACACTCCAGTAGGCTTCTGATACAGTACTACACTCCAGTAGGCTACTGATACAGTACTATACTCCAGTAGGCTACTGATACAGTACTATACTCCAGTAGGCCTAAGTAATTAAAGCTCACCGTCACACAAACAATCCAATTCATGTCACTGTGTGGTTGTTCACAAAGACTGACAGCCAGTGGGGTAGGCAGACGAGCTGGTAAACCCTCTGTAAGCCCTGAGCTCTAACTGAGGACTGAGGCCTGTGTCTCTGGGATGAGTCTCTGGGAACTCAGGTTTACTGGTTTAATAGACTAAATTCATTAGAGCAGAAGGGCGCAATAACAGGTTAATAAAGGGCCTCCCGAGTGGCGCAGCGGTCTAAGGCAATGCATCTCAGTGCTAGAGGCGTCACTACAGACCCTGGTTCAATTCCAGGCTGTATCACAACCGGCCGTGAGTGGGAGTCCCATAGGGCGGCGCACAATTGGCGGCCAGCGTCGTCCGGGTTAGGGTTTGGCCGGGGTAGGCCGTCACTGTAAATAATAATTTGTTATTAACTGACTTGCCTAGTTAAATAAAGGTTAAATAAAAATAAAAACAATAAATAAAAATAATGAAGGTGGTGACAGCAGCATGAGGCAGTGAGATGCCTCTCAGTGTGTTGTTCTCTTTATCGACATCTTTCAATCTCTCCTGGCAGAAGTTAAGATAGAGGGAGGTAACAGAGTGAACTGCCCCTGTGGCTACGACACAGTTACACCTCTCTCTCAACCTCTCCCTCTCGTTCCTCTCTCTCTTCCCCTCTCTGTGACGAGGCCATCGCCGTGTCTCGCTCACATGCTGGGCAGGCCAAGACTGCTGCCGCCTTCAAACACCAGGCCAGTTGAGTCATGTCGTGATGTGATGAGACTAGGTGAAAACTGGGTTAAAAAGGAAACATGTCCTTCTGTTCAGCTAAAAGCGCCATTATCTGGCTACCTACTGATTCATAGTGTTTGGCGGTCATTTGGAGGCCATTTGGAGCCCCCCCACACTATCAGTTTTATAAGGCAATGGAAGATGTGGGAGTTTTAAAAGGAGTTGAGAGCCAGAGACAGTCGTTGGCCATTCTGTGGAAGCACCTAGAGAAAGCAGACTTTGTGTTTCCTCTGAATTTACCTCAGAACTGAAGCTGGCAGAGAGGAGTGGTCAGCCAGTCTCGCATCCCTTTTCAAAATAAATGAAGCAACAGGAATACCCTGGAATAACCCCATTACAAGCACTCGAACACACACGCCACGCACCCACATACTTATACACCCAGTCATTCACACACTGACACATCGTCAAACAAAAACACACACGCACACACACTTATGTATTGCATAAGAGATACACACGTATGAATGCCCCTCTGATTCAGTGAGATAAAAAGGGAGAGTCAGGCTACGAGGTTCTATAATTAGAGGAGCATTCAGGAAGCAAACTGCTGAGTTGTTGAATGTTTAATGTGAAGCCTGGAGGCGTCAGAGTGGCAGAGAATAGGCCCAGGTCCCAGCAACCACAGCCCCCTGAGCCCCAATCCACCAACACAGACCAGGGCCTACCAACCAACCAGTGGGTATGAAAGACAGGGAGGGGCCGGGTAGTTTGAGGGAGAAAGAGAAGGAGGTGAGAAGGAGGTGAGACATGTCAATGAGGACAGTGCATGTGAGTGGAGATAGATACAGTATGTCACACAGGCCTAATATGGTTGAATGTTAGGCTGACTTCCAGTGGACTGTAACCTGAAGCGGCCTTAGCAAACTATGATTACGAGAATAGTTCTAGTATGTGGGACCAGAGACCACAAATGAAGTCAGTGTTTCCAATAAATAGAGGTAATATAGTTGTGGGGTAGTGAGTGTTGACTTCCCTATTAGTTGTTGAGGACAGACGGTAACTAGAGCAAGCAGATGAATACCAGGCTTTCATGGTTGCATGTCGTCACCTCTTTCCTCTCTCTCTCTCTCTCTCTCAATGGAATGATATTAATATCCTGGCCTCAATAATGCTTTCGGGACAAACAGGGGAGCGGTGGGACAAGGAACGAATGAGTGAGAGGGGAGAGGAGGAAATTGAGAATGAGAGGGCATTCGACATGACGGGCATTTTGGAATAGAGATGTCAAAGAACGCTCAGAGGTGTTAAACAGTAGCTCACCACTTCCTACAGGCTACTGTAGCAACATGCATGTACATAAACAAACACAGATGCACACACAGTAGTTATGTACTATGGTACTCTATCATCAGCCTTGACTCACTGTTAGATTACTGTGCACTTGTTTTATACTCAAGAATGAGGAGCAGTCAGAACATGCAAAATAATATGGGATATATACACAATATATTCAAAGGTATGTGGACACCCCTTCAAATGAGTGGATTTGGCTTTTTTCAGCCACACCCATTGCTGACAGGTGTATAAATTTGAGCACAGAGCCATGCAATCTCCATAGACAAACATTGGCAGGAGAATGACCTTACTGAAGAGCTCAGTGACTTTCAACGTGGCACCGTCATAGGATGCCACCTTTCCAACAAGTCAGTTCGTCACATTTCTGCCCTGCTTGTGCTGCCCCGGTCAACTGTAAATGCTGTTATTGTGAAGTGGAAACGTCTAGGAGCAACAACGGCTCTGCCGTGAAGTGGTAGGCCACACAAGCTCACAGAACGGGACCGCCGAGGGCTGAAGCGAGTAGCGCATAAAAATTGTCTGTCTTCAGTTGAAACACTCACTACAGAGTTCCAAACTTCCTCTGGAAGCAACATCAGCACAAGAACTGTTCGTCGGGAGCTTCATGAAATGGGTTTCCATGGCCGAACATCAAATCAAATTTTATTTGTCACATGCGCCGAATACAACAGGTAAATTAATGTAAAAAATTATAAAAAGTAACACAATAAAATAACAATAGCGAGGCTATATACAGGGGGTACCGGTACAGAGTCAATGTGCGGGGGTACAGGTTAGTTGAGGTCATTTGTACATGTAGGTATGGGTAAAGTGACTATGCATAGATAATAGACAGCGCGTAGGCCAGTGGCGCCGCCAAGGGGTGGCCAGGGGGACCACGGGGGGCCACGGCCACCCTGATTCAATCGCTGGCACCCCCACCGAGTCCCCTCGCAAGTTGCATATGCATAACATGCTTCTATCTGATATTTTACATTAGGTACTATTCATTTAAATCAATAATGTATATTTTTCATAATAGTTCATGTGAAAGAAAATAACAAATGCATAGCCAGCCAGACGCTTTTGACCGTCCGGAACTGCGTCACACTCCGACCCGTCACCCCTTCCCGGCCTGCTACTGCACAGTGCACTGCCAGATGACAGTCTGCCTCATGGACAGCAGCAGCTGAGCTCAGCCTCGTGTCTCTGATAGCATCATCGGAAGCTAGGCTAGCTGGCAGATGCCTGCAGAGTTGAGACCACCAGACTGCTAACGGGTAAGTAAGTCATACAATACAATACCAGTTATAGTAAACTGTTCGTTTTTTGACGGTGTCGAATTACCTAGCTAGCTAGCTAGCTAGCTAGCTTATGTTAGTTAGCTAGTTAAATTAGGTATTGGGGAGGCTTAGCTAGCTATTTTATGCCTTAAGGTTACTCTGCAGCATAGAGAGTGTTAGCTAACTATAGTTAGAGTTATCGTAGCTTTCTAGAATGACTTTCAAACCACTTGATGAACTTAGGACTGCCAGAGCATCTAGCTAGCTGACGTTATGGGCTGGTATAGCGTTAGCTACAGTGTCTAATCGTAGCTAGTAAGCTATGTCAATTTGCAGACAATGAAGAGAAAGTCCACGGATATCTCTTCTTTCTTTAAGAAGAAAAGTAGTACAGGGGAGATACAGCCGACGGGGGACCAGCAGCAGAGGGTTAACGTTAGTGAGGATGCAGTCGAATGATGACAACATCATTGAGCAAGCCAATGAACAGGCAGAGGCAGCGAGAGAGCATGGCAGCACATGACAGCGACAAACTGGCACAGGCAGCATCAGTGACAGAGCACAGTGAAGAACACCAGACAGCAGCACGGCATGAAAGTGCGGAACAGGCAGCAACAACAGTCCCAGAGGTCGACCACCAAGCGAGGCAAGACCCAGCTAGAGCTATTCAACCTGTTCCTGGACCAACAGGTGAAGTTATGACAGCATGACAGTGCCCCTGATAATGAAATGGATGGCTAGAGAGTAATGTTATCTGGGTCATGACATAATCACATAAAGCCTTCCGATTCATGTTTATTGGTAGTTGAGTTTGAATAGTCTGACTTGTCTGTAGGCCGATATTACAAATTAGCCCAAATAGATCTACAGTGTGTCGGCCTCCTTGTAACATTCACCAATGTTTTTGGTGAGATAAAACATCTGTCAGATATTTTACAGTCCCCACAACTCAATTTGGGCACGGCTGTTACCCTTGTTGATTCTCTTGTTGACACATTGAACAGTTATAGAGAGGGCTCTCGCTTTAATGAAATTTGGGACAATACTGTGACCTCCAGGCCGTCCAGGGCGTCAGATCACACCAAGCTCAAGGCTTGATGGGTATTACATTTCCACTCCAATAGTTCAAAGACAGGTCAACACAGATAAGGAGTCATTTCGGGCAGGATCATTCATTCCAATTGTTGATGTGCTTCTCTCTGAGGTGAAGAGAAGATTTTCTAAAGAAAATTGTGTCATAATGCAAGGGATACAAAACCTTGAATGCCTGCAGTCCCACATTTTGTGAGAAAAATTAAGTGTTTCCATTTGCCTCAGAATACAACTGCAGCACTGAGGATCTAGAATATGAGATCCCTCAGCTTAAGCAAATCCTTGATAGGAAGCAAACTAGTGGCTTGCAAACACCAACCAGTTTAATAGAGCTCACAGTCTTCCTTGAGCCATTTAGGGAGGTGTTCCACGAGATGTTTAAACTTTGCAAAATTGCACTTGCATTACCTGTGAGCACTGCAGCATGTGAGCACATTTTTTCTGTGCTAACGTTAATCAAGACTGTCTTGAGAAATACAATGAGTGACGAGCGATTGCTCAATTTGGGGGTGTTAAGCGTAGAGTCAAGAAGGGCGAGGGCCATAAATCTTGATTTTGTGGATGTGTTTGCCAAAAAACACAGCAACAGGCGAATAAAGCTGCATTGAAAAGAATGTAGCCCTTAAAGCAGGGATAAGAATAGGTTGTGAGTAGACTATAGTAAAATGTACATTGTACATGATAATGCTTTTTTTTTTTTTTTTTCATTTTTGGATATATACAGTTGAAGTCAGAAGTTTACATACACTTATGTTGGAGTCATTAAAACTCGTTTTTCAACCACTCCACAAATGTCTTGTTAACAAACTATAGTTTTGGAAAGTCGGTTAGGACATCTACTTTGTGCATGACACAAGTAATTTTTCCAACAATTGTTTACAGACAGATTATTTCACGTATAATTCACTGTATCACAATTCCAGTGGGTCAGAAGTTTACATACACTAAGTTGACTGTGCCTTTAAACAGCTGGGAAAATTCCAGAAAATGTTGTCATGGCTTTAGAAGCTTCTGATAGGCTAATTGACATAATTTGAGTCAATTGGAGGTGTACCTGTGGATGTATTTCAAGGCCGACCTTCAAACTCAGTGCCTCTTTGCTTGACATGATAGGAAAATCAAAAGAAATCAGCCAAGACCTCAGAAAAATAAATTGTAGACCTCCACATGTCTGGTTCATCCTTGGGAGCAATTTCCAAATGCCTGAAGGTAACACGTTCATCTGTACAAACAATAGTACGCAAGTATAAACACCATGGGACCACGCAGCCGTCATACCGCTCAGGAAGGAGACGCATTCTGTCTCCTAGAGATGAACGTACTTTGGTGCGAAAAGTGCAAATCGAACCCAGAACAACAGCAAAGGACCTTGTGAAGATGCTGGAGGAAACAGGTACAAAAGTACTATATCCACAGTAAAACGAGTCCTATATCAACATAACCTGAAAGGCCGCTCAGCAAGGAAGGAGCCATTGCTCCAAAACTGACTATGGTTTGCAACTGCACATGGTGACAAAGATTGTACTTTTTGGAGAAATGTCCTCTGGTCTGATGAAACAAAAATAGAACTGTTTGGCCATAATGACCATCGATATGTTTGGAGAAAAAAGGGGGAGGCTTGTAAGCCAAAGAACACCATCCCAACCGTGAAGCACAGGGGTGGCAGCATCATGGTGTGGGGGTGCTTTGCTGCAGGAAGGACTCATGCACTTCACAAAATAGATGGCATCATGAGGGAGGAGAATTATGTGGATATATTGAAGAAACATCTCAAGACATCAGTCAGGAAGTTAAAGCTTGGTCGCAAATGGGTCTTCCAAATGGACAATGACCCCAAGCATACTTCCAAAGTTGTGGCAAAATGGCTTAAGGACAACAAAGTCAAGGTATTGGAGTGGCCATCACAAAGCCCTGACCTCAATCCTATAGAAAATTTGTGGGCAGAAATAAATCATTCTCTCTACTATTATTCTGACATTTCACATTCTTAAAATAAAGTGGTGATCCTAACTGACCTAAGACAGAGAATTTTTACTAGGATTAAATGGCAGGAATTGTGAAAAACTGAGTTTGAATGTATTTGGCTAAGGTGTATGTAAACTTCTGACTTCAACTGTATAATATTTTCGTTTACAAAGAGACACAGCAACAGCTGAATAAAGCTGTATTGAAAATAATTGGAGGCCTCTGTGTGATGTTTTTAAACTTGAGTAGGCTTGTTCCCAGTAAATGTTTTGTTCCTTACAATCAATGTACTCCTTCAAATTAAAGCTATATATTTGTAAGTCGCTCTGGATAAGAGCGTCTGCTAAATGACTTAAATGTAAATGTATTTTTAAGGAAAAGGACAACTAGCCTATTTGAAGAACAATGAATCGCCTAACACATTTATACAGATAATTAACACATTAAAACAGGATTGTTGTGGAACTCAAAATGTTAACTGTACCAGTATTAGTCTATGCACATCAGATCAATAGTAACATTAACTGTAAAATAAGAAACCAAAGTATATCAGTAGGTGATTCCTTAACTCTCATATTGACATAGTTTTTAACTAGCCTATATACTACAACAGCATAACAGAATTCCTGAATTTCAGTTATGGCTTTTGGTTTTGGTGTGCCACCTCAAGATTTTCAGTGGCTCAACCTGGCCACCCCCATGAAACATTTGGGGCGCCACTGCTTGTAGCAGTAGCAAAAAACAAATGGGGAGGTCAATGTAAATAGTCCGGGTGGCCATTTGATTAATTGTTCAGCAGTCTTATGGCTAGAAGCTGTTAAGGAGCCTTTTGGTCCTAGACTTGGCGCTCCGGTACCGCTTTCCATGCAGAAACCTAAGATCACCATATGCAATGCCAAGCATAGGCTGGAGTGGTGTAAAGCCATTGGACATTGGAGCAGTGGAAACGCGGTCTCTGGAGTGATGGATCACGCTTCACCATCTGGCAATCAGACGGACAAATCTGGTTTTGCCAGAACACAAGCTGCCCCAATGTATAGTGCCAACTGTAAAGTTTGGTGGAGGCGGAATAATGATCTGGGGCTGTTTTTCATGGTTCATGGCTAGTCCCCTTAGTTCCAGTGAAGGGAAATCTGAACGCTACAGCATACAATGACATTCTAGACGATTCTGTGCTTCCAACTTTGTAGCAACAGTTTGGGGAAGGCCTTTTCCTGTTTCAGCATGACAATGCCCCCATGCACAAAGCGAGGTCCATACAGGAAATGGTTTGTCGAGATAGGTGTGGAAGAACTTGACTGGCCTGCACAGAGCCCGACCTCAACCCCATCGAATACCTTTGGGATGAATTGGAACGCCAACTGTGATCCAGGCCTAATCGCCAAACATCACTATTGCTCTTGGCTGAATGGAAGCAAGGCCTTCCCAGAAGACTGGCGGCTTTTATAGTAGCAAAAGTGGGATCAGCTCCATATTAATGCCCATGATTTTGGAATGAGACGTTCGACGAGAAGGTGTCCGTCCACATACTTTTGGTCATGTAGTGTACCTTTGGCAGGTCATATAAACTGACCAGGTAGCAAACGAACACTTCCGTTAGCGATAGGTTACTAACCTTAATGTAGCCTAGTAGGCAACTGAGCGACATGACATTGACATGACAAACCACAAGACTCATGATGAAATGCGTAAAAATCGAACTCTTGGACATGTTGCAATTAGTATCAAGGCCCAATACGGCAGACTTTTCTTACCTCGGGGTGGAATGAGACCGTTTTCTGGTACCCGTTGTGAGTGTTCTCCCGTGAGTGGCGATGCGCAGTGATCGATTGCTTTGGGCGTGTTGAAGTCCTCGTTATGTCTAGGCTATTTCATCTCAGCGTCCAATACGGGACCTGACACCATTCCTAAAATATCTATGGACAAAAGTCAGTCCGTATAGACTGAATATACAATACAGCTGGGAAACCCTAGTCTGTGCCGCTACCAACATAGAACACGGAAACCCCACCCGTCCGTAGTGACGTCACCTTTGGAAGCTCAAAATGCACTTACTGGGTCTTGACGAAGGGAAACTGATGTCAATATTTTGTTTGTGGAATGAAATCACCTGGAACTTGAACATTATTTTCTGTAGAGGTCCCAGAAATAAGTCAAATCCTAAAGATTGTGCTGAGCACTGTCGATGGCGAATTTCATCCAACTTTACAGCAAGTCAGTTAATAAGATCAAATTCCTCTTTTCAATGACAGCCTAGGAACAGTGGGTACACTGCCTTGTTCAGAGGTCTCGGAGAGTCGATCTTGCAACCTTTCGGTTACAAGTCCAACGCTCTAACTACTAGGCTACCCGCCGCCCCTGAACAAGGCAGTTGATTGAGTGTTGGAGCAATGTACTTGGATTCATGTTCTCAAAGTACATCTTTCAGTGTCTATAATAATTTACAGATTTTCCTGACCAGGTAACCTGATTACACATTTGACAAGTATGAACATTACCTACTATACAGGCTAATTCATTATGTTCCATAAAGACATACGCCCAATATGCAAAGTAAACCATGACTAAATTCACATTGAGATGGCAGTTGAGTGTTATACTAGTTAGCAAGTAATATTATAAATGGTAGTCATTAACACAAAGGGAGGCTACAAAATTATGCCATGATTGTAGAACAGCGTCTTCATTTTATTAGAAGAGTAACATAATCAAAGTCAATTCCAAGATGGCTCCACTTATTCCTTGTAGAATGGAGTACATTAAACTCACTCCTCCTCCAGCAAGATTCCAAAATTAAGTGCTATAGTACAACATTTCCTCTTTCCCCGCCCTCGTTTCCATTGCTAGGATTGGAGAAGCAGGGATTCAAACAGCTGAAAAAAAAAAAAAAAGAAAGTCTTGGGTGAATTTAAAGACATGCACACAAACATTAACAAAATACTGAGTTTTGGGTCATTCAAAGCTGCGCGAGGCAGAACGTATAGCTAGTCAAGTTGCCCCCTTGGACATCTACAGGTCGTTGTGCGTGTTCAACTTAACAATCCTGTCCATCTATAGTGCAATTAGGCTTCCAACATACATTTCTAATGCATTAACAATCAAAAGCGTCAGCCGTTAGGCTTCACATAAGTTTAAATTAACACTGAACGACAACGGTGACTTAGCAGTACATTAACAATAATTTGGCCAGTAGAAAACTTGACTACATGAACTAAAGCAGCATTCAATGCAGTGGTGTCATTGTTGTGATGCTAGATAAATTCTAAAAGTTTGACTAGATCATGTTAACAGCAGGCCGACTGGCCAATACAGCGTCACATAATACAACTGCTAGCGTTTTCCGACTACCCTGAGAACATCGTGCATTCACATTCAGAGGAGAGCAGTCAGTCTAAAGAGAGGGGACAAATCTAGACAGGAAAAAGGAAAGTAGTCAACTGGTAGCCTAGTCATAGTGTGGAATATAAATCACATCAATAGGAACAAAAACAAGTGTTGGTTAACAGGAACTAAATGTACATTGTATGACAGGTATTTTGACTATGCTCTAGAAAAAAAGTGGCATGCTTTCACTAACCAAAGCACACAAGCTGTCAAAGTAGAAGAGAAAATAGATTCATAATGAATTCCTGAGTACACTTCTGACATTAGCTACCTCTGTCATCTATCCTGGACTCATTACATTCAGATGAACTGTAATTCATTCTTAATCACATCCCTACTTCTTCCTCAATTTAATCCAAGTACAGGGACCATCAATGAAGCTACATTATATAGACATGTGTATATAGCCAAGTTATCGTTAGTAATTGTGTATTTATTCCTTGTGTTATTATTCATCTTTTTTTCCCTCTGCATTATTGGGAAGGGCCCGTGAGTAAGCATTTCACTGTTAGTCACATTCTTTGTAAACAGGTGTAGACTAAGAAACATGCATTTGATTACCACTGATATGTATACCTGGCCCAAGGAGAAATTACACTCATCTTATACACTCCATTATAACCAGCTAGTCCAGTCTCTGTAGTTTCCAGGAGAAGTCTATTCAATTCCCAGTAGTGGAGAGCATTCAAGTACAAGGGAGAGACACCCCACCACAGAATGAAGAAAGTTGAGAGCAGAGAGACGAAGAGGGGGAGGAGAACGGAGCACAGACTAGTCCCGAGAGTGAAAGAAAGACTTTAAAAAAAAGGAGAGTTGGAAAGCTAGACGATAGGAGCGTGAAGGAGAGACCGAAAAGGAAGAGGGAGCTTAGACGAAGAGCACCAGGTCTTTACAGGTGGCGGCTGTGGCCGAGGAGAAGGCGGCGAGGATGGAGGCGAAGACGACGTCGGGGGACTGGCCAGCGTCGACTGCCTTGTGTAGGCCGCGGGCACTGTAGTATTTGACCAGGGGCACCGTCTGCCCGTGGTAGGCCTCCAGCCGTGAGCGCAGCGTCGACGCATTGTCGTCGCTGCGGCGCATCAGCGGCTCCCCTGTCACCTGATGGGGACAGAGAGAGAGAAAACATCAGGGGTCATGAGTGAAAAAGGGCAATTTTGGTTTCCTTCTCTGATCAGGTCTTTTTCCCCACCCCTTTGAGTTCACAGATCTGAAAGACTTGGATCGATGTAGGAAATATGGCGATGGCGCCCCCTAGACCTCAAGTTGGGCAAATGCATCTGTCATATTAAATTCTCTCCTATCCAGTCTTGTCAGAGCTATGATGAACACAGAAGGGCTTGTGAAGGTTTGAAGCTGTGTCAAATAGTTTTCCCAGCCAGTAGCACTGAGCTACATCTCTAGGTACACCACACACATTACAACCCCTTGTGTGTTGAAAGCCATCTGTGCTGAGCATCTGAAACGGTCCCATGTGGCTCAGCTGGTAGAGCATTGCAACGATAGGGTTGTGGGTTCAATTCCCACGTGGGACCAGTACAGAGAAGGGGGGGGAAGTATGAGATGTAGGCTCTGTCGCTCTGGATAAACGCATCTCTAAATGACTAAAACGAAACAAGAGCTCAAAGCCATTAGCACAGAGAAGCTCCTAGCCAAGGGGTTTCACAACACTTGTGAAAGACTGAGTGCAAACGAGCCACTGCTTTCTTCATATTTCAAGCATAGACACTTGTTAAGTGCATCTTTGAGCACAGACACACACACACACTTTTGAAGTGCAAGTTGACCAAGAAATGCATTTGAACACCAGTGAGCAGACTGGGATCTACAATAGAAGTAGGATTTCCAGACTCAGGAAGGGGGACGTCCATTGACAAAGATACTTACGTCGTCCTTCATTGGCTCTTTGGGTGGGTTGAACTCCTCGTGGTAGGAACGACCGCTGGGCTGGTGAATTAGTCTGAGGGGGAGAGGAGAAGGTTAGTCCTCCACCCACACTGCCCTTGGCCCACTTCAAAGGCTTACACTATATCCCACCATCGCCACACAAAGAACCCCTTTTTGACATGCTGATGTGACCATTTGAATGGACTACAGGTACATCATTTCCTCTCTATGAAGCTGTGTCCTCAATACAGAGCATTGTTTGTTGTGGATGAGGTGGTATTGCTCTGCAACATTATTTGTCCAACAAAATGGTCAATAATAACTAGCTCAGACCACAGGGCACCGCAGAATACTTGGTCCTACCTGCCACAGATCCTGCGCACCAGTAGGGAGTCGTCGACGGAGAACTCAATCACAGAGTCCAGCTTCTCTGTGCGCTTCTCCAGCAAGTCATCCAGCTATGAGACAGAGGGAGTCATGAAACATGGGAGCAGGGAGGTAACAGGTTCATATGCCCAGTGGTATAGTGGAGGGTAAACATAGTTCACGCACCACATTCATTTTGCGTGATGTTTACCACTGCATATGCTTGACTAAAAGCAAGACAAACTTTTGCTCTGGGGATTGACAGCAAAATGGAGTCAGGCACCAACCAATCCTCACCATCTCTGCTTGTTTCACTGTGCGGGGGAATCCATCCAATAGGAACCCCTTCTTACAGGGAGGCGTGTCCAGGTTCTTTTCTATGAGTTCTACCACCATCTCGTCACTGACCTATGAGTCATTTGACAGGAGTAAATTCACCGAGTGATGAGCAGTGAAAGGAAATGCATGAGAACACACAATTAGGACAGAGGCCCAAGTAAACCGGTCTCTAATTACCACTAAGTTACATCACCAGTGACACAAAAGATTAATTCCCATTAAAAAAAAAAAAAAAACGCACACACAGAAACATGTTCAGAACTAACATGAAAAACACACTACACAGCTTACCAGTTTCCCGGCATCCATGGTCTCCTTGAGCCTCTTGCCGAGCCCAGAGCCAGACGCCACCATGGCCCTCAGCATGTCCCCCGTGGCCAGATGACACACGCAGTACTGCTCTGCCAACCGAGGAGCCTGGGAGGAGAGGGGGAGAGCGTGGGTATTGGCATCAAGCCTCATGTTATAAGGGCAAAAGGTGTAGCATTTATGTAGTCTACGTCTCGAAAATCGCAACTTGACAACTCTGAGGAGAAGAGTATGGCCAAGCATATGCGCATCCCAACCTGGCAAACGACTACAACAGGTGGGAGCCCGTCAAAGCATTAAAGTCGTGCTGAATTGTAAAACGGCTGGTTGTTATCCATACTCTTGGCACAGTCGAAGCACAAGATTCCTTCCGCTACAGAACATAGCCTCCACACATGACATGAGACTAATGTCTGAATGAGTGTGGGGGAAGGAATGGGACACTTTTGGAAAAGCAAAAATAAGTGTTGAATAATTCACTTCATAGCACATGCATTACTGTAGTTTCAAGGACACAATCATGTTGCCATTTGGTTTTTACATTTCAATGGGATGTTCAGGTTGTGCCACAACAGAAAAAAAAAAGACCAAACCCTCGGGGGAGTGACTAAATAGTTGGGATCTTCAAAGCTAGACCAAAAGTATGTGTCTGAAAGCCCCCTACAGTACTTGTACTAGCCTGTGCACATTTCTTTTTTGAAAATACAATACTGAGTACACACTGTAGTGTGTGTATTTACAAGGCTATGCAGCCACTATAGCCATGAAAGACATATGGATACAGGACTGTAAGGAAATACAGAAGTCCCCAGCTCTGGTCGTGGGAAGCTGCAGGGTGTACCAGCTTTTGTTCCAGATCAGCCTAAACACATCTGACATAATTACCTCTAACAAAACCCTGCACAAGCTGTTGCTCTCCTGGACCACATACCCCCAGAAATTAAATAGGAACTACATTGAGCTTATTGACAGGGAAGTCAAGAGGTAACACGTTTTCATTGAACCTGGTTAGATCAAGTGAAAGCAGTTGGCTCTGGCCAGCTGGGGAGTATGATTAGTATACAGTCCCTAATGTGACGTTGAAAGGGCCCTCTTATCTTTAGGACCCTTCACACAAACGGTTGGCATGCGACTCCAGAGACGACTACCACATTGTGATCTTGCAACACCTTGGCAAACAGTCAAACTTGCCAGCACCAGATAGTGGGAGCCAAGAGGGAATTAGTTACATTCAACTTGACAGACGCTCATAACTGGTTAGCGAGCTAGCTACAACTTTTATGATACTTCCTTATTCGTCTGATCTAGCTACCCAATTCATTACACGCGACTTAGTCAAGCTAGCAGAGATAGCCATCTATGCAAGCCATTTCAGAATGAACTTCAGGACAGGGTGTATAAAGTTAGTTGGCAGTGTTGGCCAAGCGGTTTCCCACTCATACACTTCCTTAGCAAGTTAGCATAACTCACTCACCTGTGTTCCTTTCCCAGCACCAGGGGGTCCGAGCAGGATTGCCCGAATTCCCTTTTTTACGTCGGACACAGCTTCATTCCGTTGCGTGCTGGGGGCCATGTTCACTTCAGTCGTCCTTGTACCACTTTTCTTATCCGCCAACTCGCCCAAGAAAGGAAGTGTCACCGCATTCTTCCTGGATGACCTTCTCTTTATCAGAAAATACTTTCATCTCATTGGCCATTAGATAGCTCAGTCAAGCGTCCTACACACTGATTTGCTGAAATAGTAAGTTTCTTGATATAACATCCGGGTTGTGCATATGCAATTATGAATCTTCTTTGGTCAGGGACCATCAAAATGAAAAAGAACATTGTTATTAGTTACATAATCCTCTATTATTATTATTATTATTTAATTGTTCATATAATTATAATTATAAATGAATTATTATTATTATTATTTCATCTGTCGGGAAGTATTACAAGTACTGCAGGATGTGTCCAGAGATGGCAGAAGAGGCTCAGGGACTGTTCTTAACCACTGCCAATATGGGGTTGCTTTTTGTGCGATTTTCAGCTGCAATGGTTTCACATAGGTGGGCGCTACATGTTCGGCAATGCAGGACTAGTACCCACGGAGAGGGACTGACCGTCGGAGAAGCAGATGTGGTGCACTGACGAAGCGTTCTGGGCCAGTTTGTCAGACTGTCTTTGTTTCACCCTGGCTGTACGGTCGAAACCCCCGTCACTGAAGCTACACTGTCTCTCTAATCCGAACTGCCTCAACACCCAGCCTTACATCTGAAACCAAATATAGACATTCAATCTCCATCTGTACCATATCAATTTTAATTAGTTGTTTGTTTGTTTTGCTTTTTATGTGCTTTGAGATTATTTTCTGTAATGAAAAGCGCTATATAAGTTAAATAACTAATAATTATTATTAACATTGTTATTTGTGTCTAAATATAGGTGTTTGTTGGAAGCTCACTCTATAATGAAATGAATGAGTAGTCAAATGGTAGGAAACTATTAGCTGTGGAAATGATTCAATCGTGTTCAATGCCCCATCTACAGTTTAAAAGTCTAAACAGGGATCATTGGGACGTCCCAACTCTGATGTCACCCCATTAAAAATGACATTTAAATGGTTATGTTAAGGCTTAGGGTTAAGTAAGGGTTATGGTTAAGGTTAGAGTTTAGTGTTTAGGGTAGGGATGTCCCAAGGATCCCTGATAACACGAACACTGTTTATGCACACTACACTGGGAGATCAGTCATTACATTATCAAATTCATATCCAATTAAGACAGGGCTGATTAGATGGTAAAGATGGAATGACGGATTAGATGGAAAGACTGAGAGTTGTCATAATGTCCACACAGTGTATCTTCATCACGTGCCATCGATGTACTGGTACCATATCAATCTTGTTTGCATTTGTCACACAACAGTATTGTAATTCTATTGTTATTCTAAAACACAAAGATGACTTGAGGAAATGTTTGCACCAAACTTGATATTCTTATTTTGTCTCTAATGAGCAAGCATTAATGTAGATACTTTTAACGCTGTAATAAAATATAAAATGGCACATTGTCTTTGTAGACAAACCCTTAATTAAAGGTTGTTCAAATAATAATTTTCCAACTAACATGAAAACCAACAGACTTCTAATAAAACCACAGTAGTTATCTTAACTAAGAGCTTTTAGAAGCAAACAAGAGAAACATACTATTAATCAAACTAATGAGATTCCAAAGTCTCATGTAGTTCAGCTACATGTCAATTGGAGATTGAACTGTGTGGATGTAATTGATGACCAATGATAGGAGTAGGCCTACCATTTATGAATTCATAATGATAGCTAACATATTAGTTTGTTAGTTGAATGAATGCCCGAAACAGTGAAAAGAGAAGTGTCATTGCGGAACTTTTTTGCTGCTGTTTTTAACATATTCCTTCCCTCAGTTCCCATCATATAGAAGAAATATCTATTTTGGGTTGTGTCTGGTAGCAGTGTTTAGGATCAGTAACCACCTCGACCCACTGAAAGACAGACAATTGCAATAGCTAATTATGTCTGAAGGAATAGTCTACGCTGATGTAAAGTTCAAAAAGCAACAAAGAACTGAAGGAAAAGATGGTATGTTCTAAACTAAAATATGTCATTCTTTTTTAAATTTTTATAGACATGCTGTATGCTCAGGATGTGAAGAATGTTCAACAAAAAGCTTCTACCTGCATAAATATCTAATGTTAAAGAGGCAATCTGCGATTGTAAATACATTTTAAGACTTTTATATTAATGATATATAGACATTGATTCTTGAAGAATATTACTTATAAATGCCTCATGAGCTTAGTTCAACTGTATTATCCCATCAGAACCCCAAATGTAAGCTTGTTGTACAACGTTGTTTGTTCACAATGTAATTGTAAACAAACACTGTATAGCCTCAAAACATGGTTAAAGCTATCATTTTGATCTCATGGCCATCCAGCCCCACCTCTCAGAGACGAGTACCACATTCTCAATTTCCAGATTATTCTGAAATTATATTAATACTGTATTGACTTTATTTGACAACGCGTATTGTCAACCTATTTCAAAACATGTTCACTAAGACAAAAATGACTTCCCACTGGGCACAGATGACAGTTCAACGTCTAGTTTTGATTTACATTTGGTTTAGTTGTCAACTAACCATGTCATTGGATTTAGGTTAAAAGTTGGGTAAAAAAAAAAGACAAATTGCCCTCACATTGATGACTTTTTGCAAATTCAATCGGTTTTCCACGTTAATTTATTGTCATCACACTGACTTTTTTGGTTGAAATGATGTGGAAACAACATTGATTCAACCCGTTTTTGCCCAGTGGGTTACATCACAAAGAGATTTTAGGGATTTCAATTAGTACTTTGTAGGTATATTAAAAGGGTTTTCAACAAACCTATTTTTAGCCAGTTGTAATAAACATTTTTAAGCAGGCCTCATGCTTTATCGGTGATCTGTGCCGATTCTTTTACATTAACAAATTGAGTGTAAAAAATGCTTGTTCTTGAACAGCCAATGTGAGGAGAGGAGTTTTGTCTTATTATCACACTGTCATGGTTACATTTCAGCAACAGCATCCACAGCGAATGATACCACACACTCTGAAATCTCAATTTCCAGAACCAGACGCAACCAGCCATCTATCAACCCTAATGGTAAGTGTGTGTGGGTGGGTGAGTTTCTGCGTGTGTGGTTACGTGTGCGTGCGTGAGTGTGGTGAATGTGTGCGTGGTTGTGTGGGTCAGATGAAGTCAGTGAGAATTGCAAGCAAGGCAAAACAATGAGGACGTTTTCTTTCAGGAAACGGAACATTTCTCAACCACATATGGTTGAGAAAAAAAGTTCATCATCCTTGTCTCCATAGCCTCAAAAACCATGTTCCTTGTTCCACGAATCATACATTTTCTTAATGTTTTGATGATTTCATGTCTAACATAGAATAAAACTAAGTAGTATTCCTATTCTCTCTCTGTCCCCTCAGCTGGTGACCCAGATTCTCAGGAGGGGTCAAAGGTCAAACCAAGTGGATGTGACCCTGTCAGAGTTGTTCTGGTGACTCTCTGTGTTCTTCTGATGGGTGCTGTCATTGGACTTGGGGTTCTCTGTAAGTACTATAGAGTAGACCCATAGTGGAGTCTAGAGTAGGAGTTGGAGTCCCAAACTGGCTGTTCACATATGAGGCGGGATAGGATAGCTACAGGAAAGTTGGGACAAACTCATTACTGTACATTTCAAATGTGTCTTTTTCACACTGCTACAACTAGCCCACAAACCCAGTGCAGCGCTCTTCAAAATCTCAAAGATTTGATTGAAAATAATCTTACAGCAGGTGAGTTTTGGATCATCTGACTCACGCTAAGATGAATACTAAACAGCACATTTCCATTGACATTTTCATCCCTATAAAAAGTGTATTGTATATGAACTTTACCCTCTCAGTTATGAGGAAATTATTGATGTCACGATGCAAAAAAGTTACATCTGATTTAACCAGAAGAGAGAAGGGGAAGTCTGAGTACAAAATGTAACTAGGTTTTTTCTTTTTTCTCAACAGTTTTGAAACATAATCAAGAATTGATTGAGCAGAGAACTTGCTGTACAATCACAGGTACTATGCGAGAATGTCCAAATAAATAGTGGCACAAGATTCAGACATTCCAAAAAGTGCTTTGTTACACAGGTCTATGTTTTATATTATAGAATGAACTCCATTAAGGAATTGGAATTAGTATAAGAATTTCCATGGTAAAAAAAGAAAATGGAAGTCACTTCAAACCTCATTTTATTGCCTAGGTTTCAGTCTATTTCTGCTTTTTTCTTATCCCACTTAGGCTGAGGCTAAGTATATGCATAGTAAATCAATGTGTTTTCATGTCAGTATGGATCGTATACAATCAGTAAGATAAAAAAAATTAAAAACTATTCATACAGTATGTTACAAATACTTGATTTTGATAAGGGACTATAGACAAAGACAAATATATCACCAGGTTATTTCTGTTCCCTTCCTCCACAGAGGATAAGCGTCCAATATGTGCTCATGATTGGATGTGTCAGGGGAAAAACTGCTATTATTTTTCCAATGATACTCTGACCTGGGTTGAGAGTCGGGATAAATGTGTCTCCATGGGAGGACAGCTGGTCATCATAGACAGCCAAGATGAGCAGGTAGTTATCAGAACTATTGAATGGGAATTAAATAATACATTGCATCTGTCCTTCCATATTATCTTTCATTAATTAAGGCTGTGGTCGGCAATAGATTTTGTATCCACAAATTACAGATTGAGCCAATGGGTTTAAAATATTTAAAAGTGCTTTACATTTTATTATGAGGGCTCAGTACCATGTCAGTCTAATGGAAAAAAAAATATATATATATAAAGCACATGCAATTAAACATGCAATCTACAAAAATTCAATTACACCATCTAATATAATTTGTCAATCAATGTTCCTGGTGAAGAAATTCTTAGATAAGAAAGTTGGTGCGATAATGAGTAATGGTGAAGACAAGTTCTGGATCGGACTGACAGACCAAAAAGAAGAGGGAAAGTGGTTATGGGTGGACGACACACCTCTAGATTCAAAACACAGGTCAGAAGTTATTTTGAATAGTAATACATTTACGAAAGTATGATCATTCAGTATTGCTTCTACAGTATTAGAGTATTGTGATGTGTTCTCATAATTGACAACACACAAAAATACAGGTGAAGTGATGAGGATTCCCAAACAATGCAGTTAATATGTGGACATGGATGGCTGAATTAATTATAATGTAATTCCTCTGTAGCTTCTGGTTTGTTGCCAAAAATGGCAAGAAAGAGCCTGATGACTGGCAAGGAGACAACAAGGGGGGAAAAAATCCAGACGGTGAGGACTGTGCTAGAATGGGAGAAAAAGCTGGTACTCATAATGGCAAGAGTTGGTTTGATGTCAATTGTGGTTGGTCTCACAGAAGAATATGTGAGAAAATGTTATTCTGAAATTTCATTTTTGGCCCCCCCACTTTTATCATTGGAATGTGATACAAAACAGGCAATGGTGTGCGTTAGGACCGTGGACGCCTCCGAGCAGTCGGGTAGTCTGTTTGAAGTGTTTATCCGACTGGATAAAATAAAAAATACTTTATGTCCCTCCCACTTCTAAAACCAAAGTTGCGCCCCTGTAATACAGTATCAGTGTGAAACTAAAAAAAGTATTGAATTTTGCTATGAACACAAAAGTATCTTTACATACATTTATAACAAGAAGTGAGGATAAACTGTATTGGTAAATGTATTACAGTAGCTTACTGCTGATGTTTACAGACTGCTTGTTATCAACAATATGTTTATGCTTTATGCGTTTTATGCTATAATGTGACAAGCCACATCTACAACTGAGCCTAACAAAAAACATGTCGGATATCAACGCCAGCATGGTGTGTGCAACGCCAGGTTTGTGGGTTCGATTCCCACGGGGGGCCAGTACAAATTATTTTATTTTTTTAAATGCATGAAATGAAATGTATGATATGTATGCATTCACTACTGTAAGTCGCTCTGGATAAGAGCGTCTGCTAAATGACTAAAATGTAAATGTAAATATCTTCAGTTCAGCATTTTCTTTATTAAAGAAAAACTCCACCCTAAAACTATCTTTTGGTATTTATTTCATTAGTCCATTGTTGATAGAAGTTAGGTTTCCGTCCAATTGGTGACAGATGTTCATGCAAATATTTAAAAAAAAATTGGTATAAAAATAGTATGCGCATTTTCCCACCAAAGATGTTTCCATCAAATTAACATGTTGTGGATAAAAGGCTGTGGGTGATGACCTAGTGCACATAAAATCACTTTTGTGGTTAAATTCCCATTCCCAAATAAAAAATACAAGTTAAATGAGTTTCCGTAGTATTTTCATCCCTACTGATGGTTTTGTGAAGAAAAAAAAGAAGTGTTTTAGCAGATGTGCCCACTCTAGTATTGGCGTGTGCACTAAATAGCCAATTATTATGGACAAAAGAGTGAGATATTTTTTATTTGTCAAATGACAGCCAAGCATTGATCATCATGCCACCAAAATAAGACCCTCGATATTATTTCTGTAGGCGCATCAAGCGTATCACCTTGAACTTTCACCACCCTGTGAAGTTCATTATAATTTATTTTGCTAAGACTTCATTTTAAGGGGTCCGTATTACAGTGTAATAAATGTGTAATTACACTAACAAATATTGTAGTTAATTTGTAATAACTCATATGACAATGACAATGCCACTAGCCATACTGCTTGGTCTGTGCGTGATTTCCTGCAAGTCAGGAATGTCAGTGTTCTGCCATGGCCAGCGAAGAGCCCAGATCTCAATCCCATTGAGCACGTCTGGAACGTGTTGGGTCGGAGGGTGAGGGCTAGGGCCATTCCCACCAGAAATGTCCGGGAACTTGCAGGTGCCTTGGTGGAAGAGTGGGGTAACATCTCACAGCAAGAACTGGCAAATCTGGTGCAGTCCATGAGGAGGAGATGCACTGCAGTACTTAATGCAGCTGGTGGCCACACCAGATACTGACTGTTACTTTTGATTTTGACCCCCCCTTTGTTCAGGGACACATTGTTCCATTTCTGTTTGTCATATGTCTGTGGAACCTGTTCAGTTTATGTCTCAGTTGTTGAATCTTGATATGTTCATACAAATATTTACACATGTTAAGTTTGCTGAAAATAAACGCAGTTGACAGTGAGAGGACGTTTATTTTTTTGCTGAGTTTATATTATTCGTAGCCGTCTATTTACCACCACAGACCGATGCTGGCACTAAGACCGCACTCAACCAACTCTATAAGGCCATAAGCAAACAGGAAAATGCTTATCCAGAAGCGGCGCTCCTAGTGGCCGGGGACTTTAATGCAGGCAAACTTAAATCAGTTTTCCCAGATTTTTACCAGCATGTCACATGAGCAACCAGAGGGGAAAAAAATCTAGACGACCTTTATTCCACACACAGAGATGCGTACAAAGCTCTCCCCCGCCCTCCATTTGGAAAATCTGACCATAATTATATCCTCCTGATTCCTGCTTACAAGCAAAAACGAAAGCAGGAAGTACCAGTGACTTTCTCAACACGGAAGTGGACAGATGACGCGGATGCTACGCTACAGGTCTGTTTTGCTAGCACAAACTGGAATATGTTCCGGGATTCATTCAATGGCATTGAGGACTACACCACCTCAGTCATCGGCTTCATCAATAAGGGCATCAATGACGTCGTCCCCACAGTGACCGTATGTACATATCCCATCCAGAAGCCACGGATTTCAGGCAACATCCGCACTGAGCTAAAGGCTAGAGCTGCCGCTTTCAAGGAGTGGGACACTAATCTGGACGCTTATAAGAAATCCAGCTATGCCCTCAGACGAACCATCAAACAAGCAAAGCGTCAATACAGGATTAAGACTGAATCCTACTACACCAGCTCTGACTACACCGGCTCCTACAGTGAGGGAAAAAAGTATTTGATCCCCTGCTGATTTTGTACGTTTGCCCACTGACAAAGAAATTATCAGTCTATAATTTTAATGGTAGGTTTATTTGAACAGTGAGAGACAGAATAACCAAAAAAAATCCAGAAAAACGCATGTCAAAAATGTTAGAAATTGATTTGCATTTTAATGAGGGAAATTTGGGTGACTGGAGTCTCTGACAATTTTATGGGCTTTCCTCTGACACCACCTATTATATACAGTGAGGGAAAAAAGTATTTGATCCCCTGCTGATTTTGTACGTTTGCCCACTGACAAAGAAATTATCAGGCTATAATTTTAATGGTAAATTTATTTGAACAGTGAGAGACAGAATAACAACAAAAAAATCCTGAAAAACGCATGTCAAAAATGTTATAAAATGATTTGCATTTTAATGAGGGAAATAAGTATTTGACCCCTCTGCAAAATATGACTTAGTACTTGGTGGCAAAACCCTTGTTGGCAATCACAGAGGTCAGACGTTTCTTGTAGTTGGCCACCAGGTTTGCACACATCTCAGGAGGGATTTTGTCCCACTCCTCTTTGCAGATCTTCTCCAAGTCATTAAGGTTTCGAGGCTGACGTTTGGCAACTCGAACCTTCAGCTCCCTCCACAGATTTTCTATGGGATTAAGGTCTGGAGACTGGCTAGGCCACTCCAGGCCTTAATGTGCTTCTTCTTGAGCCACTCCTTTGTTGCCTTTGCCGTGTGTTTTGGGTCATTGTCATGCTGGAATACCCATCCACGACCCATTTTCAATGCCCTGGCTGAGGGAAGGAGGTTCTCACCCAAGATTTGACGGTACATGGCCCCGTCCATCGTCCCTTTGATGTGGTGAAGTTGTCCTGTCCCCTTAGCAGAAAAACACCCCCAAAGCATAATGTTTCCACCTCCATGTTTGACGGTGGGGATGGTGTTCTTGGGGTCACAGGCAGCATTCCTCCTCCTCCAAACACGGCGAGTTGAGTTGATGCCAAAGAGCTCCATTTTGGTCTCATCTGACAACAACACTTTCACCCAGTTGTCCTCGGAATCATTCAGATGTTCATTGGCAAACTTCAGACGGGCATGTATATGTGCTTTCTTGAGCAGGGGGACCTTGCGGGCGCTGCAGGATTTCAGTCCTTCACGGCGTAGTGTGTTACCAATTGTTTTCTTGGTGACTATGGTCCCAGCTGCCTTGAGATCATTGACAAGATCCTCCCGTGTAGTTCTGGGCTGATTCCTCACCGTTCTCATGATCATTGCAACTCCACGAGGTGAGATCTTGCATGGAGCCCCAGACCGAGGGAGATTGACAGTTCTTTTGTGTTTCTTCCATTTGCACATAATCGCACCAACTGTTGTCACCTTCTCACCAAGCTGCTTGGCGATGGTCTTGTAGCCCATTCCAGCCTTGTGTAGGTCTACAATCTTGTCCCTGACATCCTTGGAGAGCTCTTTGGTTTTGGCCATGGTGGAGAGTTTGGAATCTGATTGATTGCTTCTGTGGATAGGTGTCTTTTATACAGGTAACAAGCTGAGATTAGGAGCACTCCCTTTAAGAGTGTGCTCCTAATCTCAGCTCGTGACCTGTATAAAAGACACCTGGGAGCCAGAAATCTTTCTGTTTGAGAGGGGGTCAAATACTTGTTTCCCTCATTAAAATGCAAATCAATTTATAACATTTTTGACATGCGTTTTTCTGGATTTCTTTGTTGTTATTGTGTCTCTCACTGTTCAAATAAACCTACCATTAAAATTATAGACTGATCATTTCTTTGTCAGTGGCAAACGTACAAAATCAGCAGGGGATCAAATACTTTTTTCCCTCACTGTACATGTGTGATTTTTTACCACTCAAGAACAGTGTTATACTGTATTTTCTTTACCATGTCTTCACTGTGATATTCAGGGGATGTAGGCTAGTCAGAATGGAACAGGAAGTTGCAGTTGAGGTTTATTTGATACCAAAAATAGCTGTGAGGTAAAAACTAGGACATTTTCTTCTGACACAATCTCAAGTAATTCCTTTTTTACCAGTAGAAGGTCTCAGGGGGAACTCCAAGTCGGTATGACTTTATGTCTACCTCTCTTTTCAAAACATTGGCTGTGACAGGACAAATCACAATGTGCTATAACATATTATATAAATCCTACCCTTTTGGCCCTGGCACTTGCACGCGTCACACTTAGCCACCTGAGTGAGGAGACAATCATGATGTAGAAATACCAGTTACAGCGTACCTCATAGAATAAGAACCCACATAACAGCTAAGGGCTGGCACAATTACAGTTTAACCCTGTGACCGACGGTTATGGATGAAGACCGCCACAAAAATAAAATAACCGCCATAAACGGGGAAGCTGGGCATGAGTGTGTTTGAGTCTGTTTCTGTGGTGACATAGACTCTTGACAAAGTGATGAAACCTTTGTTGCTCTTTGCTGAAACAAGCAAGGCGTTTTAGCAAACAGTGTTTGTTTTTAGCATCCTATAGGGACCTGACAGGAAGTGATCTAAGCAGCTAGTTGAGTTAGTGTGTTTGGGTGTGTGTGGTGGTGTTAGAAGAGGAGAGTAGAGGAAGTTCTCTCGGCACGCAGCAGCATACATCACAACCACAGAGGGAGAAGATCAGAACATAAAGATGATATCATTGGTTCTGTTATGAATTTGAGGGGATTTCTCAGCAGACCAAATGTAGACTAAACTTAAATAGCACATAGTGCAGAGTCTAATGAGGAAACCTGACAGGATGGGATACAGGAGCTGCATTAATGCGCAGCAAACAGTATAAACCAAAGGATTTTCATCAACCCAGTATAAAAAATCATGGTCTTTGCTCCCTTGACTTTACAGTGCACTATGGGGAGATTAAAGGTATGCAGTATTTGTGTACGTGTCACTCACCACAGGTAGAACTCGTACAATCGGACAGAACAGCGGTGGGGATTCTCACTGTTCTCCCGCACCTCCTCTTTCTCCTCGTCCTCCTCTTCGCTGCCACACCGTCTGCATCTGTTACACACAAAGGTCCATGATTACATGTGAATCAAATTTGATCTATATCATTTTACTAAATGCATTACTAAAAACAGCAACCCACACTTAAATCCCCGTTGCCAAGGCAACAGTGGCAAGGGAATAACTCCCTAGGTAGGAATAAACCTTGAGGGCAACACTCTCACATGACAACAGAAACATATGCAAAACACAGTATCAGAAAGCACAAAAAATGCATGAATGAGACAAGACACAGATTTTTCCTTTAATGAGTCGGACGGGAATGATATAATCCAAACACCCGTATAGGCCCTCATCCCCGTCATTTACTGGAGAAAGAAACAGAGATTTCGCAGAAAGAGATCAGGGTGCCTTGTGAGGATCAGGCTACAAGTGGCCTCACACAGGAAGCGGCGCAGGTCCTAATCCAGGCATTTGTGATCTCCCGTCTGGATTACTGCAACTCGCTGTTGGCTGGGCTCCCTGCCTGTGCCATTAAACCCCTACAACTCATCCAGAACGCCGCAGCCCGTCTGGTGTTCAACCTTCCCAAGTTCTCTCACGTCACCCCGCTCCTCCGCTCTCTCCACTGGCTTCCAGTTGAAGCTCGCATCCGCTACGAGACCATGGTGATTGCCTACGGAGCTGTGAAGGGAAAGGCACCTCCATACCTTCAGGCTCTGATCAGGCCCTACACCCAAACAAGGGCACTGCGTTCATCCACCTCTGGCCTGCTGGCCCCCCTACCTCTGAGGAAGCACAGTTCCCGCTCAGCCCAGTCAAAACTGTTCGCTGCTCTGGCACCCCAATGGTGGAACAAGCTCCCTCACGACGCCAGGACAGCGGAGTCAATCACCACCTTCCGGAGACACCTGAAACCCCACCTCTTTAAGGAATACCTAGGATAGGATAAAGTAATCCTTCTAACGCCCCCCCCCCCCCCCCCCCCTTTAAAAGATTTAGATGCACTATTGTAAAGTGGTTGTTCCACTGGATATCATAAGGTGAATGCACCAATTTGTAAGTCGCTCTGGATAAGACCGTCTGCTAAATGACTTAAATGTAAATGTAAATGCCTATCTTCCTTTGCCTTTCGTACTGTTAGCTAATGTTCAATCACTGGAAAATAAATGGGACGAACTAAAAACATGTATATTCTATCAACGGGACATTAAAAACTGTAATATCTTATGTTTCACAGAATCGTGGCTGAACGACGACATTAGTAACATAAAGCTGGCGGGTTATACACTCTATCCGTAGGATAGAACAGCAGCCTCTGGTAAGACATGGAGCGGGGAACTATGAATATTTGTAAACAACAGCTGGTGCACGATATCTAAGGACGTTTCAAGGTTTTGCTCGCATGAGGTAGAGTATCTCATGATAAGCTGTAGACCACACTATCTACCTAGAGAATTTTTATCTGTATTTTTCATAGCTGTCTACATACCACCACAGACTGATGCTGGCACTAAAACCGCACTCAATGAGCTGTATACCGCCATAAGCAAACAGGAAAATGCTTATCCAGAGGTGGCGCTCCTAGTGGCCAGGGACATTAAATCAGTTTTACCTAATTTCTATCAGCATGTTAAATGTGCAACCAGAGGGGGAAAAAAAACTCTAGACCCCCTTTACTCCACACACAGAGACGCGTACAAAGCTCTCCCCCGCCCTCCATTTGGCAAATCTGACCATAATTATATTCTCCTGATTCCTGCTTGCAAGCAAAAATTAAAGCAGGAAGCACCAGTGACTCGGTCTATAAAAAAGTGGTCAGACAAAGCAGATGCTAAACTACAGGACTGTTTTGCTAGCACAGACTGGAATATGTTCTGGGATTCTTCTGATGGCATTGAGGATTACACCACATCAGTCACTGGCTTCATCAATAAGTGCACTGATGACGTCGTCCCCACAGTGACTGTACCTACATACCCCAACCAGAAGCCATGGAATACAGGCCGCTTCCAAGGAGCGGTACTCTAACCCGAAAGCTTATAAGAAATCCCGCTATCCCGACGATCTATCAAACAGGCAAAGAGTCAATACAGGACTAAGATTGAATCATCCTACACCGGCTCCAACGCACGTCGGATGTGGCAGGGCTTCGAAACTATTACAGACTACAAATGGAAGCACAGCTGAGAGCTGCCCAGTGACACAAGCCTACCAGATGAGCTAAATAACTTCTGTGCTCGCTTCGAGGCAAATAACACTGAAACATGCATGAGAGCATCAGCTGTTCTGGGCGACTGTGTGATCACACCTTTCGCAGCCGATGTGAGCAAGATCTTTAAACAGGTCAACATTCACAAGGCCGCAGGGCCAGACGGATTACCAGGACGTTAACTCCGAGCATGTGCTGATCAACTGGCAAGTGTCTTCACTGACATTTTCAACCTCTCCCTGACCGAGTCTGTAATACCAACATGTTTCAAGCGCACAACCATAGTCCCTGTGCCCAAAAACACTGAGGTAACCTGCATAAATGACTACCGACCCGTAGCACTCACGTCTGTAGCCATGAAATGCTTTGAAAGGCTGATCATGGCTCACATCAACACCATTATCCCAGAAACCCTAGACCCACCCCAATTTGCATACCGCCCCAACAGATCCACAGATGATGCAATCTCTATTGCACGCCACACTGCCCTTTCACACCTGGACAAAAGGAACACCTATGTGAGAATGCTATTTATTGACTACAGCTCAGCGTTCAACAACATAGTGCCCTCAAAGCTCATCACTACGCTAAAGACCCTGGGACTAAACACCGCCCTCTGCAACTGGATCCTGGACTTCCTGAAGGACCACCCACAGGTGGTAAGGGTAGGTAACAACACATCCGCCACGCTGATCTTCAACACGGGGGCCCCTCAGGGGTGCGTGCTCAGTCCCCTTCTGTACTCCCTGTTCACTCATGACTGCATGGCCAGGCACGACTCCAACACCATAATTAAGTTTGCCGATGACACAACCGACAACGATGAGACAGCCTACAGGGAGGAGGTCAGAGACTTGACCGTATGGTGCAAGGACAACAACCTCTCCCTCAACGTGATCAAGACAATGGAGATGATTGTGGACTACAGGAAAAGGAGGGTCGAGCATGCCCCCATTCTCATCTACAGGGCTGTAGTGGAGCAGGTTGAGAGCTTCAAGTTCCTTGGTGTCCACATCACCAACAAACTAACATGGTCTAAGCACACCAAGACAGTCGTGAAGAGGGCACGACATAAGCTATTCCCCCTCAGGAAATTGAAAAGATTTGGCATGGGTACCCAGATCCTCAAAAAGTTTTACAGCTGCACAATCAAGAGCATCCTGAAGGGTTGCATCACTGCCTGGTATGTCAACTACTCGGCCTTCGACCGCAAGGCACTACAGAGGGTAGTGCGTATGGCCCAGTACATCACCGGGGCCAAGCTTCCTGCCATCCAGGACCTCTATACCAGGCAGTGTCAGAGGAAGGCCCTAAAAGTTGTCCAAGACTCCAGCCACCCTAGTCGAAGACTGTTCTCTCTGCTACCGCACGGTAAGCGGTACCGGAGCGCCAAGTCTAGGTCCGAGAGGCTTCTAAACAGCTTCTACCACCAAGCCGTAAGACTCCTGAACATCTAATCAAATGGCTACCCAGAGTATTTGCATTCTGATATAGAATGCAGTGATGTGTACTGAACCTATCCGCCATAATAAATAAATACCAGTGGCAGCTGCATTCACATAGACAATATTGCCATAGTTTATAATTGGTATGTTGAATGACTGCTATTTAATGAAAGCCATGATCTATTCCTATTAAAGAAGCCCACTTTAAATCTTCATTTCTTATGTCATCAACAAGCTTTTTGAAAGACAGCAGTTCGTCAATCCAGATACCCAGATTTTTATAAGCGGGGACACTATCAACGAGGGCATCATCAAACGTACATATGCATAAATCAGATACATTTTTACGTGATTTGGAGAATAACATAGACTTGGTTTTACCTGCATTAAGTACCAATTTCAGTTCAACAAAGGGTTTCTGCAAAGCAATGAAGGTAGATTGAAGCTCCAAAAGAGCCTGGTCAGCTGTGGGGGCAACAGCATACACAACAGTGTCATCTGCATACTGGTATATGTAACATTTCTTTGCAGATAGACCAACATTGTTTAAATTAACCAGAAAAAGTACAAGACCTAAAATCAATCCCTGTGGGACGCCTTTCGTAATATCTAGGAAAACTGACTTTACACCATCAGAAAAAAAACTTTTTGCCAGTGATTACAGATGTCATTCAGCCATGTCAGCCACGTTGTTTTTGTAATCTTCGAACCAATCATGATGCCTGATCCATACTGATTGCAGACAATCTTTGAATCAATAAAGAGTGGTCAACAGTATCAAAAGCCTTCAATAAGTCAATAAAGAGGGCAGCACAGTGACTCCTCCTATCCATACCCTTTACCACATCATTTAACACCAAGGTTGCAGCCGAGATGGTGCTATGACCCACCGTGAAACCAGACTGGTGAACAATTAGAATACATCTCGTAGCTAGGAGGAATCTAAGACGACAGTTGATTAATGATTCTACCATTTTTACTAAGCAATGTTAGGGCTGCGTCAATTCAATTCTGGTATCAGAACAAAATTTAACACTAGGCTACTGAATATAGCAGAATAAATGGTAAATGCAATCTTCGTATATACGGGTTCACTGTAACACCTCGCAGGGCAAACAGAGAACTGAAAATGACATAAGTTCTTCATTAAATACTCTGACAGAGATAGTTCCTGTTCACTGCTGGTCTGTCAGAGGGAGGATGAGCGTGGTTTAAACTTACTCATCCTATCGTTGGCGTGCAGGCTGGTCCCAGCCTCTAGACGCATCTTTGTTGCCAAGCATAGTTGTCTTCTAGCTTATCTTCATGTGTGTACCCGAGAGTCAGACACCCAAGGACAGTGCCTGTTTTTATGCTACAGCTAGGACAGTTTCTGCTTTTGTGCTGGTCCCAGCCATCTTCCATTCTACCAGCCCCTCCCGTACACCTGTCCTTGAGCGGCCCCACAACCAGGCATTGTGTGTGTGTGTGTCAAGAGTCTACTCAGCCTACTTTCCTACTAGCCAGCAACCCTCCAGTTAGTCATGTCTATTATATGTTGCTCAATCTATGTTAATACAATATAAACCTCTTAGTGCATTACAGTCCATTCATACTTAGGCCTACATCTACTGTAAATGGTAATGCATCACATCTAATAAGTGAAATAAAACCCAACAATAAGACAATTTCAAGATAGGGCGATAATTATTTAGGTCGGGGGGGTCACCACCTTTGTGGAGAGGGAGCACATGGGCTGCCTTCCAAACCCTGGGGATAGCACCCGAGATAATCAGATAAATGTGTCAATGACTCAGCTGCAGCAAGAAAGGATCCAGCAAATGAGCCCCAGTTGATTCTTTCTTAAGCAAGGCATCTAGCACATCACAAGTAAAATGTTGCTGAACTGAAAAATATTCTCTAGAAGTTGGCTGATCTTCCATCCAGCCAAGTAAAGGCTGAGAGAGGAAAGAGCAGTCGACTCAGTGACCTGTGTCAAGTAAACCACAATGTCTTTCAAATAAAAAGCTTGCCAAGATGAAATGCTGATTAAAAGCATCATAAAATGCTGATTTAAAGAGTCTGAAACAACTTGCTTAGGCCACGCTTCAGTGCATTAACTATTTTCCAACATTTTGACAGATCACCAGCAGACTCTGAGATAGAGCTTAGAAAGTAGCTTGAGGTAGCTTTCTTCATTGAGGATGTACATCTACAGTATTATACAATAGCCTGAAACACTGCCAGTCAGTTACCGAGTCTGTCACGGCTGTCGTAGGAATGAGCGGACCAAAGTGCAGCGTGTGTCGTTTCACATTTTATTTAAACTGTGAAACTATGCAATACATAAATAAACTGAATGACAAACAACAAACCATGACGCAGAGGTGAAACATACACCACTCAAAATGAATCTCCCACAAACCCAGGTGGGACAAACACCCACTTAAATATGACCTCCAATTAGAGACAACGATGACCAGCTGCCTCTAATTGGAGATCATCTCAAACAAAGTCCAACATAGAAATACAAAAACTAGAACAACCCCACATAGAAATACAAAACTAGAACATAACATAGAAAAACTCAACTAGAAAAAAACCCTGTCACGCCCTGACCTACTCTACCATAGAAAATAGCAACTTACTATGGTCAGGACGTGACAGAGTCAGTTTTTCAAGCCTTATCCCAGGCCTAATTTCTCATCATAATGAGATCTGAAAGTTCTATAGGGAACCAAGGATTTGTTCTATTTTGAACACTAAGGTGTTTAAAGGGAGTGTGATTGTCTACCAGAGATATAACAATAGATGAGAAGTTCTAGAGCCAATTCAGTGTCAGGCAGGAAAGCTCTATCAGCTCTGTGTGTGTGTGTGTGTGTGTGTGTACCTCTTGCTGTTATGGTAGGTTTACAACAATAACGCCTTTCAGCAGCTTGGTGATTTCCAGTGTGGAATACAAGGTCGCTACGTGTTGGGTTAAGGTCTTTACAATATCAATATGCCTACCACTTATTAATTAGTACTTGTATTAATAACTGAATTTAGTTGGTTAGTTAAATTAATGCTGCAAAGAGAAAAGAGAAGTCATGTCATTGTGCAACTGCTGTTTTTTTCTTTCAACACATAGTTCCTCCCTCTGTCCCCATCATATAAAATAAGTGTCTATTTGGGTTGATGTAATAAGTGTCTGGTATAAGTGTTTAGATCAGTATGTCTGAAGGAATAGTCTACGCTGATGTGAAGTTCAAAAAGCAACAAAGGACTCAAGGAAAAGATGGTGGTAAGCACTAAACTAAAATCTGTCACTAAAATCTATTTTTATAATCATGCTGTATGCTCAGGATGTGCAGAATGTTCAACAAAGAGGAAGCTTTATCTGCCTATATAGAGAGAGATATATATATATCTCTATCTCTATCTCGGATCCGTTTTTTAAATGAATGCTATATAGCTGTTGATTCTTGAAGAGTATTACTTATAAACGCCTCATCAGCTTAGTTCAACTGTATTACCCCATCAGAACAAATGTAAGCTTGTTTTACACCATTGTTTATATACAATGTAATTGTAAACAAACACTGTATGGCTTCAAATCATGGTTAAAACTATCATTTGTATCTCATGGTCATGGGTGGTCCATCCTTGCTCCCATAGCTCCATCTATGAACTTGAGTGGTTACATTCCTCCAGCCCCATCCCTCAGCAGTTTACCAAAAAATCCCCAGATGGCCCCTTTAAAATTATATTTATACTACATTGACTTTATTTGACAACACATATTGATACCCGAGTTCTAAACATGTTCGCTAGGACAAAAATGACTTGCATCACAAAGAGATTTTAGAGACTACAATTCAAAGGGTTTGCAGGAAACATATTTGTTAGCTGGTTTGCATGCAATACTTCATGTACGCTTCATGCATTATCAGTGATCTGTGCTGATTATTTTACATTACAGTTTTACTTTGTCGCTTTGGTCAAATTTTCACAAGTATCTGGTACATTTTCACAACTCTTAGTACACAACTGTTGTTAGGTTCTTATTTTTCAGAGTAAATAACCCACAGACACTAGAGAAGCTTTAACCAAGTTTAATTCTTCCCAAAGGTTCTGTACAGCTGTAATCAGACAGCAAAACTTCTCACATCACAGTTATATACATCCTACTTAAGACACTCCCTCTCTCCAATACTTAGTTTATGCCCAAGAGAAAGAAGGTAACCAGATACTAACCCTGATTACTCCCTTAAGGGGAACTGACCTCAGCCCTCACCTCCTGACCTCAACCCCTCCTTCACCTAATCCCCAGCTATTCATCTATCTTCCCTATATCAACACGTCGTTCTCTTCTCCTCCATCAAACACATTCCAAAGCCTTCTGGCTTGCTACACTCTTTCTATTCAAGGCTTTGTCTCTATCATTTATTTAATATCTCAATGTTCAAAGTTTAGCCGATTCCAACACTCTAAACTGGTCACATTTGTAACTCAGTCAGTCTTTCACTCAAAACCTGTCATTGTGCATTAATTTGGATTGTAAACATCTCTCACCACACAGCCATTGATTCAAAATATATGTTTATTGTGAAATGTAATGAGAACATTGGTTTAATCACCATAAAATAATAATATATTTTCTATTTAGTTATTTTAACTACCAGTTAATCCAATAGAAAACAAAGCAAGACACGTGTTTCAAATCGCCCTTAGAAGTGCTGAAAGTAAAATGCTGCAGTACTGTAAATTACAGTTTTCACGTTAGGCAATACACTTAAATGACCCAACAAAATTGACAGAAATGCTATAATTTCCATAATATCTATCCAATGTGTAATCAAAGGTGTGATCAATGAAGATATCCTCTACAATTATTCATGCAAAAAAAAAACATGTTTTTCCCAGATATAGTTGCAAATGTAAATGAAACTAAGTAATTAAATGAATGAAAATAAAACATAAGGTTTAGCACCCAATCGTTTGCATGAAGCCTGTCTTGAGCATTTGGCCATAAATTCTCATCCACATCACAGTGAATGTCCTCATTATTCATGCACCGCAGGAAAAACCTTTTGACATGGCTAATCCAAGCTTGACATTGGTCTGCATTGATGTCGTCGAATGCCTCATTCATGGCCAGAAGTAGGGCGGCACGCTCATAGGGATGGCGATCTTACAGCGTCCACCTCCATGCTGAAAAAGATTCCTCAATAGGCTTGAGCAAAGAAGAGTATAGGGCCATGAATTGGGGATGGGCCCAAAACCATGCCTGAACCACCTCTGCAGGGGGGAACCTGACATTGTCACACTCAGTGACAGGTTACCCCTTAAGCTTGACAGGCCTGCTCAATTTCATTGAGAAACACAGTGAGATGTGCAGTGTTGTAGGATCTAAGTAATGCCCTACATCCTACCACACCATCCTCAGAAATAGCTGCGTACATTGAGATGTTTCCCCCACATTGTCCAGGCACATGGACGGTTGCCCGTTGGACGATGAGTTTCCGCCCATGGCAATGAGATTTGGCCAGGTTGAAGCCCACTTCATCAACAAATATATATTTGTGATGGTTCACAGCAGCATCACCCTCTAAAATATATTTTGGTTAGTTCTTTTTACAGTATAGTTATTATATGATATTGTGGTGTAGCATGTAATAGTAATACAGTATATAGTGCTGTACCTGAACATACTCAGACTGCAGTTGTTTCACCCAGTCGTTGTTTCTCTCAAAAGGCACCAGGTACATGTGTTTCATAGATACCTGGTGCCTCAAAAGGTGGGCCATTGTTGGAAGGCTGATGAATGTCACATTGGCAAAGGGGTCATCGTTCTCCCCAATGGCCTGCTTTATTTCGGACAGCCGTATGTCATGTTTTTGTGAATTTACATGCATTACAATATGTAATTTACTGTAAATGTAAAGGTAAAGTATAGTGCATATCCTAAAGACTTACCGGTTTTCTTGATGACATTTTCTGAGGATCAAATTGACAGTTGATCTTTTCAGATTGGGGTGAACTAATCTGTCAGCCTCTGCCATGGTAAGGCCTCTGTTTATCACATGTTCAACGAGGATGACCCTGATTTCATTAGACACAACAGTTCCCTGCCGTCTACCTCCCTCTCTCTGATGTCCACCTCTTTGATGGGGCCCATGCCCACCTCTCTAACAGGCCCCTTGTCCACAAGCTCTTTGATTTCCACCTCTCCCTTGCTGTCTTTCCTGCTCCATGTTGAAATCAATTAGCAATAACTAGTAGTCATTATGTATGGTTATTATGCATCATACATGTCATTTAGATGTTTATACTTTACAAACACACTTTATTTCTGTAGTTCTCAAAATCCATTGATAGTGGACAAACCAGTTTAAAATTCATAGGTTTAAGTGGTCAGCCATTAAGCGCAGTTGGATTAAGTGATGGTCAAATGTATTTAAACAAATGAAAAGAGAATCATATGAAAAGTATTGTGAGCATTGCATTGTGAAAAGGCAATGACTTTATATGAAAGGTATTTCTAGATGAAACAGTGATCAGGTTTGGTGAAAAGGTTACTGTGTGATTTGTGTGTTGTACTTAGTCAATTGAAAATGTGCTTAACGTTTTGAAACGACAGCCTTTTTCATGATCTGTTTTGAGTTTGTACAAAATTTTACTGCATTCTTGTGAAAACAGGACCAAGGCGCTAAAAACAGAAACGAATAAGCTGAGTGTTAAAATGCTGGTTCAGGAACAGCCAATGTGATGAGAGGAGTTTTGTCTTGTGCTCACACTTTCATGGTTGCATTCCAGCAACAGCATCCACAGCGAATGACGCCACGTACTCTGAAATCTCAATTCCCAACGCCGGACACAACCAGCCATCTACCAACACTAATGGTATGTGTGTGTGTGGGTAGGTGCGTGCGTGGGTGAATATGCGTGGGATTGTGTGGGTCAGATGAAGTCAGTGCAAAGTGCAAGCTAGGCAAAACAATGAGGAAGTTTCCTACATATGGGTGGAAAAAAGGTTTACAAGATGCAGAACAGATTCTATTTTAGCTTTTGTCAAAAACCATGTTCCTTGTTCCTACGTGTCATACACTGAGTGTACAAAACATGAGGAACACCTTCATAATATTGAGGTGCACCCACTTTTGCCATCAGAACTGCCTCAATTTGTTGGTACATGGACTCTACAAGGTGTCAAAACGTCCACAGGGATGCTGGCCCATGTTGACTCCAATTCTAGTGTCAAGTTGGCTTGATGTATTTTGGGTGGTGGGCCATACTTGATACACACAAGAAACTGTTGAGCTTGAAAAACCCAGCAGTGTTGCAGTTCTTGACACACTTAACCCGGTGCGCCTGGCACCTACTACCATACCCCGTTCAAAGGCACTTCAATATTTTGTCTTGCCGATTCACCCTCTGAATGGCACACATCCACAATCCATGTCACAAACGTCAAGGCTTAAAAATCCTTCTTTAACCTGTCTCCTCCCCTTCATCTACACTGATTGGTGGATTTAACAAGTGACAGCAATACTGGATCATAGACTGACCAGGTGAACGCTATGTCATAGAAAGAGCAGGTGAGCAATCCCAGGTACTTCTCTGCTGCTGCCACAACTATTTTCTGTGACTTTCAATTCATTTCTGCGGTACAATTAACAACCATGCTAAAAAGCCCACCGTACTGAAGCACCTATTCTTCCCATCACTCTTGATCTCCGCCTACTCACAGGAATGCCCTCACCCTGTACCCATCTTTCTCACCACTCTCCTCACTGCTTAGGCATACAACACTTTCTGTTCTATTCTAACCCTGGCAACCTCAATCTGCCTTTCTCTCACCGGACACTTCTCACATCTGGGCATGTCCCTCCTACACACTGCTGCAATATGCCCATAAATATGACAGCTAAAACACAGTAATATTTTTGTAACAAACTCTCACGTGATAACTGACACTTCCTACCTTGACCTTATTTGGTAACGACTCTGCATCAAAACTCAGCATGAGAGATGATGTCTTCTCCGTTTGCCCACCGTATCTACGTCTCAAGTGGTGGGTGTCACAGACACTAGGAATCTTCCATTTCAACTGCTCCTCCTCAACACTTAATGCCACTCTCGTCATCACTCCTTTCAACAGCGCCTTGCTCCGGAGAGCAAAGCACGGCACAATTCTTGTCCCTGATCTCGTAATCCGGAGTGCCCTCTCCCTCTGGGGGGAGGAAACATAATAAATCATCGAGTCCATTCCAAGTTACTTTCGCCAACTCAACCTCTCCTCCACCCAACCTGACACCACATATGTATCAACCAAACAACAAGGATCCATTCCCTTCGGGCTCCCGAGTGGAGCAGAGGTCTAAGGCACTGCATCACAGTGCTAGCGGTGTCACTACAGACCCTGGTTTGATTCTGGGCTGTATCACAACCGGCTGTGATCGGGAGTCCCATAGGGTGGCGCACAATTGGCCCAGTGTCATCCTGGTTAGAGTTTGGCCGGTGTAAGATGTCATGGTAAATAGAATGAGTTCTTAACTGACTCTACCTAGTTAAATAAAATAAATCAATTCTCTCTGCAAATCTCACCCCCACTGGGCCAAAATCATCCTTATCAGCCTTGGGACAAAGCCCGAACTCCACAATCTTCGCCGCAGGTACCTCACTCTCAAGTTCCATCTCTGAACTACTTGAGAACGTATCCCTGTTTCTGCACTTGACGCCCACCTTCTTCACCTCACTACTTCCCTCTACACTCAACTTCTACGCAGCAGTCATCACTGCACCTTTCGCCACATTTAATTGATCCTCACTCTCCTCCTGTCCCATTTCCTCCTCAAGCTCTTCCAAAAGTTCTGTGTGATCCTCCATTAAATGTTCACTAAAAATCTTCCATGTCTCTCCTTTTTATCTGTCCTTCTTCTCCTTCACCAGATCTTTCAGAAGGCCTGTGTAATCCCCCACTCCATGTTTATTCATAATATGCTGCACTTTCTTCCTTATTTCCTTTTCCGCCATCTTCCCCACCGTGGCCTTCGCCCAACACCCCGACCGCCTCTCTGCCCACTACGGATTGTTTGTCGACTCAATGATTTAGCCGAAGTTTTTTTTTTTTCTTGCTTCAGTTAAAATAATGGCCACCATAGATTAAGAAATGTTACGTCATTTTTTTACGTGGTTGCCTCATACTTCGTTGCATACTTTCTGTTGAAGCTTGCATCGATGCATGCTTCAAAGTATGTACAAACGGAGTACGCATTTGAGAAGTGCCCTCCATGCTCCATTTGGAATCATACTCTGACCCTCCCTTGCTCCAATTTGCGTGCACTAAGTACGGTAGTATGCATTTTGAAAAACACCCACAGCGTACCTTTTCTTCATGTTTGATGATTTCATGTCTAACATACAATAAAATGAAGTAGCGAGTCTTATAGGTCAGTTTAATTCATTCTCTCTGTCTCCTCAGCTGGTGACCCTGATTCTCAGGAGGGGTCAAAGGTCAAACCAGGTGGATATGACCCTGTCAAAGTGGTCCTGGTGACTCTCTGTTTTCTTCTGATGGGGACAGTCATTGGACTTGTGTTCCTGTGTAAGTGACCTAGATAGTGGAGGTGGCTAGTCTAAAGCAGACTATATCGGAGACAGATTCATAGAGGCTCTTGTCCAGAGCTATGAATATACAGAAATATCTAGGCACATTTTTAGCACAAGAGCTGGAAAATCCCCACAGTACTTCTTCAAATGGATAAACGTTTCATGCCAGGTCATTGTCTAATTTCTTTAACAACGTAACTGATACAAGATCCCGTATAAAAATGTTGGTGAATAAAATGAATAGCTATTTAATACTTTTCACAATCAACTAATATTACATTATTATGCAGAAGAATGTTGGGGTCAGATTCCTACAATTTAAAATGTGTGTATTTTTGCAATCAGATATCAGCAACCTGCCAACCGAAAACACAGAGCTCCAAATTCTGCAAGCGGCTTACACTCGAAATCTTACAGGTTTGGAAAAAGATTAAAGAAAATGATCATATCGGTTTTCTAATATAACTGTTGTTTATATGTAGCTGGATGTAGGGAACATGAGTCAGAGTTGTTATCTTTTGGCAACTAGATTTAATGATCAAAAACAGAGAGCTTCAAGAACTGCAAGTCAAAATCAAAGATCTTCAGGAGAAGGAACGTGCAGGTGAGTGTTGACACAGATATGACCCTCCAATTAAATTGTATTGTCTACCACTAATACAGCGTTTCCATTGAATCCAGTGACATTGTCATCCTTATAAAATAATATTAGAAAGAATTGCAGGTTTTGTTATTGCTAAAACACTCAGTGTTGGATAATTCCAAAAAGTATGGATTCCTATGTCACGCTGGGAAAATGATGCAGGTTGGCATTTATTGTCATGAATCTTGCCCTGGAGGCAGCTCTGCAGCATGGTCACCAGCTGGCACAGCCACAAAGTCATAAAATCTGATTCTAAACCTAACCCTAACCTTAAACACACTGCTAGCCCAAACCTTAAATGAAGACCAAACAGCTCATTTTGTTTTCATAATCTTTGTGTGGCCCAACTAGCGGAAATCGCTCAGTTCTGCCTTCAGGGCAGGATTCATGGCAATAAACTTCAACCTGTGAAAAAGCATAATTATCTTTATTCACAACAGTTCGGCAACAAATGGAAGAACTGAGAAAGCAGAAAACTGCACCCTCTTGCCCTACAAACGCAGGTGAGATTATACTATGAGGGAATGTGTTTACTCATAGATGTAGTAGGTTGTATTATGACCAAAGATAAAAACCTGTTTCAGATAGCAATCCTGAGTTAAACTCAACCACTTCAAATCAAGTTGTCAACTTCAGAGGCAGTCTATTTTTGTTTTAGGCCCTCCTTATTCATTGATGCAACAATATAGCATACTTGAATAGTTGTGAGATAATCCTACAGTATGTCTCATATCCACATGGATTGTACACCATCAGTAACATAAAAACAAAAGGCATTTGACTGTAGGTAGGCATAGAGATCAGTGTAGTGTACGGGGCACTGACAATGGTTATATCTGTTCTCTCCACAGGGAATAAAGACTGTCCTAAACCTATGAACTGTGCTAAAGACTGGGAGTATTATGAGGGGAAGTGCTATTACTTCTCCCCTGATGAACTGACCTGGGCTCAGAGTCGGGATGAGTGTATCACCAGGGGGGGGGACCTTGTCATCATAGGGAGCCTAGAGGAGCAGGTATGACTATTATTGATTCTCTGTTGTTTTGATGCACATTTTTCCTTTCCTCTACTAACATACAAATGACAAATCTTGACATAATTCTCCAAACAATGTTTCTGGTGAAGAAATTCTTGGATCAGAAAACTGGTACAAAAATAACTACGGAGCCTGAGGAGAAGTTCTGGATTGGGCTGACGGACAGTATAAACGAGAATGAGTGGTTATGGGTGGACAATTCATCTCTAAGCACAAGGTTTGAATGCATGTTTAAATCAATATCATAATACAATCACCCTAGATGAAAACGTATTATGATCATACCTCTTATGTATTATCATCCTTCAATCCATAGCTTCTGGCTTGGTAACCGTGAGCCTGATAACTGGAAAGGAAATCATGGAGAATATCCCGACGGTGAAGACTGTGCTAGAATGGGGGAACCGGGTGGTACTAAAGACGGCAGGAGTTGGTTGGATGTCAACTGTAATAGGACTCAAAGAAGAATATGTGAGACAAAATCCCCCTTGTGAAACAGTATCTTTAAGAAACTCAAAAGTTCCTTAAATATGTCTCTGAACAACAAGTATTTTTTCTGGCATTGATAAAAAGAAGGAGAAACTGTAATGTGACTGGTTTACAGTAGATTACTGCTGATATTCACATCTTTATTTGTACATACATTTTTTATGCTATGGTGTAAAACAAACCAAATCTCCAACTGAGTCTAATGAAAAACATGTCAGATATATTCAGTTCACGCCTCTTCACTTCTCAGTAGGCGACAGGTGTTGGATCTTAATTGTCCCAGTATTGTTACAGCAACAGGATTTGAACTTTAGTCCTTAAATCAAATGTTGGTTGATTGGTGGTTAAGCTGTTACCTGGCCAAATTTAGGCTACATGAAAAGTGCAATACTGTTAATTAACCATGTTAGTGTGGGTTTTCAATAAAATGTATGTAAATCATGTAACATATCTGCAATTTGGGGTGCAGAAATCTTCTCAGAAACAAGAGTGATAAAATAAAATCCTACACCGGTATATAATCCTCAGTGTGTTTTGTACATGTATATTTCTGCTTATCAGTGTTGTCTCTAGGCTAGTTATTTGAGAAAAAAAAGTGTTTATCCGAACATCAGGAAACCATTGAATGAATAAAGTGTCAAAAGTAAAATTTGTTTTTTTCAGCAGTGTATTTAGTATAAAGACTTGTCTTACCTACAGTAGTTCAGGGGCTAGTAAAAGTAGATGCCAGAATGCCTACTGTACACTTCTCTAGTGGTGTATTATGAGTATTCAAAAGGTAGATAATAAATAATTGTCATTTGAGGTTTGACACAAATCATTAAAGTTGGTGTATTAAAGGGATATTAGTGTCCCCATACCCACCATTTACATGCTGCTTTCCAGTAGAGATTACTATTCATTATTAGATTACCAAGATGGTGAAATGGAGCCTCATACATGGTCAGTGGCGATTTTAGCAGGTAAATAACTTTTGTTGATGCATGCCAGCAAAGCCAGTACACAACACAACTTGCACTATAACGGTGGCAAATAAACTGTTAGTGCCTACATAAAGCTGTCCCAACACCTTATCACTGCTACACCTGGCTATCAGCGGAGTCTTGTCTGGCAGTGAAACAGTTCATTCAGCCCTATTTACTGCCTTTTAAAAAAACAAAGCTGACATGGCTGACTTGCTTAAACAAATGTGGTTTCTACTGATAATTGAGATGTACAAACTATGGCATAAGGGGACGAGGAGCGAATAAGAAACAATCAGTAATTTAGATTAAGACATTAATGAGCAAGCTAGGACAGACGAAGTCCGTTCAGGAAAGTATTCAGATCCATTTCCTTTTTCCATATTTTCTTTCGTTACAGTCGTATTCTAAAATGGATTCAATTGTTTTATTATATCGGTCTACACACAATACCCCATAATTACAAAGCGAAAACTGGTTTTCAAAATTTTGAAAAAACCCAGAAAGACACTTTGCTATGAGACTTGAAAAATGAGCTTAGGTGCATCCTGTTTCCATTGATCATCCTTGAGATGTTTTTACAACTTGATTGGAATCAACATATGGTAAATTCAATTGATTGGACATGATTTATAAAGGCACACACCTGTCTATATAAGGTCCCACAGTTGACAGTGTATATCAGAGCAAAAACCAAGCCATGAGGTCGAAGGAATTGTCCGTAGAGCTCCGAGACAAGATTATGACGATGCACAGATCTGGGGAAGGGTTCCGAAAAAATGTCTGCAGCATTGAAGTTCCCCAGGAAGACAGTGGCCTCCATCACTCTTAAATGGAAGAAGTTTGGAACCACCAAGACTCTTGCTAGAGCTGGCCGCCCGGCCAAACTGAGCAATCAGGAGAGAAGAGCCTTGGTCAGGGAGGTGACCAAGAACTTGATGATCACTCTGACACAGCTCCAGAGTTCCTCTGTGGAGATGGGAGAACCTTCCAGAAGGTCAACCAACTCTGCAGCACTCCACCAATCAGGCCTTTATGGTAGAGTGGCCAGATGGAAGCCACTCCTCAGTAAAAGGCACATGACAGCCCGCTTGGAGTTTCCCAAAAGACACCTAAAGGACTCAGACCATGAGAAACAAGATTCTCTGGTCTGATGAAACCAAGATTGAACTCTTTGGCCTGAATGCCAAGCGTCACATCTGGAGGAAACCTGGCACCATCCCTACGGTGAAGCATGGTGGTGGCAGCATCATGCTGTGGGGATGTTTTTCAGGGGCAGGGACTGGGAGACCAGTCAGGATTGAGGAAAAGATGAACGGAACAAAGTACAGAGAGATCCTTGATGAAAACCTGCTCCAGAGCCCTCAGGACCTCAGACTGTGGGCGAAGGTTCAACAGGACAACAACCCCAAACACACAGCCAAGACAACACAGGAGTGGCTTCGGGACAAATCTGAATGTTGTTGAGTGGCCCAGCCAGAGCCTGGACTTGAACCCAATCAAACATCTCCAGATAGACTTTAAAATAGCTGTGCAGCATTGCTCCCCATCCAACCTGACAGAGCTTGAGGATCTGCAGAGAAGAATTGGAGAAACTCCTCAAATACAGGTGTGCCAAGCGTGTAGCGTCGTACCGAAGACTCGAGGCTGTAATCGATGCCAAAGGTACTTCAAAGTACTGAGTTAAGGGTCTGTTTACTTATGCAAATGTCAGATTTCAGTTTCTTCATGAAGTTGAAAAGAATACTAAAAACCTGTTTTTTGCTTTGTCATTATGGGGTATTGTGTGCAGAATGATGAAAAAAACTATTTGCTCCATTTTAGAAAAAGGCTGTAAGGTAACAAATGTGGAAAAAGGTCAAGGGGTCTGAATACTTTCCAAATGCAATGGAACTATTTGTTCAGCATTTTTTAAATGTACAGCGACAGAATTCAGAACATGGGCCGTTCTTACAGTATTCTCCTTTCTAAGACAGTCTATAGACTACATGTGCATCACCAAGTCAGAATATTAGGCTAAGTTATGGACCAAATTATTAGGATGAGGCACGTGGGCTACTAACAGTTAACAACATACAGTTAAAATTACTTTCTTAAGTACAATTTACATATCTCCCTGGCATATTACGTCATTTATGCAGCAGCATACAGTACATTTTTGGACTCACCTTGTTGTGCTACTGTTACGATGAGCGAAGGGGGGGGGGGGGGACCCAAGAGCAGACTCAGAAGAGGAAGACGGGATGAATGCACAAAAAGGTTTATTGATCAAAGAAATGGGGAGTGCAGAGAGAGGAGGAGCTGAGATGTGTAACAAAAACGAGGAGTGTAGAGTGAGGTTGGAGTTGGCTGAGTAGAACAGGGGATCAGGTCCCGAGGGGAATCCAAGGTAATGGTGGTGAGTGATATCCAGAGAAAGGTGGTTGGTGGTGAGATGTGGAACAGGAGCCAGAGACAGAGCGGTAACTGCAAGGAGAGGACAAAAATGGTGTAAGGCAGGAAACCGAGCAAAGCAGCACAACATGATCTTGACAAAAGGCTAGAATGATAACTGACTGAGCAGAGATTAGGATCTGGCAGGGATGAGTATATGTAGAGGTCTTGATTTATGGGATGATTTGCAGCTGGTCTGACTCCAGCACACCTGTCTCCAACCACACAATCACACCAAGGGAGAGAGAGAGAGAGAGAGAGTGTATACAGGGGGAGAACTGAAGGTTAGGAAGACACCAGATGAACACCAGAGGACGTAGTGGGCGCGGATGTGACAGCTACAGTATGCTCACATGAACAAGAACGTTGGGCGGCGGTCCTTCTTGGTCAAATTTTGTCATCAAACTTTGTCATCAAAGTCTGCCATTCTCTGTATTTATGGTGCTTTCAAGGCAACTGTGAACTCTGAAAAAAACAAGGTTGAATCATGACGTCAGTGATCTTCAGATCGGAGCCCAAGAAAAAGGCCGAGTTCCCGACTTGCAATTCTGAGTTGGATGACCGTTTAAAACTTATTTTCCCAGTCGGAGCTAGTTTTTTTCCGAGTTCCCAGTTCTCTTGAACTCACTGAAGTCTGAGATTTTCCAGTTCCTAGTTTCCCGTTGTTCTGAGTGTGGCAGAAGTCATGCTTGGGGTCAACGATGCAGAAGGACCAATTGATGGTCTGGTAGGCACTCAACCGGCGTGGAACCACAGGGTTCCCAGGCGATGACATCCTGGTCCCCAGGCGATGATTTTCCTGCTCGACCATAAGATGGTGGGGTTGTGATGTTGGAGCCACGGGAGGCAGAGGATTACCTTGTGTACGGGTGCGGTGGTAATGAAGAAGGGAAGGCTTTCCTGGTGCATGGGTCCCATGGTGAGGGTGAGTGGTGCGGTGATGTGCGTAATTGTGCCGGATCCCAGTGTTCGCTTATCCAGGGGGCCGCCCCTCTGCTCTAGTGGACCCCAGGTTAGGGCGCACCGGACACCGCTGAAGAGCCATAAACAGCTCCTCCTCTCTCCCAGACGGCCATAGCCATAGCCCACGCCAACGGCCGTACGGTCAGCAGGAAAATGACCGTGGCAACGATTTACAAAGTGATGACACTTGGTGATAATTAATTTATTATATATTTAATCATTAGTTGGAAAACAGGGAAATGAAGATGTTCACACTTTACTAACATGAACAACAACAGATAGAGCAGCACAGAGGTCAGCACAAATGAGGAAGTTATCTCTGCAGACATCAAACATCTTAACCATATGTGCGAGGAGAAAAATATGAGAACATTCACAAAAGAACATTGGTCCCCCAATTATACAGTATGTCACCTCTGAGATGGGGCAGTATCAAAAACCTATGTGTTGGTGCTGTACAAGTCCAATATACTGAATAATGTAAAACCAAATAATAACTCACACATAAATTCTTATTATGAGTTGCATGTGAGGTATATACAGTACCAGTCAAAAGTTCGGATACAACTACTCATTCATGGGTTTTTCTTTATTTTTACTATTGTCTACATTGTAGAATAATAGTGAAGACACCAAAACTATGAAATAATCAAAAAAGTGTAAAAAAAAAAATATATATATATATATATATTTTAGATTCTTCAAAGTAGCCACCCTTTGCCTTGATGACAGCTTTGCACACTCTTGGAATTCTCTCAACCAGCTTCACCTGGAATGCTTTTCCAACAGTCTGGAAGGAGTTACCCCATAGGCTGTGCACTTGATGGCTGCTTTTCCTTTACTCTGCGGTCCAACTCATCCCAAACCATCTCAATTGGATTGAGGTCATCTGATGCAGCACTCCATCACTCTCCTTCTTGGTGAAATAGCCCTTACACAGCCTGGAGGTGTGTTGGGTCATTGTCCTGTTGAAAAACAAATGATAGTCCCACTAAGCGCAAACCAGATGGGCTTGTGTATCGCTGCAGAATGCTATGGTAGCCATGCTGGTTAAGTGTGCCTTGAATTCTAAATAAATCACAGGCAGTGTCACCAACAAAGCACCCCCACACCATCACACCTCCTCCATGCCTCACGGTGTGAACTACACATGCAGAGATCATCCGATCACCTACTCTGCGTCTCACAAAGACATGGCAGTTGGAACCAAAAATCTCAAATTTGGACTCAAAAAAGGACAGATTTCCACCGGTCTAATGTCCATTGCTTGTGTTTCTTGGCCCAAGCAAGTCTCTTCTTCTTATTGGTGTCCTTTAGTAGGGGTTTCTTTGCAGTAATTCGACCATGAAGGCCTGATTCACGCAGTCTCCTCTGAACAGTTGATGTTGAGATGTGTCAGTTACTTGAACTCTGTGAAGCATTTATTTGGTTTGCAATTTCTGAGGCTGGTAACTCTAATGAACTTATCTTCTGCAGCAGAGGTAACTCTGGGTCTTCCTTTCCTTTGGCGGTCCTCATGAGAGCCAGTTTCATCATATTGCTTGATGGTTTTTGTGATTGCACTTGAAGAAACTTTCAAAGTTCTTGAAATGTTACACATTGACTGACCTTCATGTCTTAAAGTAATTATGGACTGTCGTTTCTCTTTGCTTATTTGAACTGTTCTTGCCATAATATGGACTTGATCTTTTGACAAATAGGGCTATCTTCTGTATACCACACCTGCCTTGTCACAACAAAACTGATTGGCTGAAAACACATTAAGAAGGAAAGGAATTCCACAAATGAACTTTTAACAAGGCACACCTGTTAATTGAAATGCATTTCAGGTGACTACCTTATGAAGCTGGTTGAGAGAATGCCAAGAATGTGCAAAGCTGTCATCAAGGCAAAGGGTGGCTACTTTGAAGAATATCGAATATAAAATATTATAACACTTTTTTGGTTACTACATGATTCCATATGTGTTATTTTATGGTTTTGATGTCTTCACTATTATTCTGCAATGTATAAAATAGTAAAAAATAAAGAAAAACCCTTGAATGAGTACGTGTGTCCAATCTTCTGACTGGTATTGTATAATACAGTTGAAGTCGGAGGTTTACATACACCTTAGCCAAACACATTTAAACTCGTTTTTCACAATTCCTGACGTTTAATACTAGTAAAAATTCCCTGTCTTAGGTCAGCTAGGATCACCACTTTATTTTAAAATAATGGGAAATGTCAGAATAATAGTAGAGAGAATGATTTATTTCAGCTTTTATTTATTTTATCACATTCCCAGTGGGTCAGAAGTTTACATACACTCAATTAGTATTTGGTAGCATTGCCTTTAAATTGTTTAACTTGGGTCAAACGTTTCGGGTAGCCTTCCAGAAGCTTCCCACAATAAGTTGAGTGAATTTTGGCCCATTCCTCCTGACAGAGCTGGTGTAACTGATTCAGGTGTGTAGGCGTCCTTGCTCACACACGCTTTTTCAGTTCTGCCCACACATTTTCTATGGGATTGAGGTCAGGGCTTTGTGATGGCCACTCCAATACCTTAACTTTGTTGTCTTTAAGCCATTTTGCCACAACTTTGGAAGTATGCTTGGGGTCATTGTCCATTTGGAAGACCCATTTGCGACCAAGCTTTAACTTCCTGACTGATGTCTTGAGATGTTTCTTCAATATATCCACATAATTCTCCTCCCTCATGATGCCATCTATTTTGTGAAGTGCAACAGTCCCTCCTGCAGCAAAGCACCCCCACAACATGATGCTGCCACCCCCGTGCTTCACGGTTGGGATGGTGATCTTTGGCTTGCAAGCATCCCCCATTTTCCTCGAAACATAATGATGGTCATTATGGTCAAACAGTTCTATTTTTGTTTCATCAGACCAGAGGACATTTCTCCAAAAAGTACAATCTTCGTCCCCATGTGCAGTTGCAAACCATAGTCTGGCTTTTTTATGGCGGTTTTGGAGCAGTGGCTTCTTCCTTGCTGAGTGGCCTTTCAGGTTATGTCGATATTGGACTCGTTTTACTGTGGATATAGATACTTTTGTACCTGTTTCCTCCAGCATCTTCACAAGGTCCTTTGCTGTTGTTCTGGGATTGATTTGCACTTTTCGCACCAAAGTACGTTCATCTCTTGGAGACAGAACGCGTCTCCTTCCTGAGCAGTATGGTGGCTACGTAATCCCATGGTGTTTATACTTGCATATTATTGTTTGTACAGATGAACGTGGTACCTTCAGGCGTTTGGAAATTGCTCCCAAGGATGAACCAGACTTGTGGAGGTCTATAAATTTTTTTCTGAGGTCTTGGCTGATTTCTTTTGATTTTCCCATGATGTCAAGCAAAGAGGCACTGAGTTTGAAGGTAGGCCTTGAAATATATCCACAGGTACACCTCCAATTGATGTCAATTAGCCTATCAGAAGCTTCTAAAGCCATAACATCATTTCTGGAATTTTCCAAGCTGTTTAAAGGCACAGTCAATTTAGTGTATGTAAACTTCTGGCCCACTGGTATTGTGATACAGTGAATTATAAGTTAAATAATTTGTCTGTAAACAATTGTTGGAAAAATTACTTGTGTCATGCACAAAGTAGATGTCCTACCAGACTTGCCAAAACTATAGTTTGTCAACAAGAAATGTGTGGAGTGGTTGAAAAACGAGTTTTAATGACTCCAACCTTAGTGTGTGTAAACTTCCGACTTCAACTGTATATACCTATATCAAATATTACTGCCCACTTTAATATGATTCAACAAGAATAAGATTAAAAAAACTGAAGTCTGAGGTACAAAACATAAAAACAATCTAAACAGTTTGAAACGAAGCCAAGACTTGATTGAGCAGAGAATTCCACTCATTTGTCGTACAGACACAGGTGAGATTCTAGTGTGCAGGAATGTTGCCTAGACTGTATGTTTCAATGTTACAAATATCTAGGCATATCATTTATCACTGCACAGATCACTGAAAATAGTAACAGGATTTCTTTTCCCATTCTCTCCAAAGGGAATACATGTCCAATATGTACTAAAGGCTGGGAGCATCATGCGGGAAAGACCTGGACTCAGAGTCGGGATTTGTGTGTCTCCATGGGGGGGACAGCCAACAGGGGGGGACAGCCAACAGGAACAGGTACAGGTATGACTGACTATTGAATGACGTTATATTAAAGTACACCTAAATCACCTTTCACTAAGGCCTCATATATCTCAAAGGGTTAACCTAATTCATAGCAGCACTCTAATGTTAATCTCCAATGAATGATTCTGGTTAAGACGTTTTCAGATGAGCAAGTTCATAAAAGGATGCCTGATCATGACCTCAAGTTCTGCATCGGGCTAACAGATACACAACAAGAGAAAACGTGTTTCTGGGTGGACAACAGACCTCTAGACGTCATGATATGTTGTATTCAAATAGTTATTCATTTACTTTAGATCACAACACTATATATAAATCATGATCTTTCAGTTAAATATTGCTGTGTAAGTATATTGTGATGTGTTTTCCAAGACTGACACAACACAAAAAGACTCGGCAAATCATGAGGGTTCATGTTACCCAAACAAAATTGTTTATTTATGTGTTACCAGCTTTTTTCCCCTAGCCTGATAACTGGCCAGGAAAATTGAGAAAATCCCAATGGTGAAGAAAGACTGTGTTAGAATGGGAAATTGTGGTACTAAAGACCTCAAGTGTTGGTTTGATGTCAACTGTGATAAGCCTCAAAGAAGAATATGTAAGACAATGTCAAGTGTATGAAATTGTATATTTGTGAAACTTAAAAGTTTCTTGAATTTTGCTCTCAACACAAAAGTATTTTCAAATATTTTTTGCTCGCATTGATAATGAGAAAAAACTGTATTGGTGAGTGGATTACAGGAGATTACTGCTGATGTTCACAGACAGCTTATTTTATACATACATTTTAAAAAAATTAAAAATACACTATGGTGTAACACAAACCAATACTGTAAATCAGCCTGGCAAAAAACATGTCAGATATCTTTTGTTCACACCATCTTGAATGTGTTTTGTACATTTGTATTTCTGCTTTTCAGTGTTGTTTCTAGACCAAGGTCAATTGAAAACAACAATGTTGTGTGCATACAATATCTAAACATCATTAATAAAGTGTAAAAGGTTTGTTATTCAGCATTTTATTTAAAAATTGTTTTAAGATTAGCTACAGTAATAGGGACAACAAAAACTAGAGATGACTGAATGCCTACAGTACACTTCTTCTATGGTCATCCCTGTGGCTCAGTTGGTAGATCATGGTGTTTGCAATGCCAACCTGGTGTGTGTAAGGCCAGGGTTGTGGGTTTGTATTCCCACGGGGGCCCAGTACAAAAAAAAAGAAGAAAAAAAATGTATGAAATGTATGCATTCACTACTGTAAGTCGCTCTGGATAAGAGCGTCGGCTAAATTACTAAAATGTAAAATGTGATGTATCAAGAATATTCAAAAGGTAGGAAATTCAATATTGTGTTGTAGGATTTGACTCAGCTTCAAAGTTAAAATGTATTTCAGTTTGCTGCTTTGTAGTAACCTGAGAGGTCACACTATTCATTGTTAGATTACCAAGTTAGTAAAATGGAGTTTACACCTTCAGAATGTATTCATAACCCTTCACTTATACCACATTTTGTTAAGCTACAGCCTTATTCTAAAATGTATTAAATCGTTTTTTCCCCTCATCAATCTACACACAATACCCAATAATGACAAAGTAAAAAAATGTTTTTAGAAAATGTTTCAAATTTAATGAAAATGAAATACAGAAATATCTACACCCCTGAGTCAATACATGTTAGAATCACCTATGGCAGTGATTACAGCTGTGAGTCTTCCTGGGTAAGTACAATATTGTACAATATTTGCACGTTATTCTTTTTTTTTAAATATTCAAACTCTGACAAGTTGGTTATTGATCACTGCTAGACATCCATTTTCAAGCTGATTTAAATCCAAACTGTAACTAGGCCCCTCAGACACACTCACTGTCGTCTTGGTGAGCAACTCCAGTTTATATTTGGCCTTGTGTTTTAGATTATTGTCCTGCTGAAAGGTGAATTTGTCTCCCAGTGTCTGTTGGAAAGCAGTCTGAACCAGGTTTTCCTTTAGGATTCTGCCTGTGCTTCGCTCTATTCTGTTTCTTTTTATCCTAAAAAACGACCTACTGTAGTTCTTGCTGATGACAAGCATACTCATAACATGATGCTGCCCCCACCATGCTTGAAAATATGAAGAGTGGTGCTTAATGATGTGCTGTGTTGGATTTGCCCCAAACAGAGCGCTTGGTATTCAGGACATAAAGTTAATTTCATTGCCACATTTTTTGCAGTTTTACTTTAGTGCCTTATTGCGAACAGGATGCATGTTTCTGGAATATTTGTATTCTTTATAGGCTTCATTTTTTAAACTCTCATTTAGGTTAGTATTGTGGAGTACCTACAATGTTGTTGATCCATCCTCAGTTTTCCCCTATCACAGCCATTAAACTCTGTAACTGTGTTAAAGTTACCATTGGCCTCATGGTGAAATCTCCGGCAACTGAGTGAGGAAGGACGCCTATATCTTTGTAGTGACTGGGTGTACAATTAGGTGCCCTTCTTTGTGAGGCATTGGAAAACCTCCTTGGGCTTTTTTTGTTGAATCTGTGTTTGAAATTCACTGCTCGAATGAGGGACCTTACAGATGCCAGCAGCATACCAGCCTGCACCCCACTGCTGGTTTGCTTCTGAAGCTAAGCAGGGTTGGTTCTGGTCAGTTCCTGGATGGGGGACCAGATGCTGCTTGAAGTTGGAGAGCCAGTAGGAGGCACTCTTTCCTCTAGTGTAAAAATATATCCCAATGCCCCAGGACAGTGATTGGGCACAATTTTGCTGTGTAGGGTGCAGTCTTTCAGATGGGATGTTAAAACAGGTGTGGTCTTTAAAGATCCTATGGTAGGGGTGTTAACCCTGGTTTCCTGGCTAAATTCCAAATGTGTCCATCATACTATTATGGCCAGCTAATCATCCCCAAATTGCAATTGGCTCATTCCTCTCCCCTGGTTGTTGTAAATGAGAATGTATTCTCAGTCAGCTTATCTAGTTAAATACAATTCAACAGATCATTGTGTGTGTGGGGTACAGAGATGAAGACTTCAAAAAAGAATTCCACACAGAGTCCATGCACTTGTTTTGCACATTTTCATTCCTGAACGTATTTAGTCTTGCTACAACAAAGGAGTTGAATACTTATTGACTCAAGACATACCAGCTTTTTGTTTTTTATGAATTTTATAAAATATTCTAAAAACATAATTCCGCTTTGACATTATGAGGTATTGTGTGTGTAGGCCAGTGACACAACATCTCAATGTAATTATTTTTAAATTCAGGCTGTAACACAAAATGTGGACAAGTTTCAGAGGTGTGAATACTTTCTGAAGGCACTGTATTACAGAGAATGAGAAGACCTGCTATAGAGGAACTGCTGGGGTGTTTTGTTCTGGGGAGATGTATAGGCTTCTGTAAGTGTCTCTGCATTGAGTGTTTAGAACTAGTCTTCATCTTGACTTACTGAAAGGCAGAGAGAATCAACAATGTCTGAGACTGCAAGTGTCTATATTAATACAATAAATCGCCAAAGGACTGAGGGGGAAGATTAAGATTAGTTTTAAACTCAGAACTTGATGATAATGCCTATGTATATAGCAATACATACTGTGCATTCGGAGAGTATTCAGACACCTTGACTTTTTCTTAAGTTACAGCCTTAGTCCCTCATCAATCTACATACAACACCCCATAATGATGAAGCAAAAAACGTTTTTTTAGGAATTTCTGCCAATGTATAAAAAAATTCTGAATACTCTTATTCAGACCCTTTACTCAGTACTTTGTTGAAGCACCTTTAGCAGCTATTACAGCCTCAGGTCTTCTTGGGTATGACGTTACAAGCTTGGCACACCTGTATTTGGGGAGTTTCTCCCATTCATCTCCGCAGATCCTCTCAAGCTCTGTCAGGTTGGATGGGGAGCGTCGCTGCACAGCTATTTTCAGGTCTCTTCAGATGTTCGATCAGGTTATACTGTAGTATGGATAGTTACAACTTCACAATAAAAGGTAACCAAGACTCTTAAATAATACTTAGTTTATAATGTATATAAAGTGCACACAAGCAGTATTAGTACTCAGTCACCTAATATAAATGAATAACATTGGAGAGTGTCCTTCTTTCTCAACCTGTTTTAAGAGATGTCACCTGGACAAAGTTACACGCCCAAACGGAGAAAATGCAAAATTCGACAGTCCAAACATACTGTTCTTTGAACTCAAGTCATATTGCTTTTTGTCAGGCTGTTGGTCTATTGTTGGGTTGCATGTCTTGATTTATATAGTGATGACAATGGTATAGGTAGGCCTAGTTGGAGGGGGAATCAAGATTACACCTCTCTCAACTAACGTGAACTACCATCACAAAAAAATCATGAATTAATGGGTTTGTACATAGTGTGATTGTACTTTGTAGCGCAAATGGAGAAGTTCTTTCTGCAACCACATGGGCGGGGAAGAAGAATAGGAGAACATTCACATGAGAACATTGGTTCCCTTATTATACGGACCACAAACACAAGAAGGGTCTCTCTCTGTCACCTCTAAGATGGGACAGCACAGTATCAAGAGCCTTGGTCTTGCTCCCTAGAATCATAGGTTTTGGAAAGTGTTCAGACCCCTTGACCTTTTTCACATTTTGTTACGTTACAGGCTTATTCTAAAATGGATAAAAGTTTTTCCCCCTCATCAATCTACACACAATGACACAAGTATTTAGACATTTATGCAAAACATTTAAAAAAAATTAAACACTGAAATATCAGATTTACATAAGTATTCAGACCCTTTACTCAGTACTTTGTTGAAGCACCTTTTGCAGCGATTACAGCCTTGAATCTTCTTGGGTACGACGCTACAAGCTTTGACACCTGTATTTGGTGAGTTTCTTCCATTCTTCTCTGCAGATCCTCTCAAGCTCTGTCAGGTCGGATGGGGAACGTCGCTGCACAGCTATTTTCAGGTCTCTTCAGAGATGTTCGATCGGGTTCAAGTCCTGGCTCTGGCTGGGCCACTCAAGGACATTCAAAGACTTGTCCTGAAGCCACTCCTGCATTGTCTTGGCAGTGAACTTAAGGTCATTGTCCTGTTGGAAGGTAAGCCTTCGACCCAGCTCTGGTGCAGGTTTTCATCAAGGATCTCTCTGTACTTTGCTCTGTTCATCTTTTCCTCGATCCTGACTAGTCTCCGAGTCCCTGCTGCTGAAAAACTTCCCCAAAGCATGATGCTGCCACCACCATGCTTCACCGTAGGGATGGTGCCAGGTTTCCTCCAGACGTAACACTTGGTATTCAGGCCAAAGAGTTCAATCTTGGTTTCATCAGACCAGAGAATCTTGTTTCTCATGGTCTGAGAGTCCTTTAGATGCCTTTTGGCAAACTCCAAGCGGGCTGTCATGTGCCTTTTACTGAGGAGTGGCTTCCATCTGGCCACTCTACCATAAAGGCCTGATTGGTGGAGTGCTGCAGAGTTGGTTGTCCTTCTGGAAGGTTCTCCCATCGTCACAGAGGAAGTCTGGAGCTGTGTCAGAGTGACGAGCAGGTTCTTGGTCACCTCCCTGACCAAGGTCCTTCTCCCCGATTGCTCAGTTTGGCAAGGCGGCCAGCTCTAGGAAGAGTCTTGGTGGTTCCAAACTTCTTCCATTTAAGAGTGATGGAGGTCACTGTATTCTTGGGGAATTTCAATGCTTCAGACATTTTTTTGGAAGCCTTCCCCAGATCTGTGCCTTGACACAATCCTGTCTCGGAGCTCTACAGACAATTCCTTCGACCTCATGGCTTGGTTTTTGCTCTGACATACACTGTCAACTGTGGGACCTTATATAGACAGGTGTGTGCCTTTCCAAATCATCAAGGATGATCAATGGAAACAGGATGCACCTAAGCTCAATTTCTAGTCTCATAGCAAAGGGTCTTTCTGGGGGTTCAAAATGTGGAAAAAGGAAATGGGTCTGAATACTTTCCGAATGGACTACGTCTGTCCTAGCTCACTGCTTAATGTCTTAATCTAAATTACCGATTCTTTCTTATTCGCTCCTCGTCCCCTTATGCCATAGTTTGTACATCTCAATTATCAGAACAAACCACATTTGTTTAAGCAAGTCAGCCATATCAGCTATGTTTTTTTAAAAGGAAGTAAATGAGGCTCCACTGATAGCCAGGTGTAGCATTGGTAAGGTGTTGGGACTGCTGTTGGAATAGCTTTATGTAGGCCCTAACAGTTTGTTTGTCACCGTTATAGTGCTATTTATATATTGTTTAGTGTTGTGGCTTTGCTGGAAAGCATCTAAAAAAAAACAAATGGATGAGTTTATCACATTAAGATTTACATGCTAAAATCTCCACTGACCATGTATGAGGCTCCATTTCACCATCTTGGTAATTTAATAATGAATAGTGATCTCTACTGTAAAGCAGCATGTAAATGGTGGGTATGGGGACACTAATAAATCCCTTTAATACAAAAACTTTAAAGCTTTGTGCCAAACCTCAAATGACAATTATTTATTATCTACCTTTTGAATACTCATAATACACCACTAGAGAAGTGTACAGTAGGCACTCTGGCATCTCTACTTTTTCTAGCCCCTGAACTACAGTAGGTAAGACAAGTCTTTATAATAAATACACTGCTGAAAAAAAACCGAATTTTACTTTTGACACTTTATTCATTCAATGGTTTCCTGATGTTTGGATATACACACAATATTTTTTTTTTCTCAAATGACTAGCCTAGAGACAGCACTGATGAGCAGAAATATACATGTACAAAACACACTGAGGATGGTGTACAGGTGTAGGATCTTCATTTTATCTCCCTTGTTGCTGAGAATTTTCCTGCATCGCAAAATGCAGTTATGCTTCATGATTTACATAAATTAATTGAAAACCCACACACTTAACAATACTGCACTTTTCATGTAGCCTAAATTTTGCCAGCTAATAGCTTAACCACCAATCACGCAACATTTGATTGAAGGACTAAAGTTCAAATCCTGTTGCTGTAACAATACTGGTAAAATTAAGATCCAACACCTGTAGCCTACTGAGAAGTGAAGAGGCGTGAACTGAATATATCTGACATGTTTTTCATTAGACTCAGTTGGAGATTTGGTTTGTTTTACACCATAGCATAATATTTGTTTTACAAATAAAGATGTGAATATCAGCAGTAATCTACTGTAAACCAGTCACAATACAGTTTCTCCTCCTTTTTATCAATGCCAGCAAAAAATACTTGTTGTTCAGAGACATATTTAAGGAACTTTTGAGTTTCTTAAAGATACTGTTTCACAAGGGGGATTTTGTCTCACATATTCTTCTTTGAGTCCTATTACAGTTGACATCCAACCAACTCTTGCCTTCTTTAGTACCACCCGGTTCCCCCATTCTAGCACAGTCTTCACCGTCGGGATATTCTCCATCATTTCCTTTCCAGTTATCAGGCTCACGGTTATCAGCTCGCGGTTATCAAGCCAGAAGCTATGGATTGAAGGATGATAATACATAAGAGGTATGATCATAATACGTTTTCATCTAGGGTGATTGTATTATGATATTGATTTAAACATGCATTCAAACCTTGTGCTTAGAGATGAACCGTCCACCCATAACCACTCATTCTCGTTTATACTGTCCGTCAGCCCAATCCAGAACATGTCTTCAGGCTCCGTAGTTATTTTTGTACCAGTTTTCTGATCCAAGAATTTCTTCACCAGAAACATTGTTTGGAGAATTATGTCAAGATTTGTCATTTCTATGTTAGTAGAGGAAAGGAAAAATGTGCATCAAAACAACAGAGAATCAATAATAGTCATACCTGCTCCTCTAGGCTCCCTATGATGACAAGGTGTCCCCCCCTGGTGATACACTCATCCCGACTCTGAGCCCAGGTCAGTTCATCAGGGGAGAAGTAATAGCACTTCCCCTCATAATACTCCCAGTCTTTAGCACAGTTCATAGGTTTAGGACAGTCTTTATTCCCTGTGGAGAGAACAGATATAACCATTGTCAGTGCCCCGTACACTACACTGATCTCTATGCCTACCTATAGTCAAATGCCTTTTGTTTTTATGTTACTGATGGTGTACAATCCATGTGGATGTGAGACATACTGTAGGATTATCTCACAACTATTCAAGAATGCTATATTGTTGCATCAATGAATAAGGAGGGCCTAAAACAAAAATAGACTGCCTCTGAAGTTGACAACTTGATTTGAAGTGGTTTTGAGTTTAACTCAGGATTGCTATCTGAAACAGGTTTTTATCTTTGGTCATAATACAACCTACTACATCTATGAGTAAACACATTCCCTCGTAGTATAATCTCACCTGCGTTTGTAGGGCAAGAGGGTGCAGTTTTCTGCTTTCTCAATTCTTCATTTTGTTGCCGAACTGTTGTGAATAAAGATAATTATGCTTTTTCGCAGGTTGAAGTTTATTGCCATGAATCCTGCCCTGAAGGCAGAACTGAGCGATTTCCGCTAGTTGGGCCACACAAAGATTATGAAAACAAAAGTGAGCTGTTTGGTCTTCATTTAAGGTTTGGGCTAGCAGTGTGTTTAAGATAGTGTTAAGGTTAGGGTTAGGTTTAGAATCAGATTTTATGACTTTGTGGCTGTGCCAGCTGGTGACCATGCTGCAGAGCTGCCTCCAGGGCAAGATTCATGACAATAAATGCCAACCTGCATGATTTTCACAGCGTGACATTGGAATCCATACCTTTTGGAACTATGCAACACTGAGTGTTTTAGCAATAACAAAAGCTGCAATTCTTTCTAAATATTATTTTATAAGGATGAAAATGTCACTGGATTCAATGGAAAGGCTGTATTAGTGGCAGACAATACAATTTAATTGGAGGGTCATATCTGTGTCAACACTCAGCTGCACGTTCCTTCTCCTGAAGATCTTTGATTCTTGACTTGCAGTTCTTGAAGCTCTCTGTTTTTGATCATTAAAGCTAGTTGCCAAAAGATAACAACTCTGACTCATGTTCCCTACATCCAGCTACATATAAACAACAGTTATATCAGAAAACCGATGTGAACATTTTCTTTGTGTGAACTTAAACTCACCTGATGTAAAATCTTTTTCAAACCTGTAAGATTTCGAGCGTAAGCCGCTTGCAGAATTTGGAGCTCTGTGTTTTCGGTTGGCAGGTTGCTGATATCTGATTGCAAAAATACACACATTTTAAATTGTAGGAATCTGACCCCAACATTCTTCTGCATAATAATGTAATATTAGTTGATTGTGAAAAGTATTACAAATAGCTATTCATTTCATTCACCAACATTTTTATACGGGATCTTGTATCCGTTACGTTGTTACAGAAATTAGACAATGACCTGGCATGAAACATTAATCCATTTGAAGAAGTACTGTGGGGATTTTCCAGCTCTTGTGCTAAAAATGTGCCTAGATATTTCTGTATATTCATAGCTCTGGACAAGAGCCTCTATGAATCTGTCTCCGATATAGAGTCTGCTTTAGACTAGCCACCTCCACTATCTAGGTCACTCACACAGGAACCGAAGTCCAATGACTGTCCCCATCAGAAGAAAACAGAGAGTCACCAGGACCACTTTGACAGGGTCACATCCACCTGGTCTGACCTTTGACCCCTCCTGAGAATCAGGGTCACCAGCTGAGGAGACAGAGAGAATGAATTAAACTGACCTATAAGACTCGCTACTTCATTTTATTGTATGTTAGACATGAAGAAAACGTACACTGAGGGTGTTTCTCAAAATGCATACTGTGCTCAGAGCACACAAATTGGAACACGGGAGGTTCAGAGTATGATTCCAAATCAAAGTATGCAAAACGGAGCATGGAGGACACTTCTCAAATGCGTACTCCGTTTGTACATACTTTGAAGCATGCATCGATGCAAGCGTCAGAAAGTATACAATGAAATATGACGCAACCACATAACATTATTTTAACTGAAGCGAGAGAAAATACACTCCGGCTAAATCATTGAGTCGACAAACAATCCGTAGTGGGCAGAGAGGCGGTCGGGGTGTTGGGCGAAGGCCACGGTGGGGAAGATGGCGGAAAAGGAAATAAGGAAGAAAGTGCAGCATATTATGAATAAACATGGAGTGGGGGATTACACAGGCCTTCTGAAAGATCTGGTGAAGGAGAAGGACAGATAAAAAGGAGAGACATGGAAGATTTTGAGTGAACATTTAATGGAGGATCACACAGAACTTTTGGAAGAGCTTGAGGAGGAAATGGGACAGGAGGAGAGTGAGGATCAATTAAATGTGGCGGCAGGTGCAGTGATGACTGCTGCGTAGAAGTTGAGTGTAGAGGGAAGTAGTGAGGTGAGGAAGGTGGGCGTCAAGTACAAAAACAGGGATTCGTTCTCCAGTAGTTCAGAGATGGAACTTGAGAGTGAGGAACCTGCGGCAAAGATTGTCCCAAGGCTGATTTTGGCCCAGTGGGGGTGAGATATATTTATTTAACTAGGCAAGTCCGTTAAGAACAAATTCTTATTTACAATGACAGCCTACACCAGCTAAACCCTAACCAGGATGACACTGGGCCAATTGTGCACCACCCTATGGGACTCCCGAATCACAGCCAGTTGTGATACAGCCCGGAATTGAACCAGGGTCTGTAGTGACACCGCTGGCACTGTGATGCAGTGCCTTAGACCTCTGCGCCACTCGGGAGCCCGAAGGGAATGGGTCCTTGTTGTTTGGTTGATCCATACGTGGTGTCAGGTTGGGTGGAGGAGAGGTTGGGGACTGTTGAGTTGGTGAAAGTAACTTGGAATGGACTCGATAATTTATTATGTTTCCTCCCCCCAGAGGGAGAGGGCACTCCGGATTACGAGATTAGGGACAAGAATTGTGCCGTGCTTTGCTCTCCGGAGCAAGGCGCTGTTGAAAGGAGTGATGACGAGAGTGGCATTAAGTGTTGAGGAGGAGCAGTTGAAATGGAAGATTCCCAGTGTCTGTGACACCCACCACTTGAGACGTAGATACGGTGGGCAAACGGAGAAGACATCATCTCTCATGCTGAGTTTTGATGCAGAGTCGTTACCAAATAAGGTCAAGGTAGGAAGTGTCAGTTATCACGTGAGAGTTTGTTACGAAAATATTACTGTGTTTTAGCTGTCATGTTTATGGGCATATTGCAGCAGTGTGTAGGAGGGACATGCCCAGATGTGAGAAGTGTGCAGGAGGGCATGAGACGAAGGAATGTGTGCTATCGGTGGAGAAAGTTGTGTGTGTTAGTTGTGAGGGTGATCATGGGGATGGAGAGCGGAGGTGTCCGGTGAGAGAAAGGCAGATTGAGGTTGCCAGGGTCAGAATAGAACAGAAAGTTGGAGTCCAGGCTCTGTCGCAGCCGGCCACAACCGGGAGGCCCATGGGGCGGCGCACAATTGGCCAAGCATCGTCCGGGTTAGGGAGGGTTTGGCTGGCAGGGATATCCTTGTCTCATCGCGCACTAGCGACTCCTGTGGCGGGCCGGGCGCAGCGCACGCTGACCAGGACGCAAGGTGTACTGTGTTTCCTCCGACACATTGGTGCGGCTGGCTTCCGGGTTGGATGGGCAGTGTGTCAAGAAGCAGTGTGGCATGGTTGGGTTGTGTTTACGGAGGACGCATGGCTCTCGACCTTCGCCTCTCCTGAGTCCGTACGGGAGTTGCAGCAATGAGACAAGACTCTAACTACCAATTGGATACCACGAAATTGGGGAGAAAAAAGGGGTAAAAAAAATAAAAATAGAACAGAAAGTGTTGTATGCCTAAGCAGTGATGAGAGTGGTGAGAAAGATGGGTACAGGGTGAGGGATCCTGGGAGCATTCCTGTGAGTAGGCGGAGATCAAGAGTGATGGGAAGAATAGGTGCTTCAGTACGGTGGGATTTTTAGCATTTATAGCCATGGTTGTTAATTGTACTGCAGAAATGAATCGAAAGTCACAGAATAGTTGTAGTGGCAGCGGCAGAGAAGTACCTGGGATTGCTCACCTGCTCTTTTTATGACAGACTGACCAGGTGAAAGCTATGATCCCTTATTGATGTCACTTGTTAAATTCACCAATCAGTGTAGGTAAAGGGGAGGTGACAGGTTAAAGAAGGATTTTTAAGCCTTGAGACATTTGAGACATGGATTGTGTATGTGTGCCATTCAGTGACTGGGCAAGACAAAATATTTAAGTGCCTTTGAACAGGGTATGGTAGTAGGTGCCAGGCGCACCGGTTTGAGTGTATCAAGAACTGCAACACTGCTGGGTTTTTCAAGCTCAACAGTTTCTTGTGTGTATCAAAAATGGCACACCACCCAAAATACATCAAGCCAACTTGACACTAGAATTGGAGTCAACATGGGCCAGCATCCCTGTGGACGTTTTGACACCTTGTAGAGTCCATGTACCAACAAATTGAGGCAGTTCTGATGGCAAAAGGGGGTGCAACTCAATATTAGGAAGGTGTTCCTCATGTTTTGTACACTCAGTGTATGACTCGTAGGAACCTGGTTTTTGACGAAAAAGCTAAACTAGAATCTGTTCTGCATCTTGTAAACCTTTTTTTGACCCATATGTAGGAAACTTAATTGTTTTGCCTAGCTTGCACTTTGCACTGACTTCATCTGACCCACACAATCCCGTGCACATTCACCCACGCACACACATACCATTAGTGTCGGTAGATGGCTGGTTGCGTCCGTCTTTGGGAATTGAGATTTCAGAGTACGTGGCGTCATTCACTGTGGATGCTGTTGCTGGAATGCAACCATGAAAGTGTGAGCACAAGACAAAACACCTCTCATCACATTGTGTCACGCCCTGGCCATAGAGAGGGTTTTATTCTCTATTTTGGTTAGGCCAGGGTGTGACTAGGGTGGGCATTCTATGTCCTTTTTTCTATGTTTTGTATTTCTTTGTTTTGGCCTGGTATGGCTCTCAATCAGGGACAGCTGTACATCGTTGTCGCTGATTGGGAGCCATACTTAGGTAGCCTGTTTTCCTTTGGGTTTGTGGGTGGTTAATTTCGGTTTTGTATTTCTTACCTGACAGAACTGTTTGGCTGTCGTTATTGGTTTCTTTGTTTCAGTGTTCAGATCAAATAAATACATGATGAGCACTAACAGCTGCGCCTTGGTCTACTCCTTCAGACGGCCCTTACACATTGGCTGTTCCTGAACCAGCATTTTTAACACTCAGTTTATTCGTTTTTGTTTTTAGCACCTTGGTCCTGTTTTCACAAGAATGCGGTAAAATGTTGTACAAACTCAAAACAGATCATGAAAAAGGCTGTCGTTTCAAAACTTTAAGCACATTTTCAATTGACTAAGTACAACACACAAATCACACAGTAACCTTTTCACCAAACCTGTTCACTGTTTCATCTAGAAATACCTTTCATATAAAGTCATTGCCTTTACACAATGCAATGCTCACAATACTTTTCATATGATTCTCTTTTCATTTGTTTAAATACATTTGACCATCACTTAATCCAACTGCGTTTAAAGGTTAACCACTTAATAGTTTGGCAAACCTATGAATTTTAAACTGGTTTGTCCACTATCAATGGATTTTGAGAACTACAAAAATAATGTGTGTTTGTAAAGTATAAACATCTAAATGACATGTATAATGCATGATAACCATACATAATGACTACTAGCTATTGCTAATTGATTTCAACATGGAGCAGGAAAGACAGCAAGGGAAAGGTGGAAATCAAAAAGCTCGTGGACAATGGGCCTGTTAGAGAGGTGGGCTTGGGCCCCATCAAAGAGGTGGACATCAGAGAGAGGGAGGCAGATGCCAGGGAACTGTTGTGTCTAATGAAATCAGGGCCATCTTTGTTGAACATGTGATAAACAGAGGCCTTACCATGGCAGAGGCTGACAGGTTAGTTCACCCCAATCTGAAAAGGTCAATTGTCAATTTGATCCTGAGAGAATTTCACCAAGAAAACCGGTAAGTCTTGAGGATATGCACTATGCTTTACATTTACAGTAAATGACATATTGTAATGCATGTAAATTCACAAAACATGTTACTGTATTCTTCCAGTATGATCTATTGACAGTATACTCTGTTCTACCCTCAGAACCGACAGAAGACCCCATGGCCGTGGCCGTGTGCTGACCGACCAGAAGGAGTGGGCAGTGGTGGAAATGGTGAGGGCCAGGAATGACATATGGCTGTCTGAAATAAAGCAGGCTAATGAGGAGAACGATGACCCCTTTGCCAATGTGACATCCATCAGCCTACCAACAATGGCCCACCTTTTGATGAGGCACCAGGTATCTATGAAACACATTTACCTGGTGCCTTTTGAGAGAAACAACGACCAGGTGAAACAACTGCAGGCCGAGTATGTTCAGGTACAGCACTATATACTGTATTACTGTTACATGACAATATCATATTGTAACTATACTGTAAAAAGAACTAACCAAAATATATTTTAGAGGGTGATGCTGCTGTGAACCATCACAAATATATATTTGTTGATGAAGTGGGCTTCAACCTGGCCAAATCTCAGCGCCGTGGGCGGAAACTCATCGTCCAACGGGCAACCGTCCAAGTGCCTGGACAATGTGGGGGAAACTTCTCAATGTACGCAGCTATTTCTGAGGATGGTGTGGCAGGATGTAGTGCATTACTTGGATCCTACAACGCTGCACATCTCACTGTGTTTCTCAATGAAATTGAGCAGGCCTGTCAAGGTGAAGGGGTAACCTATGTCACTGAGTGTGACAATGTCAGGTTCCCCCCTGCAGAGGTGGTTCAGGCATGGTTTTGGGCCCATCCCCAATTCATGGCCCTATACTCTTCTTTGCTCAACCCTATTGAGGAATCTTTTTCAGCATGGAGGTGGAAGCTGTAAGATCGCCATCCCTATGAGCGTGCCGCCCTACTTCTGGCCATGAATGAGGCATTAAGGAAACATCAATGCAGACCAATGTCAAGCTTGGATTAGCCTGTCAAAAGGTTTTTCCTGCGGTGCATGAATAATGATGACATTCACTGTGTTGTGGATGAGAATTTATGGCCAAATGCTCAAGACAGGCTTCATGCGTGCTAAACCTTATGTTTTATTTTCATTCATTTAATTACTTAGTTTCATTTACATTTGCAATTTTATATGAAAAACATTTTTTTTGCATGAATGATTGTAGAGGATGTCTTCATTGATCACACCTTTGATTACACATTGGATAGATATTATGGAAATTATAGAATTTCTGTCAATTCTGTTGGGTAATTTAAGTGTATTGCCTAATGTGAAAACTGTAATCTACTGTAATTTACAGTACTGTAGCATTTTACTTTCAGCACTTCTAAGGGCGATTTGAAACACGTATCTTGCTTTGTTTTCTATTGGATTAACTGGTAGTTAAAACGACTAAATAGAAAATATATTATTGTGTTATGGTGATTAAACCAATGTTGTCATTACATTTCACAATAAACAGATTTTTAATCAATGGTTGTGTGGTGAGAGATGTTTACAATCCAAATGAATGCACAATGACGGTTGAGTGAAAGACTGACTTACAAGTGTGACCAGTTTAGTTGTACTAAGAGTTGTGAAAATGTACCAGATACTTGTGAAAATTTGACCAAAGCGACAATGTAAAACTGTAATGTAAAATAATCAGCACAGATCACTGATAAGGCATGAAGTGTACATGAAGTATTGCATGCAAACCAGCTAACAAATGTGTTTCCTGCAAACCCTTTGAATTGTAGTCTCTAAAATCTCTTTGTGATGCAAGTCATTTTTGTCCTAGCGAACATGTTTTGTAGTAGGGTATCAATATGTGTTGTCAAATAAAGTCAATGTAGTATAAATATAATTTTAAAGGGGCCATCTGGGGATTTTTTGGTAAACTGCTGAGGGATGGGGCTGGAGGAATGTAACCACTCAAGTTCATAGATGGAGCTATGGGAGCAAGGATGGACCACCCATGACCATGAGATACAAATGATAGTTTTAACCATGATTTGAAGCCATACAGTGTTTGTTTACAATTACATTGTATACGAACAATAGCATAAAACAAGCTTACATTTGTTCTGATGGGGTAATACAGTTGAACTAAGTTGATGAGACGTTTATAAGTAATACTCTTCAACAATCAACAGCTATATAGCATTCATTTAAAAAACGGATCCTAGTTTGCCCCTTAAAGATTATAGATACATATATATATATTGGCAAATAGAGGAAGCTTTTTGTTGAACATTCTGCACACCCTGAGCATACAGCATAATTATAAAAATAGATTTTAGTGACAGATTTTAGTTTAGTGCTTACCACCATCTTTTTCTTCAGTCCTTTGGTGCTTTTTGAACTTCACATCAGCGTGGACTATTCCTTCAGACATACTGATCTAAACACTTATACCAGACACTTATTACATCAACCCAAATAGACACTTATTACATCAACTCAAATAGACACTTATTTTATATGATGGGGACAGAGGGAGGGACTATGTTGAAAAAAACAATTGTGCAATGACATGACTTCTCTTTTCTCTTTGCAGCATTAATTTGACTAACCATCTAAATTCAGTTATTAATACAAGTACTAATTAATAAGTGGTAGGCATATTGATATTGTAAAGACCTTAACCCAACACGTGGCGACCTTGTATTCCACACTGGAAATCACCAAGCTGCTGAAAGGCGTTATTGTTGTAAACCTACCATAACAGCAAGTGGTACACACACACGCAGACGCACACACACACACAGCTGATAGAGCTTTCCTGCCTGACACTGAATTGGCTCTAGAACTTCTCATCTATTGTTATATCTCTGGTAGACAATCACACTCCCTTTAAACGCCTTAGAGTTCAAAATAGAACAAATCCTTGGTTCCCTATAGAACTTTCAGATCTCATTATGATGAGAAATCAGGCCTGGGCCAAGGCTCGAAAAACTGACTCGGTAACTGATTGGCAGTGTTTCAGGCTATTGTGAAATACTGTTGATGTACTTCCTCAATGAAGAAAGCTACCTCAAGCTACTTTCTAAACTCTATCTCAGAGTCTGCTGGTGATCTGTCAAAATGTTGGAAAATAGTTAATGCACTGAAGCGTGGAAATTCCTCTCCTTCCCTGCCTAAGCAAGTTGTGTCAGACTTTCTTTAAAGATAAAATAATGGTTAAAAGCCTGGGCAAAAGACTTGCTGGCGCGAATGACCAGTTCCTGAAGGAAATTGCAGAACGGCACAAAGTTCTATAACCAATTTAAGGAAAATAGATTGAAAGGGAAACGCGTAGCTCTCGTCGTCGATAAACTGTATATTGATAACCAGTTGTTCAAAGACAGACTACTCCATGGCTATTTAAAAAATTACAAAGTTCTCAGAGGCAAATAAGGAAACACAGAATTCTAGCCCGGTTATGGATTGTAATAATAGAAAAGCAATTTTTTTATTGTTGTATCTTCAGAAATAACTAATTGGACCACAAAAGCACTAATTCAACATGGTGGAGATAAAAACTCAGTAAACAGAAGGAACCGTATGTGTGGATGGATGGTGTGGTGTGTGTTTGTTGGTGTGGCGTTGAGTGAGAAAGGAAATGGTTGCATATCCCAGAACCAATGTATTGCTGTGAGCGGGTGTGTGAGAGAGCTTTCAATGTTGTTCAGATGAGGGATACATTTTATAATGAATTATACATCTTATTTATTGTCCTATCATGGGGAACGAAATGTTAAAAATAATTTATACATCTCATTTATGATCCTATATTGATGGAACGGTCCCCAGATACTAAGGAGAAGTCCCCAGATACTAAAGGAGAAGTCCCCAGATACTAAGGAGAAGTCCCCAGATACTAAGGAGAAGTCCCCAGATACTAAGGAGAAGTCCCCAGATACTAAGGAGAAGTCCCCAGATACTAAGGAGAAGTCCCCAGATACTAAGGAGAAGTCCCCAGATACTAAGGAGAAGTCCCCAGATACTAAGGAGAAGTCCCCAGATACTAAGGAGAAGTCCCCAGATACTAAGGAGAAGTCCCCAGATACTAAAGGAGAAGTCCCCAGATACTAAGGAGAAGTCCCCAGATACTAAGGAGAAGTCCCCAGATACTAAAGGAGAAGTCCCCAGATACTAAGGAGAAGTCCCCAGATACTAAGGAGAAGTCCCCAGATACTAAAGGAGAAGTCCCCAGATACTAAAGGAGAAGTCCCCAGATACTAAGGAGAAGTCCCCAGATACTAAGGAGAAGTCCCCAGATACTAAAGGAGAAGTCCCCAGATACTAAAGGAGAAGTCCCCAGATACTAAAGGAGAAGTCCCCAGATACTAAGGAGAAGTCCCCAGATACTAAAGGAGAAGTCCCCAGATACTAAGGAGAAGTCCCCAGATACTAAGGAGAAGTCCCCAGATACTAAGGAGAAGTCCCCAGATACTAAGGAGAAGTCCCCAGATACTAAAGGAGAAGTCCCCAGATACTAAAGGAGAAGTCCCCAGATACTTGAGAAGTCCCCATCTGTTTTATGGGCCTGCTGTAAGCGGCCTGTATGCAGACAAAATGCGGTCAGAGACCTAGAGCAGCACTGTCCCCTCAAGATTCTGAGACTGCCTGGTCCTGCAAAGCCAAAGCCCCCTGAAGGGAGAGGATAATATAAAAGGAAATTCTCAAAGCTGCTAATGAGAACCTTGAACCTAGCCGGTGGGGGATTCCGGTGGGGTGCCCCCACCCAGGCAGTGGCAGTGCTGGCAACACTAGCTGCAGTAACCCATGGGGGGGGGGGGGTCAAACAGACATTCAGAGGGGGCATATTGTTGTGGCCATGGTGGCACACAATCAATTGTCTGACTGCACAGAGATGCTTGGGAATATGGTCAATACGGGGGACCATGTGGGTGTTTCAGGGGAAGGGGGTATATCTGACCATCATCTAGGACGTGACAATGGTTAATAATTACCCATTCCTGCCCATAGTTTTTGCACAGTTTTGCAGGCCTTCTCATACAGCTGCAACTGTATATGCAGTCGTAAATCAAGACCTTTCTTGAGTTGGGCTCTGGAATGGTGCAACTGTTGAGAATGTGAGTCTATGGTTGTTGTGGGGGAAAGGGGTTTAGTGTGTATGAGTGTGTGTATCCCACAACTGTTGCGAGGGAGTAAAAGATGTTAGGGACGATATAGGATTACAGGATGATTCACAATAATTGTTTGTTAATATAATAATTGCTTGCCATAATGTAATTTTGGTCATGGTGAGAGGTACAAATCCTTTGCATAAATTGCCTACATTACTACAAATATTAATAGCTAATTATGGAAAATAAGAAACAGGATTTAAAATATATGGCTACATATAATACGAGGTGAGGGCGATGGAAATGCATTTCACGGTTGATCTGCTTCTGTTCTGTGGGGAGCACACTGCCATTTTCAAAGGACGGATCCCGGTCTCTCCAGGGCTATGGGGAGTCGGGGGTGGTCTGCCGGGCATTGGGATGACAACCCAACTCAGGATGAGGAGGGCTTTTAGCGGGTGGAATAGTAGGGACCAATTGGAGGTTGACTTAGTAGCTATGCAAATATCATGGTACAGCTATATAGACACTCAATCATCATGTTACTTTTTAATGGTACGTTCACAAACATATATATTTTGATAAATAGAATTGAAAGTTGTATCTCATTATGGTAAGTGGTGAAATAAGTATAGCCAGTTACAATTGTAATGGCTTAGCAGATAACAAAAGACGTATTTACCTGGTATAATGGCACAGGGCAAGACCCAGATGCAGACACGGGAGGCAGATGGTTTGAGTCTCTGATATTTATTATAATCCAAGGGGCAGGTAAGAGAATGGTCGTGAACCGGCAACAGATGATAAACAAGGTCAGAGTCCAGGAGGTACAGAGTGGCAGGCAGGCAGTATGGTCAGGCAGGCGGGTTCAGAGTCAAAGCAGGCAAGGGTCAAAACCAGGAGGACTAGCAAAAGAAAGATAAGAAGAAGCAGGCACACCGAAAAACCCACTGGTTGACTTGACAAGACAAACTGGCAACAGACAAACAGGGAACACCGGGGACTAATGGGGAAAACAGGTGACACCTGGAGGTGGGTGGAGACAATCACAAAGACAGGTGAAACAGATCAGGGTATATGACACCTGGCTAAAAGAGAAGGAATATAATATCTATTGTTTACAGGACTAGGGGGATAAATAGAAATCTGTTATTGGACAATAAACAGATATGGCTTATTAACCTATACGGTCCAAATAATGATGATCCAAGCTTCTTTGAAAATATATATAAGAATTTATCAACTCTACAAGCAGCACTAGACTCTATTATTATGGTGGGGGATTTTAATACGGTCTTAAAAACCTCTATGGACCGTAAAGGAAATCACACTACAAACTATCACCCTCATGCAATTAAGGAAATCATGAATGTCAAGGATATTGGAATTAGTGGATATACCCTGCTTAAATACCCTGACCTTGTGAGATATACATGGCAGAGGCTAAATCAAGCTAGTCGTCTTGATTACTTTATTATATCATTATATCTGGCACCAAAAGTTTAAAAAAAAGTGTTGATAGGGGACAGAATGCGGTCAGATCATCAAATCAAAATCAAATCAAATCTATTTATATAGCCCTTCGTACATCAGCTGATATCTCAAAGTGCTGTACAGAAACCCAGCCTGAAACCCCAAACAGCAAGCAATGCATGTGAAAGAAGCACGGTGGCTAGGAAAAACTCCCTAGGAAAAACTCCCTAGAAAGGCCAAAACCTAGGAAGAAACCTAGAGAGGAACCAGGCTATGAGGGGTGGCCAGTCCTCTTCTGGCTGTGCCGGGTGGATATTATAACAGAACATGGTCAAGATGTTAAAATGTTCATAAATGACTAGCATGGTCAAATAATAATAATCATAGTAGTTGTCGAGGGTGCAACAAGTCAGCAACTCAAGAGTAAGTGTCAGTTGGCTTTTTCGTAGCCGATCTTTGAGCACGTCCGGTGAACAGGTCAGGGTTCCATAGCCGCAGGCAGAACAGTTGAAACTGGAGCAGCAGCACGGCCAGGTGGACTGGGGACAGCAAGGAGTCATCATGCCAGGTAGTCCTGAGGCATGGTCCTAGGGCTCAGGTCCTCCGAGAGAAAGAAAGAAAGAGAGAATTAGAGAGAGCATATTTAAATTCACACAGGACACCGGATAAGACAAGAGAAATACTCCAGATGTAACAGACTGACCCTAGCCCCCCGACACATAAACTACTGCAGCATAAATACTAGAGGCTGAGACAGGAGGGATCAGAAGACACTGTGGCCTCATCACATAATTGACATATATATTACTCTTACATAATTTCCACGTGGGTGAGGATATTAGAAACGTAATCAAAGCCTACTTGATGATAACTTGCTTATAACGAGGACGGAATAATTTATAACTGACTTTTTCCGACATAACATAGATCCCCTTATTGTATGGGACACTTTTAAATGTGCCTTTAGAAGCCATGCAATTCATCTATAAAAAAAGCAATTTAGATCAAAATAATCCATATTAACAAAGGAAATTGAAGGACTAAAGGTACAGTTAGATAGCAATAAAAACTGTACCATAGAAGCTCAGAATAAGTTGGAGGAACTCATTCAAGAAAGATCCAGTGTAATACACTGCTCAAAAAAATAAAGGGAACACTTAAACAACACAATGTAACTCCAAGTCAATCACACTTCTGTGAAATCAAACTGTCCACTTAGGAAGCAACACTGATTGACAATACATTTCACATGCTGTTGTGCAAATGGAATAGACAACAGGTGGAAATTATAGGCAATTAGCAAAGACACCCCCAATAAAGGAGTGGTTCTGCAGGTGGGGACCACAGACCACTTCTCAGTTCCTATGCTTCCTGGCTGATGTTTTGGTCACTTTTGAATGCTGGCGGTGCTTCCACTCTAGTGATATCATGAGAGGGAGTTTCAACCCACACAAGTGGCTCAGGTAGTGCAGCTCATCCAGGATGGCACATCAATGCGAGCTGTGGCAAGAAGGTTTGCTGTATCTGTCAGCGTAGTGTCCAGAGCATGGAGGCACTACCAGGAGACAGGCCAGTACATCAGGAGACGTGGAGGAGGCCGTAGGAGGGCAACAACCCAGCAGCAGGACCGCTACCTCCACCTTTGTGCAAGGAGGAGCAGGAGGAGCACTGCCAGAGCCCTGCAAAATGACCTCCAGCAGGCCACAAATGTGTATGTGTCTACTCAAACGGTCAGAAACAGACTCCGTGAGGGTGGTATGAGGGCCCGACGTCCACAGGTGGGGGTTGTGCTTACAGCCCAACACCGTGCAGGACGTTTGGCATTTGCCAGAGAACACCAAGATTGGCAAATTTGCCACTGGCGCCCTGTGCTCTTCACAGATGAAAGCAGGTTCACACTGAGCACGTGACAGACGTGACAGTGGAGATGCCGTGGAGAACGTTCTGCTGCCTGCAACATCCTCCAGCATGACTGGTTTGGCGGTGGGTCAGTCATGGTGTGGGGTGGCATTTCTTTGGGGGGCTGCACAGCCCTCCATGTGCTCGCCAGAGGTAGCCTGACTGCCATTAGGTACCGAGATGAGATCCTCAGACCCCTTGTGAGACCATATGCTGGTGCGGTTGGCCCTGGGTTCCTCCTATTGCAAGACAATGCTAGACCTCATGTGGCTGGAGTGTGTCAGCAGTTCCTGCAAGAGGAAGGCATTGATGCTATGGACTGGCCAGCCCGTTCCCCAGACCTGAATCCAATTGAGCTCATCTGGGACATCATGTCTCGCTCCATCCACCAATGCCACTTTGCACCACAGACTGTCCAGGAGTTGGCGGATGCTTTAGTCCAGGTCTGGGAGGAGATCCCTCAGGAGACCATCCGCCACCTCATCAGGAGCATGCCCAGGCGTTGTAGGGAGGTCATACAGGCACGTGGAGGCCACACACCACTACTGAGCCACATTTTGACTTGTTTTAAGGACATTACATCAAAGTTGGATCAGCCTGTAGTGTGGTTTTCCAGTTTAATTTTGAGTGTGACTCCAAATCCAGACCTCCATGGGTTGATAAATTGGATTTCCATTGATTATTTTTGTGTGATTTTGTTGTCAGCACATTCAACTATGTAAAGAAAAAAGTATTTAATAAGATTATTTCTTTCATTCAGATCTAGGATGTGTTTTTTAAGTGTTCCCTTTATTTTTTTGAGCAGTATATATTATCAAAATAAAGCGAACTGGATGGAATATGTGGAAAAATGCAACAAATTATTTTTCAATCTTCAACATAGAAATGCTACCAAAACAAAATGCATAGAAACTTGTTACAAATGATGAAGTCACGCATGATTCACCAAATTATATTTTGAAAGAGGAAGTTGTCACGGTTGTCGTAGGGTAAAGCGGACCAAGACGCAGCGGGGAAATGTGCACTCATCTTCTTTAATTTCAACGGACAAAGAAGGTAAACCAAAATAAACATGTACACAACAAAAACACAACGACTAATAACAGGCCGGTAAGGCAACAAAGCTATACCCAGCACAATCTCCCACAAAACACTAAAACAAACACATACCTATATATAGGACCCTGAATCAGAGGCAACTAGAAAACACCTGCCTCCAATTGAGAATCCAATCCCCAATTAACTAAGCATAGAAATACAAAATACTAGACTAAACATAGAAATACATAACCATAGAATATTGCCCGAAACCCGGAATAATAAATCAAACACCCTACTAAACACACAACCACCCCGAACCACATAAAACAAATACCCCCTGCCACGTCCTGACCAAACTATAATAACAAATAACCCCTATTACTGGTCAGGACGTGACAGAAGTAAAGTACTTTAAGAATATGTTTTCGTTTCAGTCTCCTCCATCTCCACTAACTGAAGCTAATTGTATGGATGTTTTTCCTATTAATAATGTAAAATTGCTTCCTACAAGTAAGACATTATATTCTGAAGAGCACCACCTTAATTGGCAATCCTGATATGTCTGTCATTGAAAGAATGCTTTTCTTCCCACAAAGGGAAATGTCTGTAAGGACGTGACAGTACCCCCCCCCCCCCCCCGTGACAGTACCCCCCCCCCCCCCCTACACCCTCCCTCCCCAACCCACCTATCCTGGAGGTGGCTCGGGTGCGGGACATGGACCTCGCTCCACCTTCGGCGTCGCCCACTTCGGTGGCGCCGATAGCTGCGCCGGGCAGACGGGCCACTCGGGCTGGGCCGGAGGGCAGGCGGGCCACTCGGGCTGGGCCGGAGGGCAGGCGGGCCACTCGGGCTGGGCCGGAGGGCAGGCGGGCCACTCGGGCTGGGCCGGAGGGCAGGCGGGCCACTCGGGCAGCTCCGGGCAGGCGGGCCACTCGGGCAGCTCCGGGCAGGCGGGCCACTCCGGCAGACCCGGGCACGGCGGGCCACTCCGGCAGACCCGGGCACGGCGGGCCACTCCGGCAGACCCGGGCACGGCGGGCCACTCCGGCAGACCCGGGCACGGCGGGCCACTCCGGCAGACCCGGGCACGGCGGGCCACTCCGGCAGACCCGGGCACGGCGGGCCACTCCGGCAGACCCGGGCACGGCGGGCCACTCCGGCAGACCCGGGCACGGCGGGCCACTCCGGCAGACCCGGGCACGGCGGGCCACTCCGGCAGACCCGGGCACGGCGGGCCACTCCGGCAGACCCGGGCACGGCGGGCCACTCCGGCAGACCCGGGCACGGCGGGCCACTCCGGCAGACCCGGGCACGGCGGGCCACTCCGGCAGATCCGAGCACGGCGGGCCACTCCGGCAGATCCGGCTCAGGATTCACCAGGCTGGGGAGACATGAAGGAGGCCTGGCTCTGGGCGCAGGCCCTGGACTCACCAGGCTGGGAAGACCCGCTGGAGGCCTGGTTTGAGGAGGTGGCACAGGAGAGACCAGGGTGGAGGGATCCACCGGAGGACTGGTCCTTGGAGGAGGCACAGGCTTGACCAGAGGATGAAGTGAGGATGAGGTGACCCACTGGAGGACTGGTCCGTGGAGGAGACACGGGCTTGACCAGGATAGGGAGACCCACTGGAGGACTGGTCCGTGGAGGAGACACGGGCTTGACCAGGATAGGGAGACCCACTGGAAGACTGGTCCGTGGAGGAGGCACGGGCTTGACCAGGATGGGAAGACATGCAGGAGGCCTTGTTCTGGGCGTAGGCACAGGACGTGCAGGGCTGGGAAGACATGCAGGAGGCCTGTTTCTGGGCGCAGGCACAGTCTTTACCAGACAACCAGCACGCACCTCAGGACGAGTATGGAGAGCTGCCTCAGGTGACATCAATTCCATGACACGCTCTGTAGGGCGAATGCCGTGCCTTATGCACCAAACTAGCAGCTCTCTCATCTCTCTCTCCTTTAATTTCCCCATTAACTCCGTCACAGTCTCTGCCTCGTACCCCTCGCTCACCTCCAATGTCAGCCCGACTGGCTCTGGTTCCGCCCTCGGCTCCGCCGACTGTCCCGTGTGCCCCCCCCAAAAAAAGTATTGGGGCTGCCTCTCGTGCTCGTTGCGCTCTCTCTCCTCATAGAATCGCCTCTCCGCTCTCGCCGCTTCAATCTCCCACTGCGGGAGGCGATAATCCCCAGCCTGAGTCCATGGTCCCTCTCCGTCCAGGATTTGTTCCCATGTCCACGAGTCCATAACGCTGTACTCCTGTTGCTCCTTCCTCCTCCGCCGCTTGGTCCTGGTTTGGTGGGTAATTCTGTAAGGGCTGTCTGAGGAAGTGGACCAAAATGCAGCAGAGTTAGTGTTCATCATCATTTAATAAAGAACGAACACTATACAATTTACAAAACAAGAAAACTGACAGCCAAACAGTCCTCTCAGGTGAAACACACTAAACAGAAACAATTACCCACAACCACAAGGAAAAACACACACTACTATATAGGACTCCCAATCAAAGGCAACTCAACACACCTGCCTTCAATTGGGAGTCCAACATCCAACTCACACGTAACACAAACAACTCTGCCACGTCCTGACCAAAACTAATACAATTGCTCCCTCTGCTGGTCAGGACGTGACAAATGGTAAATAATGGCTACATCTCAGAAAGTTTTAAACTGTCAAGAGGAGTAAAACAAGGTTGTCTACTATCGGCATATCTATTTATTATTGCTATCGAATTGTTAGCTGTTAAAATTAGATCCAACAATAATATTAAGGGATTAGAAATTTGTGGCTTAAAAACAAAGGTGTCATTGTACGCTGATGATTCATGTTTTCTTTTAAGCAATTAGAATCCATCCACAGCCTCATAGAGGTTCTAGATACTTTTGCTAACCTCTCTGGATTAAAACCAAATTATGATAAGTGTACTATATTACATATTGGATCACAAAAAAATGCAACATTTACATTAGCGTGTAGTTTACCAATAAAATGGTCTGACGGTGTCATGTTCGTTGTAGGAAGGAGACCAAAGTGCAGCGTGGGTATCGTTCCACATCTTATATTTTAATGTGAAACTTTGCAAAACAAACAATAAACTACAAACAAAACACAAACAAAACACAAACCGTGACGAAAGAGGTGCAACATGCACTAACTCAAAATAATCTCCCACAAACACTGGTGGGAAAAACAACTACTTAAATATGATCCCCAATTAGAGACAACGATGACCAGCTGCCTCTAATTGGGGATCATACAAAATCCCAACATAGAAAAAAGAAACTAGAACCAAAACAACATAGAACTAAATAAACTAGATAAACCCCCCCAGTCACGCCCTGACCTACTCTACCATAGAAAATAAGAGCTCTCTATGGTCAGGACGTGACAGACGGGGATATGGACATACTCGGTATACAAGTCCCGAAAGAAAGAAATGATCTCACTCCAATACATTTTTATAGAAAGTTAACAAAAATAGGTAAGATCTTGCTACCATGGAAAGGAAAAAACCTGTCTATTTGTAGAAAAATCACCATGATTAACTCTTTAGTCATATCACAGTTTACCTATTTGCTTATGGTTTTGCCTACGCCTAGTGACCTGCTTTTTCAATTATATGAACAAAAAACAATTTTACTTGGAATGGCAAGTCAGACAAAAATAAAAGGGCCTATTTATATAATGAATAGGAATTTGGAGGGCAGAAATGATTAAATATCAAAGCATTAGACCTCTCACTAAAGGCATCAGTCATACAAAAGTTATACTTAAATCCGAAATGGTTCTCTAGTAAATTGGTAGGAATGTCTCACCCCATGTTCAAGAATTGCCTTTTTCCCTTTATTCAGATTACAACTGCTCACTTTTGGTTGTTTGAAAACAAAATAATCTCCAAAATATCGTTATTTTTTAAACAAGCCATAGAAAGTTGGTTTCATTTTCAGTTTAATCCACCTGAAAAGACAGAACAAATAATACAACAAATAGGGGTTAAACTCAAATATACTAATTGATTAAAGAAAAAAATATTTTTCGATACAAAATTAAAAAAATGTATAATGTCTGTAAATGATATCATAAATAGGACTGGTGGAGTGATGTCACACATGCAGCTAACACAGACATATGTAAATGTCTGCTCTACTCAAAATCACAACCAACTAATTGCAGCATTACCACAGAAATGGAAGAGGCAAGTAGAAGGGGGAAAAAGTAAGGAACTTGTCTGTTGGCCCTGCATTAAAGTAGCAGCAATCGACTCTGACATCCAACATTTCTAAATTTGGGGACTACCACATTAAACCGAGGGTTGAGAATCTCCCATTTTATGTCAAAGACACTAGTCACATGATCTCATTGATAGAGGGCTTAGGAAGGATACCAGAGGACACCCTGCTGTCCACGTTTGATGTACACTAACATCCCACACACTGGAGGCTTGCAGGTGCTGCAGCACTTCCTTCAGTAGAGACTCTACCCTTGCTCCATCCATCTTACAACTTACTGAACTGGTATTATCCAATAACTACTTTGTCTTTGAGTCAGACTTTTTCCTTCAAGTTCAGGGTGTAGCAATGGGCTCCCCTTTTCCCCCAACTATGCAAACCTGTATGTGGGACAATTTGAAGAAGCATTCCTTTCTAAAACAGAGAGACACCCCTTACTTTCTAAAATACTCCTATGGAAGAGATACATTACATAGATTATGTCTTTGGGCTCTGGGAAGGAAGTCAGCAGGAACTAAATTAATTCCAAACTCTACTAAACGAGAGCTCTGAATATCTCAAATTCACCATGCAGACTGATGAGAGAAATAAACTACTTGGACCTATGGATTACCAAAGAGAAAGATGGATTATCAAAGAGAATGATGCATTACACACAGACTTAAACACAAAGCCCACAGATCGCAATACCTTGCTGTGTGGATAGTATGCATCCCCTTCCCCTCAAGAATGGTCTACCATATAGCCAGTTATGCAGGGTTAAACGAATCTGTGGCCACCAGACAGATTTTGACAGCAATGCTAAAAAAATGACAGATAAATTCAAAATGAGAGGCTACAAGGACAAAACTCTTGATGCTGCAATGATGAAAATATCTCAAAAACCAAGAAGAATTACTTAAAACTGAACCAAAGAACAAAAAGACGATTTGCGTTGTTTTGCACTAAGTACACTGAGGGTTCGGAGAAAATGAAAGCAATCCTGAAAAAGCTGGCATATTCTGCAATCAGACAAAAAAATATATGTATATAAAACATTTTTTTGATAAAAATAAAAATCGCACACCCCTTCAAGGAACCCCCACTGGTGGTCTATAAGCGTGGTCACAATATTGTAGATAGCTTGGTGAGATCTGACCTGTCCCCTGAGCCCACTCAGACACTCTTGACACCTATCCCAAATGGGAACTACAAATGTGGCTCATGCAATAGCACAATAAAAACGTCTTTCTTCAGACACCCACATACAGGTCAAAAAATCCCTGTTAGGGGTATCATCTCATGCAAGACCAAGGGAGCAATCTATCTCATCACCTGTTCATGTGGAAAAGCCTACGTAGGACAAACGAAAATACAATTAAAACAACGCATAGCTGAACACCGCAGCTCAATCAGGTGTAAGAACATTGACAATCTAGTAGCAGCTCACTTTGTTGAAGCTAACCATCCCATCTCCTCCCTCAAATACACAGGCATTTAGCATGTTGCTCTACCAAAGAGAGGAGGTAACATCAAGATCCTACGACTATAAAGGGAGTCTTACTGGATATTCTATCCAAAAACATTGACCCCTAGCGGTCTGTATGTTGACTTTGATCTCAGGCCCTTATGAACAAATCTTTCTTTTCATGGGCAGCTAGTTAGCTAGTTAACATTAACCTTCTACATCTAGCTATTGAACTTCCATCCTCTCAGGCCAGAGGCACAACAATGTATGAATTAATGGTTGGATCAGAACCGCCGTTATAATCATTGGCCAGTACAGAGAATTAAGTAAAACCCCAAGTCCAAATCCCTATCGTCATCCATGGCTAATTTAGGAAAGGGACAATTTTAGCTAGCTAGCCACCGGAGGATAACAACACAACCAGATGCAACAATTAGTTTGTCAATGACGTATGCTCTCAATGGAATTTGATAGAAGTGACGCCAAATCCAAGCTGACTTCTGTTGACACTTTTTTTTTGGTGCGCCAGGACCATTCACAGTTGAGCTCGCTCATTTTAGCTCAACACTGATTGGCCATTTTTTTATACTTTTTTTTATCAAGGGAGGCCAGATGCTCACTGCCTTCCCTTGCCTTCAATTATACAAGCCACAACAATGTCATACTCGTTTGGACCAGACAGCATCAGATAGATGGCCTGCACATAGAGAGACAGAGGGGCACTGTTTCACTCGGTCGGATGCTTTCTCCTGTGCGATACATTCAGCCTCTTGCGAATTGAAAATTATGAAACAGAGAGAAAAATATTCATTATTTTATGTGAAGCCTGGCTTCCCTTGGCATCTATGAATACACACCACTGCTTCTTGAAGGTTCTCCCATCTCCACAGAGGAACTCTGGAACTCTGTCAGAGTGACCATTGGTGTTCTTGGTCACCTCCCTGACCCTCCCAGGCCCTTCTCCCCCAATTGCTCAGTTTGGACAGGTGGCCAGCTCTAGAAAGAGTCTTGGTGGTTCCAAACTTCTTCCATTTAAGAATGATGGAGGCCATTGTGTTTTTGGGGACCTTCAGTGCTGTAGACATGTTTAAATACCATTCCCCAAATCCGTGCCTCGACACAATCCTGTCTTGGAGCTCTACCAACAATTCCTTCTTGGCTTGGTTTTGGTTTTGACATGCATTGTCAACTGTAGGACCTTATATAGACAGGTGTGTGCCTTTCCAAATCATGTCCAATCAATTGAATTGACCACAAGTGGACTCCAATCAAGTTGTAGAAACATCTCAAGAATGGTCAATGGAAACAGGATGCATCTGAGCTCAATAACTTAACAAAATGTGGAAAAAGGGAAGGGGTCTGAATTATTTCTGAATGCACTGTATAATGTCGAACCAATTAATAAATCCCCTATAGGTTGGTGGTAGTTTAATTCATCATATTATTTATCTGTCTCCTCAGCTGGTGACCCTGATTCCCAACATCAAGTGGGGTCAAAGGTCAGAGCATGTGGATGGGACTCTGAAAGGGGTTCTGGCGACTCTCTGTGTTCTTCTGATGTGTGCCGTCATTGTTCTGAGAATTGTCTGTGAGCGTTGACCCTTCTGGAGGAGCTGGCTAGTGAGATGTAGAGAATTGACTAGTGAGCACTATTCTTTTACAGGAGCTTTATGGGACAAAATATTGTCATTTATTTCCTAAAATAAGTGCTTTTGACATAATGCATCTGGATGTAGAGAAGATGGGTCAAGCTCCTATATATTTCTGATGGACTGTATGTATTTCAGCAACTAGCTTTAACTATCAATAATGGCGAGCCACAAGATATGAAAGCCGAGAGCAGAGCTCTTAAAAATCACTAAGACTTAATGTAAAATCTAACAGCAGGTGAGCAATCAGCTTTCTACTCGAGTATGCTCTGCTATGGTAAACAAATAGTATTGTCTGTCATCAATAGAGCATTTCAATTGAACTCGGTGACATTTTCATCCCTAAAGTGTATTAGAAAACGGTGCTACCATGTTATGGCCTTAAGTAGAACACATGCAATGGTTCCTTGAATTATTGTAGAACATGTACACTATCATGATTTTCGCATAGCTCACATGTAACCTTGTATACTATGAGCAGTCACACACTCTATCATTGCCATGGCAATGCGAGTTGTCTACAACCTATTAAGTATAGATATGAGGCTAGAGAATATGGTGCTGAAATACAGATTCAAAAATTCCAAACAACCGGAATTCTTGAGCAGAGCTCTCACACAATGTAAAGCCCCTTTGAGGCCGTAGTGAAATGGGCTATATTGGACTACTGTACTGTATTACATGATCTGTCAATAGTCATGCTTGTCCTGCTTGCGATGAACAACTATGAGTCCAGGCCACAAGAAGTAATGGTACTTTCCCACATGCTACTTTCCCAGCCAACAGCACATTTCCGATGATGTTCACTCCCTGTGTGATTGGGAAAATAAATACCCCTAAATGTTAATTTCAGTGTCCTGAATCAATATATTGTGTAAAGGCCCATATCAAAAGGGAATATAACATGGAAATATGAAACATTCGTGCGTACTAGAATCTCACTCACCCGTGTTTGTACAGCAAATGGGTAGAATTCTCAATTCTTGATGTTTTAAAAACGGTTGAGAATTAAGCAATAAAGTACCTTCCCCTTTTCTCTTCTGAAGAAATCATATTTAGCATTTGTACAGTGTGAAATCATCATTTCCTCATAACCCTGAAGCGGTTAAACCATAGTAGCACTCAGAAATGATTTATGTTTTTTAAGACATTTTTAGATGAGCAAGTTGGTGCAAAGAGCCATTACCTTGAAGACCAGTTCTGGATTGGGTTAACAGATGAACAAGAGGGAGCGTGGTTATAGTGAGGGAAAAAAATATTTGATCCCCTGCTGATTTTGTACATTTGCCCACTGACAAAGAAATGACCAGTCTATAATTTTAATGGTAGGTTTATTTGAACACAGAGACAGAATAACAACAAAGAAATCCAGAAAAACGTATGTCAAAAATGTTATAAATTGATTTGCATTTTAATGAGGGAATTAAGTATTTGACCCCTCTGCAAAACATGACTTAGTAGTTGGAGGCAAAACCCTTGTTGGCAATCACAGAGGTCAGACGTTTCTTGTAGTTGGCCACCAGGTTTGCACACATCTCAGGAGGGATTTTGTCCCACTCCTCTTTGCAGATCTTCTTGAAGTCATTAAGGTTTCGAGGCTGACGTTTGGCAACTCGAACCTTCAGCTCCCTCCACAGATTTTCTATGGGATTAAGGTCTGGAGACTGGCTAGGCCACTCCAGGACCTTAATGTGCTTCTTCTTGAGCCACTCCTTTGTTGCGTTGGCCGTGTGTTTTGGGTCATTGTCATGCTGGAATACCCATCCACGACCCATTTTCAATGCCCTGGCTGAGGGAAGGAGGTTCTCACCCAAGATTTGACGGTACATGGCCCCGTCCATCGTCCCTTTGATGCGGTGAAGTTGTCCTGTCCCCTTAGCAGAAAAACACCCCCAAAGCATAATGTTTCCACCTCCATGTTTGACGGTGGGGATGGTGTTCTTGGGGTCATAGGCAGCATTTCTCCTCCTCCAAACACGGCGAGTTGAGTTGATGCCAAAGAGCTCCATTTTGGTCTCATCTGACCACAACACTTTCACCCAGTTGTCCTCGGAGTCATTCAGATGTTCATTGGCAAACTTCAGACGGGCATGTATATGTGCTTTCTTGAGCAGGGGGACCTTGCGGGCGCTGCAGGATTTCAGTCCTTCATGGCGTAGGGTGTTACCAATTGTTTTGTTGGTGACTATGGTCCCAGCTGCCTTGAGATCATTGACAAGATCCTCCCGTGTAGTTCTGGGCTGATTCCTCACCGTTCTCATGATCATTGCAACTCCACGAGGTGAGATCTTGCATGGAGCCCCAGGCCGAGGGAGATTGACAGTTCTTTTGTGTTTCTTCCATTTGCGAATAATCACACCAACTGTTGTCACCTTCTCACCAAGCTGCTTGGCGATGGTCTTGTAGCCCATTCCAGCCTTGTGTAAGTCTACAATCTTGTCCCTGACATCCTCGGAGAGCTCTTTGGTCTTGGCCATGGTGGAGAGTTTGGAATCTGATTGATTGAGTGCTTCTGTGGACAGGTGTCTTTTATACAGGTAACAAACTGAGATTAGGAGCACTCCCTTTAAGAGTGTGCTCCTAATCTCAGCTCATTACCTGTATAAAAAGACACCTGGGAGCCAGAAATCTTTGATTGAGAGGGGGTCAAATACTTATTTCCCTCATTAAAATGCAAATCAATTTATAACATTTTTGACATGCGTTTTTCTGGATACTTTGTTGTTATTCTGTCTCTCACTGTTCAAATAAACCTACCATTAAAATTATAGATTGATCATTTCTTTGTCAGTGGGCAAACGTACAAAATCAGCAGGGGATCAAATACCTTTTCACCTCACTGTATAGGTGGACAACATACCTAGCTCCAAATAAAATAACAGAATATTGTATTGAAATAGTGATGCACTCACTTTAGATGAAAACTATAAACCATGATCATTCAGTTGCACATATTGCATCAATTAAAGTATATTGTGAAGACTTTTCTATGACATACGCCCCCCCCCCAAAAAAAAATTGGAGGAAATCAAAGGTTCATTCAAACAATGTCGTTTGTTTGAGGACATGGATCATATGAATTGTCATTCCTCTGATTATGCGTTACCCATCCTTCTACTCTAGCTTCCAGTGGGGTAATCATGAGCCTGATATGTGGAAAGGAGTCCAAAGATAATATCCCAATGGTGAAGACTGTGCTAGAATGGGAGAAAAGTACCTCGTAAGTTGGAAATACCCAAGAGTTGGTTTGACGTCAGCTGGGTTTTACCAAACAGAAAAATGTGACTATGTCAAGCGCATGACACAGTATCTTTGTTTAACTCTCAAGTGTCTTGAAATGTGCTCATAAAGCCAAAGTACATTTCAAGTACTTGTTTTCTTGCTAACATTGATGAATGAAGAGTTAAGGGGTTTCTGGGCTGATTACTGACATCTTACTGTATCTGAAGTTTTAGTTAGTGTTTTATACTCTGCTAGGGTGTGAATCTAGCCACCTTCAACTGGCTAACAGAATTGATCAGAGATCTTCAAGCCTAAATCATATGACCACAAGAAATGTATTATTTTAAAACAATCTGGAATTAACTGGATAAATAAATCTTCAAAAACTAAACATGAGTTTTTTGGCATTTATTTAAAAATAATATTTAATACAAAAGTTTCTCAGAACAAAGTCGAAGAGACGCACCTCTGTAAACCATTATGGGGGGCACTTAATGTAAAATTGCTCGTCTTTGCAGATAAACTGTCAATATGGCCTCAAACTATCGCATATTCATTTCTAATTCCACTTTGAGGATGCAGGGTTCTCTCCGTATTCCTGATATCACACCAAAATCACAAGTGTTTGGATGTTCTACATAGGGAAACACAGAATGACAAATGTTTTCCCCCCAAACGACATTATACATGCTTTCTTGTGTATGCATGTGGGAGCACTAATGTGACAAAGCATTTTTGGCAAGTTCAAATGACTCCAAATATAACGCAATAGACAGTTAATGGCATGGGTCTGCCTCCCACCAATTTTAGTAGGCAATGGACTTGGACAACGCTATTGACAGCTAGTTATATCCCTCTGCATTTGGTCAATGTTCTCATTCCCATAAACAACAGCAAACCGCAGCCAGAAATAGTCATAATATATCCTTTAACATACAAAATCACTAAAACAACTTTGTTGACATGGCTGAATGACATCCGCAATAATAAAAACCAACATTTTCAAAGCGTCTTCATATTTGTAGTGATCCCAGAGATAAGAACTCTGCATAAGAAAGGACTTGGTCAGATATAGCATAAGTCAATGTGATAGGCAACTTCTTAAAAGCGTCTTCCCAATCGGAGTACATATTGAATGGGCTGGAGAGCATTGCATCGTATTGTGAAGTGAAGTGAAAGAACTTGAAAAGATCTTGTTAACCAAACTTGTTTCTCTCTATGACCACAATTATGCTCGCCAGGGTTGGGGTCAATTCTATTTCAATTCAGGAAGTACACTAAAATTCTAATTCTCTTTAATGCTTTTCAATTGGTAACATTTTGAATGGGAGTTTGGTTCACTTTCTTAATTGACTGGAATTTAAACGGTATTGACCCCAACCACGCTCACAAATGCAGTAATGTGATTCTTCTTAAAGTGATTCCTTCTACTGTTTCCTCCACTTGATTTTGAAAGACCAGACAGCCTGAACAGTGTCTCTCTTCAGTCCCAGTTGTGTGGTTGAGCGTCAGTTCATAACTGCGTTTACACACATTCCCTACACATTGTGTACACGACACATTCTCAGTCTATAGGTGTGCGAACACACTACTCTTCGCACATGGCTGGAGTCCTTACGGATCAACACGTAGTGTATGTGTGTGTATGTATGCAAACAAGAGCTTCTAACTGTGTATGTGTGTGTGGGCACCACTCCTCATAGTTAATCAGTCTCGTCACTGTCTTGGTCAGGGGTCCACTCAGGGTCCTTGGATTGGGGCTCGTTTCTTTGGGGGTCTCCCAGATGGATCTCCCTGACGGTGAGGATGCGTGTCAGCATGGTGTCCAAGGTGTGGTCGTCCAGGCCCTGGGAGGAGAACCACATGGGGCTGTTGGGGACGCACGAGCGTTCCGGGAGCAGGAAGAACACGTTGGTGCGCTGTTTCACTGAGTCCGAGCTGGAGAGAAGAGGGCGAGGAGGAGAGAAGAGGGCGAGGAGGAGAGAAGAGGGCGAGGAGGAGAGCTCCGTGTTCGAGTTTTTAAATGATATGAGGAAAGATTTCAGAAAAGCAGTTTTGAAAAGCAATTTCAAGAACAAGATTTTAGGTTACAGTACTTGGTTAGATTGGCCTGCAGAATGGGGAGATTAAAGGTATGCAGTATGTGTGTGTGTCACTCACCACTTGGAGAGGTAGAATTCGTACAATCGGACAGGACAGCGGAGGGGATTCTCACTGTTCTCCATCATCTCCAGCACCTCCTCTTTCTCCTCGTCCTCCCTCTTCCTCTTCGCTGCCACACCGTCTGCATCGGCTACACACACACACACAGGCAATGAATACATAAAAATCAAATGTGATCGATATTGTACTTTTCACATTAGTAAAAACAGCAACCCACACTTAAGGCTCATTGTTTTAAGCTTGCTAAATAAATAGCTAGCTACAGAAATGGATTGACATCTTTAGGCTAACTCAATCAGCGCACAGGCCGTATTGAAAAAAACAACGAATTCGCGGACCAGACATAACCTATTTGTTTTGACCAACTACAAAAAATGTTTTCTAAAACTTGCAACTGCGACAAACTGGCCATGGTTTAATTAGAAAAAATGTGTCTCTTTATAATGTCCACTCATGTACATAGGATGCTGTATGTAGCATTTTAACATAATAAAACTAAAGAGATAAATATTTGTCCAGCCTTTGCTGCTATGCTTGCAAATGTGCATAATATGCTGCGACCCAAATCAAAAAGTATTGAACTCCTCCACCAAATAACATATTTATTTTTTTTTCCCGCACTGCATGGATCACCAGTGAGGTCGAGTGCAGCGTTGCGGTTTGGTGCACTCAAACTGTCTTGTAGTGGAGTAGCCAGCCTAGGCTACTGCTCAAATGTTGCTGTCATAGACCTACATGTTTCTACTTGGCATGGTGTTTTGTTGCAGGTTTCGTTTTTTGGTTATTCATTTGTCAAGCTTTAAAAACCGAAGACAGACTGCAACATTTTGGTAGCCTAGCTAGGACTGTGTGTTGCATGTGTCTGTACACTCACCCTCCCCTGAGGCTGAACGGGACCAACAAAAGCAGCGCAATTGAAGTTCAATTCACGGATGACGCAAGCGCATGTTGCTGTAATTTCATAAAGTAGATGACAAGTGTTGACTAGCTTGTGTCCCCTATTCGGCCCGCGGGCCTTGAGACACATGCGCTAGCGTATTAGCCAAGTTATGACTGACTTGTTATCAGTCCTTGCTAGTTTGATTGTACTGAGATACTTAGAGTCGTCCGTTTTTGTTCAAAATATTGAGTCATTGAAACAAACGGTGCATCCCGAAAGGGTGGCGGCAGCAAACACTGCACCAGGACAGCTGTGATTTACAACCTGATACCAATATTTTTGGGATTACCAAGAAATGTATTGGTGAATTATATTAATCATGCATTGAACTGCATCCATCCATTGTGCAAACAATACCTTACTGTACGTCATGGATTTTTTTGTAAAAAATAACCTATTTTTAAAGTCTGTTGGTTTTGTAGCATAAACTGAGAATTTGATATTTTTGACTGATATGATTATATGTTTGTTTCATATCTGCAAAGTATTTAAAACACGTTCTGTTCCACTTTCAGTTTCAATATGGCAGATATTGCATTCATTGTGTATCAAGTTTACAAACTATAATTTCAAGTTCATCAAATATATATACAGTATCAGTCAAAAGTTGACACTCATTCCAGGGGTTTTTCTTTATTATTACTATTATCTACATTGGACAATAATAGTGAAGACATAAAAACTATGAAATGACACACATGGAATCATGTAGTAACCAAAAAAAAGTGTTAAATCAAAATAAATGTGATTTTCTTCAAAGTAGCCACCCTTTGCCTTGATGACAGCTTTGCACTCTGTTGGCATTCTCTCAACCAGATTGCATTTCAATTAACAAGTGTGCCTTGTTAAAAGTTAATTTGTGGAACTTAATGCGTTTGAGCCAATTAGTTGTGTTTTGACAAGGTAGGGGTGGTATACAGAAGATAGCTCTATTTGATAAAATACCAAGTCCATATTATGACAAGAACGGCTCAAATAAGCAAAGAAAAAACGGCAGTCCATCATTACTTTAAGACATGGTCAGTCAGCGCGGAACATTTCAAGAACTTAACGTTTCTTCAAGTGCAGTTGCAAAAGCCATCAAGCGCTATGATGAAACTGGCTCTCATAAGGACAGCCACACTAAAGGAAGACCCAGAGTTACCTCTGCTGCAGAGGATAAGTTCATTAGAGTTACCAGCCTCAGATATTGCAGCCCAAATAAATGCTTCAGAGTTCAAGTAACAGACACATCTCAACATCAACTGTTCAGAGACTGCGTGAATCAGACCTTCATGGTCAAATTTCTGCAAAGAAACCACTACTAAAGGACACCAATAAGAAGAAGAGACTTGCTTGAGCCAAGAAACACGAGCAATGGACATTAACCGGTCTGATGAGTCCAAATATGAGATTATTGGTTCCAACCGTCGTGTCGTTGTGAGATACAGAGTAGGTGAACAGATGATCTCCGCATGCGTGGTTCCCACCGTGACACATGGAGGAGGTGGTGTGATGGTGCTGTGCTGGTACCACTGTCAGTGATTTATTAACAATTCAAGGCACACTTAACCAGCATGGCTATGGCTACCACAGCATTCTGCAGCGATACGCCAGCCCATCTGGTAAGCGCGTAGTTGGACTATAATTTGTTTTTCAACAGGACAATGACCCAACACACCTCCAGGATATGTAAGGGCCATTTGACCAAGAAGGAGAGCGATCGAGTGCTGCATCAGATGACCTGGCCTCCACAATCACCCGACCTCAACCCAATTGAAATGGGATGAGTTGGACCGCAGAGTGAAGGAAAAGCAACCAACAAGTGCTCAGCATATGTGGGAACTCCTTCAATACTGTTGGAAAAGCATTCCAGGTGAAGCTGGTAGAGAATGCCAAGAGTGTGCAAAGGGTGGCTACTTTGAAGAATCTCAAATATAAAACATATTTAGATTTGTTTTACTCTTTTTTTGGTTACTACATGATTCCATATGTGTCATTTCATAGTTGTGATGTCGTCACTATTATTCTACAATGTAGAAAACAGTAAAAATAAAGAAAAACCCTGCAATGAGTAGGTGTATCCAAACTTTCGTACAGCAAAACGGATAACACCATCGCGTTCGTGACTCTCATCTTTCCATAGAGGGGTAGTTGTACGTTCGGACGCTACAGAAGTTTTTGTGAGAAGACCGATTTTCGGGATGTCTCATGGTCTGACAAACACCGCTCTAGCTCTGTCACCACAGATGCATAAGTGCGACAGGCGGATGCGAAACGCATCCTATGCAAAAAATGAGATCCCTCGCTTAAACTCACAGGTTTTTAAATTATTTTATTTAAATTATTATTATGCCAATTAGATTAGTAGGCAAAACCAAATTGCTGTTTTTGTCACAGTCCTAACGCGTCCTGCATGTTCTGTGAGCATCAGATGGTAATTCCAGAGAATCTTAGCTTAGCCCAAACGGTTCAAACGCTAGAGTGAAATTCATAGGAATTCATGGCTTCAGAAACTGCCAGAGACCTGTTATCACAGATCGTTTGATTCTATCTATTCTCTTCTACCATTCCTTGCCGGAAAAGTAGCAAGATATGGTCTCTGGTTTTGAATCAATCTAGAGAACTGAATCTGAACGCATCTGAGGAATTGAAAATTAAACTTTAGAAAACTTGAAATGATAGTTCATGAACTTGATACAGACAATGAATGCAATGCCTACCATATTGAAACTGAATATATAAATATTATATTTGAAAAGGTAATTACATAGAAATGTTATGCACTATTTATCCAATTCAGTTTCAAATCATGAAATACAAGGTACATTTATGAATTCAATGATTCAATATGTGCGTTTAAAATAAAAACATATTGAATTCAAATACAGTTTCTGTTGCAACTGAACTTGCTCCATAGAGCGAAGGAGGAGAAAACCAAATAGGCAAAGCACCTGCTGTCTCAGTTGCAAGGTCCTTCTTCGGGATGGGCGGGTAGAAGCGCAGGAAGTTGGACTTGGTGTTGTCGTGGATGGACTTAGTGCAGCGCATGACGTGGGCGAAGGAGAGCTGGCGGTGCTGAGCCACCGTCTTGAACTGGAAGAACTTGGTGCAGAAGAAGAGCAGTGTGTTGAGCAGCACGATGGGAGAGTAGGCCCCCAGCTGTTTACAGTCCCACAGGTACTCCTCCTCCACCCGCGAGTGCAGGTAGCCTGGGAGAGAGCAATTCCAACATTAAAGACCTTTCAATAAGCATACTAATAACACATACCTAACACCCTCAAATACATGAAAGGAACGCAAGAGAGGGGGAGAATGTGAGTTAAGGTGAAGGATGACAGACGACAAGTGGGAGGTCATTCACAACAGTGGAGTAAGCAAAAGGCCTTATTACAACCTTTAAGTTATACACTGTTTACGAGTGTGTGTGTTTTCTTACCACTGGCAGTTATGGTAGGTTTGAAGTCTTTCAGCAGCTTGGTGATCTCCAGTGTGAACTTGCCATAGAAGAGATCAGTGAATATGTTCTCCATGCGCCCATTCTGAAATAAGTACTGCAGAAGGAGAGGCAAAAATCAACAGAATGATATCATCAGAAGTGAGAGTGTTTGAACGTGTGTGTGTGTGTCCTACCTGCTGGATGCCGAGGCAGAGATAGAACAGACTGTCCTGGCTGTAGGACTCGCCGTTGGGTCGTTTGACTTCACAGATAAACCGACAGAGACCGTAGCCCAGCTCTGCTGTTGTGCACTTTAAAACATCCTCCTTTATCTCCATTGGCCGCGCTGTAACAGGGGGAACAGAACGTTATTCAGTGTACCGACTTACATGATTCCCGGAAGCAATTAAGGAGGCAGGTTTAATTCTATAAAGAGGCAGTCAATTAAAGAAGCAAAGCAACAAAATGTGTGATATCAGGGTTTTCAGGAAATGAAAAGTTAAAATATAGTCATGTTTGCCTGTGCTTGAGTGTGATATGGTCAGGGCAGGGGGTGGGTGCGCGTGCATGCACAAGTGTATCAGTGAGCAGACCCACAGCCAAATCGAGGCTTCTCCAGGTCAGGCTGGGTCTTGCTCCACTGGACCCATCTCTTCCAGGCGTCCACCCCGTACATGTGCTGCAGTTTGGGGGGCTCGCCGGGCACCACGTCACTCTTGGCCGCACCCAGCGAAGGCACCGCTGACGCCGTCTCTGCTGCTCTCGACTTACGCTTCTGTGGGGTCAAGGGGGGAGAGAGAGAGAGAGAGAGACCCACAGACAAAATATTTACAAAGTATTTTAAAAAAGGAGCACTGCTGGGAGTTGAAATATGGAAATAAATGGCTGAAGGCGCCCGTTGAAAGGAGTCTTATTTAGACTACTCTTTTGGGCTCGTACCTTTTTCTTCTGTGGCAAGCCATCCCGAGCTTTCCTTCTGGCTCTTCGTCGTGGAGGAGAAGGAGGTGGACTGGGACTTCTATCCCTCTCCTGATCCCTCCAATGGGCCATCAGCTCCAGGGTTTCTGACAAAACCGATGCAGATATTTGAAAACAACTGACGACAATGAGAATGAGGCCAGCTGAATTGTAGTGCGTTGAATGAAAGCGTTTTGACTTACTGATGCTGGTTACATGTTCAAAACATAACAGGACAGTTGAAAGACGGAACGCCACAGAGCTAGAAGCCATTCAATATAAAGTCTCAATATGTTTTGACTATATAATTACCTTCAAAAAAAGATGGACAGTCTTCAACCAACTTATACAAGTTATACTTCAGGGAAAAAAAGTCTAAAACCAGATTGGGTCCATATAAATATTGCTAAAATCAGGAATCCCTAATAAGTGTGGAGGTGTAAAAGTCGAGCATCACTCACGGACTGGGAAGTCAGCCTCTATGTCCATGACGGGGGGTGGGGGGGTGGCGGGGACATTGATGTCCACGATGGGTCGGAGCGTCTCGTGGGCGTAGGGTCGACTGTGGCGCGATGAGACGCCAGGGGTGGGAGGTGGCTCGTCATCCCAAGTGGTGAGGAAGTTGCTCAGTTCGTCTGTGTCCAGGTCTCCACTGTAGGTGCTGCCCTGGTCTGGTCCCCAGAGAGAGAGAGAGAAAAAAAAAAGCATTTAAGTTATGGGACAGCTCTCAAAATATGTCGGAAACCCTCTCTTTAACCGCCCGTTATTTTCTTGACAGTGAAGTAGGAAGTGCTTGTTAAAATGGTGCTATTAACATTTCAGTTTCTTTGAGATTTATTGATATCACCATGTAGTTACTATTGTTCTGAATTATTTCAGATCAGTTCTAGAAACTATTGTTACTACATAGTCCTTAAAGTCCCATCCTGGCCCACATACCACCATGGCCACCAAATCACCCCTAGCTGTCCAATTGGCTCATTCATCCCCTCACCTCTCCCCTGCAAGTATTCCCCAGGTTGTTGCTGCAAAGGAGAATATGTCCTCAGTGAACTTACCTACAATAAGGGTTAAAAAAAAAGAGGTATCTATAGTAATGAGGCAAAGCAAACTTCTAAGCTCAATTAACTAATACTAGTGAGGCACCGATATGACATTTTGAGCCGACACCGATATCTGATATTTTCCTTAGCGGCCTTTTAAGAATTCTAGTAGTTAAATAGTTAACACACACACACAGCGGTCTAAGGCAATGCATCTCAGTGGAAGAGGCGTCACTACAGTCCCTGGTTTGAATCCAGGCTGTATCACATCTGGCTGTGATTGGGAGTCCCTTAGGGCTTGGCCCAGCGTTGTCCGGGTTTGGCCGTCATTGTAAATAAGGAATTGTCTTAACTGACTTGCCTAGTTAAATAGAAAGTTACACACACACACACACACACACACACACACACACACACACACACACACACACACACACACACACCAAAAAGTTATTTTGTTGGCATTTACGCATGTCCCCATTGCCAGTAAAACATAATCAAAACACATTTCTTTCACTTACTTGCTGTGCTGTTTCATTGTTCATTTGTTCAGTCGTTTCATTCTCAACCAGGATTTCTATGGAACACCATTTGGGTCTTTGACATGTCAAATAAGTTTAGTGACCAATCAGGACCTGAATATGACTGCATGTCACATAACAATTGAACGTGTTCATACATTTTTCACGTAGTTATTATACATTGATTACACTATCACTTGTATTTCATGTCACAACGATTCATTGATACGTATGCTATGATGATGGTAAAGTTCTCGCGCACCTACAGTGCTGGTCATAAAAAAAGCTAGCTAGCCATTGGATGCAAACAATGTTCTTCCCCAAAAACGACAATCTGTTTCAGTAGCTATCTAGCTAGGTGTCATCTAAAATAACCCTAATTTATAAGACAGTTCTTATTTGATTAATGGTGGTCGGACCCATCTATGTGAAGCTTGCCACAATAGGAATTAGCCACAGGAGTGGACTTTGCATTTAGCCTTCAAAATAAAACTGCCATTGACAGTGATGCAAATTATTACAAATAGTAGAATTATGCCATAATTGAATAGATCATGCTAAACGAGGTTGGAATGTTATGTAAAAATAAAAAAAATACAATAATTTGTTAATTTGACAAATCGATTGAAATTACACTGGATCTATTATACTTTAGAATTGCATTGGGGGCATACTTATTTCACTGTACAGCCCTACCTATGGATTGTGGATCAATGTCATAGGGTATCAGTCTAGTCAGTGACACCCAGAGAAGATTAGCGTCATAGCTCTTATTGCGGGATTCTGAAACAACTGAATTGAGCCACAATTATTGTCAACCTGTGTGTATTGAATACTATTCCAGAGGATAAACAATACTGCGTGGATGTTTTGCAGTCTGATAACTCTGAGGACTTTGGGAATAAAGAACTTGGGTACTGAGTAGACTGATACACCATTTCATTGATCCCCAATCCTTAGGTAAAGCTGTGCAATATGAAGGGGGAGGTGATTTCACAGTCCCGCAATAAGAGCTACAATGCTAATATTTGCGTAAACTCTTCACAGATGTGTTCTGTGGGTGTCACCGAGTAGACTGACACCCATTTCAATGTTCCACATTCCAACCTTGTTTAACATTATCTAGTCTAAATATGGTTTTCCATCAATTGTAACCTTATGCATCCCCTTCAAAGAGGTACTTTTATTTTGAAGGCAAACCACAAATCCACTATTGTGCCTCATCATTTTTGTGGCTAGCTTCACAACACATAACCCAGGCAGGTCAAGCCTCACTAGCCAGATGAAGCTAGCTGGCTGCTTATAACATTAGCTTTAGGCAACAGGGTTAAGTAGCTGGCTAGCTATTTATTTTCATGAACTGAAGTTCAATTTCAATAGGCAAATAATAATTACTCACAAGGATTCCTAAATCATTGCTAAAGAATAATGAAAATGACTGCAGTTTCCACTGGGTCATTGCTTTCAGGCTGGTTGTATTGGTGCTAGCTAGGTACCAAGCTAAAGCTAGCTACCCCAGAAGTTGCGGTCGAACAAATTATGCTTTATTACCAACGCAGTATTGTAAACACATTGTTCGTGGCCGGTGTTTACAGACTTTTTTTGTACAGCTTTGACAGTGCTACTGATAGTGGTGGCGCTTGGCTTGCACGTGCAAATTCATAACACACAACATTCTATAATAGAATGGTGTTATTTGACGTGTCAAATTAAAAGCTTATTTAACTCATTCAAATAGTGTTATTTGACGCCTATCTTTTTTGACATGCAAAGACCCAAACGGCGTTCTATAGTATGTCGTGAAGCTAATAGCAGTGATGCTATTACTGTGTAACTCAGGTAAGGCAACATGTGAATAATTGCGCACTTAGTAATGTGTACCGGTGCTCGACCAGTTGCGAAAGCCGACATCACCCACGACAGAGAACGGTTGATTGTCAAGGGCAATGAATTCCATTATCTTGGCTTTAATGGATTTCGCCTTTGCGTTGTCTCACTGACATTTTCTAACTCTTTAAAATGACTGTTTGACTTGTTGACTGCTCGATCCACACAGCAGACATTGTGGGCTAGGTTAGGAATGCTGTGTTGCACGTGTAGCACAACATTTTACGTGCCGTCATTACGTCATGTACCCACAATATATAGGTATGCATGTCAGCTTCGACATCGGTTTTGCACATCAGCGTTAAACTAGACATCGGGCCGATACCGATGTTGGAATTTTCAGCTAATATCGTCCGATTCTGATATGTTCACCAATATATTGTGCAGCCCTAACTAATACATTACCTGAAGTCATAATGCAGAATTCAAATTAATAATAGCTTTTTATACTCTCATTCAGCTGTAAATTGCATTTAAACGAGACTTGGTGGAAGAGCAAAGAAACCCAAGTTATAACAAGCTCTCAAAGCTGTAGCTTGGCCTATGAAGCCATAGAGAGGGTCTCACAGGTTCAAAGACAGTGCTTACTGTCTGATTACCGAAATAGCTTATGCTCATAAGGCTACGCAACAGAACATGTTTTGCAAGTCCAGGTAATCCCTCCATGTTTCAGTCCGTTTTCTTCCATTTGGCGCCTAATGAACATGACCCAGATCTTATTCAAATCCCTGTCTCCCTCCCCTGGTTACCGTCTTGTACTACTGGGGCTGGAGGCCTTTCAGGGGGTCGCTCAGGGGACTTCTCCCTCCCCTCGTCGGCCACCATCTCGGCCATGAGGATGAGGTCGGCCTCGAACGGGTCAGAGGGGATCTTTTCCTTGATGTCCTGGATAGTCTCCACAATGCGCTCGGCGTTATCCAGGGTCACCGGCAGGAACATGGGCACGGGCAGCTGGAAACAGGACAAATAAAGGGTTAGACGTGGAGGATATGAGGGATGCAATTCTTTGTTCATGTTGCTCTTCTGTTCTGCAAGAGCATGTACCAGCCAACCTCCAACTACTATTAAATAGCAGTTGGTTTCAAATTAGTCCAGAGCACACAGCTCTTATAGAGAATTTGAGGAGAAATCTGTGTGACTATGTGACTGACTGAGGTGAATGGTAGGTAGTGCTAGATGTGGGGTGTTAACATACCGGTATGGGAAGTCCTACAGGCTGGGGTGTGTACTGGGTGTACAGGTTCATGGGGACTGGGACATACACTGGCACTGGGACAGGCACTATGATCACCTTGGGGAAATCGTCATCTGTGGACCAACAAACAATTTCAAGATAAATAGAAATACAAGTAGAGTGTGTCTCTGAATATCTATATACAGGCTACACGTGTGTGTGTGTGTGTGTATATTCAGTGGCCTGTATCATAAAGCATTCATTTTTATCATGCATTTTAATAAAACACTTTAAAAATACTTGTTTTGTTTTACAACCATTTGAAAGGGCGAGGTGCCTTAAGCCTCTTGTTTGACCTTTCCTGCATGTTATTTATGTTTTGTATATTTGTATATAAACTGTGTGGTATAAAGGCTACGTGTGTGTATGATGTTGTACCTGTCTGGCACCCTATGGTAGTGAAGTTGGGTTTACACATGATGCCCTTGTTCTGGACCATGGGTTTGCAGAGCAGGGCCTTGTTCTTTTGAGCCCTGGGTGGAGGGGCCCGGGGGGTCTGTGTCTGGGTGCTGGCCTGCCACACAATGAAGACAGACCGTTAGTAACCATAGCGTAAATTAGGTTTGGCCTCACTCAAGGGTTTTACATTATTTGTACTATTTTCTACATTGTAGAATAATAGTGAAGACATCAAAACTATGAAATAACACATACGGAATCATGTAGTAACTAAAAAAAAAAAAGTGTTCAACAAATCAAAATATATTTCAGATTCTTTAAATTAGCCATCCTTTGCCTTGATGACAGCTTTGCACAATCTTGGCATTCTCGCCAAATACATTTAAACTCAGTTTTTCACAATTCCTGACATTTAATCCCAGTAAGAATTCAATGTCTTAGGTCAGTTAGGATCACCACTTTATTTTAAGAAGGTGAAATGTCAGAATAATAGTAGAGAGAATGATTTATTTCAGCTTTTATTTCTTGCATCGCATTCCCAGTGGGTCAGAAGTTTACATGCACTCAATTAGTATTTGGTAGCATTGCCTTTAAATTGATTAACTTGGGTCAAACGTTTTTTGGTAGCCTTCCACAAGCTTCCCACAATACGTTGGGTGACTTTTGGCCCATTCCTCCTGACAGAGCTGGTGTAACGGAGTCAGGTTTGTAGCCCTCCTTGCTCACACGCGCCTTTTCAGTTCTGCCCACACATTTTCTATGGGATTGAGGTCAGGGTTTTGTGATGGCCACTCCAATACCTTGACTTTGTTGTCCTTAAGCCATTTTGCCACAACTTTGGAAGTATGCTTGGGGTCATTGTCCATTTGAAAGACCCATTTGCGACCAAGCTTTTACTTCCTGCCTGACGTCTTGAGATGTTGCTTCAATATATCCACATAATTTTCCTGCCTCATGATGCCATCTATTTTGTGAAGTGCACCAGTCCCTCCTGCAGCAAAGCACCCCCACAACATGATGCTGCCACCCCCGTGCTTCACGGTTGGGATGGTGTTCTTTGGCTTGAAAGCCTCCCCCCTTTTCCTCCAAACATAACGATAGTCATTATGGCCAAACAGTTCTATTTTGTTTCATCAGACCAGAGGACATTTCTCCAAAATGAACGATCTTTGTCCCCATGTGCAGTTGGAAACCGTATTATGGCTTTTTTTAATGGCGGTTTTGGAGCAGTGGCTTCTTCCTTGCTGAGCGGCCTTTCAGGTTATGACCAAGCTTCCTGTCATCCAGGACCTGAGCAATACAATGCAAAATGTATTACTTAAAAATAATACAATGTGATTTTCTGGATTTTTGTTTTAGATTCCGTCTCTCACAGTTGAAGTGTACACATGATAAAAATTACAGACCTCTACATGCTTTATAAGTAGGAAAACCTGCAAAATCGGCAATGTATAAACTACTTGTTCTCCCCACTGTATACTAGGCGTGTCAGAGGAAGGTCCAAAAAATTGTCAGACACCAGTCACCCAAGTCATTGACTGTTCTCTCTGATACCGCACGGCAAGCTGTACCAGAGCGCGAAGTCTAGGTCCAAAAGGCTCCTTAACAGCTTCTACCCACCAGCCGTAAGACTGCGTAACAATTAATAAAATGGCCACCTGGACTTTTTACTTTGACCCCCACCCACCCCCTTGATTTTTCACTGCTGCTATACGCTGTCTTATCTATGCATATTCACTTTACCCCTACCTACATGAACAAATTACCTAGACTAACCTGAATCCCCGCACATTGACTCGGTACCGGCACCCCATGTATATAGCCTCGTAATTTTAGTGTGTTACCTATTTTATTTAGTAAATATTAATCTTATCTCCTTCTTGAACGGCATTGTTGGTTAAGGGCAAGTAAGTAAGCATTTCACGGTAAAGTCTACACCTGTTGTATTCGGCGCATGTGAAATTTGATAGTTAACCAATAGCTAGCCGGACTAACTATTTAGAAGTCTTATGGCTCGGGGAAGCTTTTCAGGGTCCTGTTTGTTCCAGTCATGGTGCATCAGTATAGCTTGCCGTGCGGTAGCAGAGACAACAGTCTATGACTTGGGTGGTTGGGGTCTCAATTTTTAGGGCCTTCCTCTGACATCGCCTGGTATAGTGGTCCTGGATGGTAGGGAGCTTGGCCCCAGTGATGTACTGGGCCTTACACACTCCCCTCTGTATCACCTTGCAGTCAAATGCCAATCAGTCACCATACCAAGGGGTGATCAAGCCAGTTTAGATGCTCTCAATGGTGCAGCTATAGAACTTTGAGGATCTGAGGGCACATGCTGAATCTTTTCGGCCTTCTGAGGGCGAAGAGGCATTGTCGTGTCCTCTTCACGACTGTGGTGTGTGTGAACTAGACCATGATAATTCCTTAGTGATGTGGACACCGAGGAACCTGAAGCTCTCGACCTGCTCCACTACAGCCCTGTGGATGTGAATGGGGGTGTGCTCGGCCCATGGTGTTGGAGTCATGTGCGGCTATGCAGTCGTGGGTGAACATGGAGTAAAGGAGGGGGCTAAACATGCACCCGAGGGGCCCCTTGTTGAGGGTCAGCGTTGCGGATGTGTTGCTGCCTACCCTCACCTGAGGGCGGCTCTTCAGGAAGTCCAGGATCCAGTTGCAGAGGGAGGTTTTTAATCCCAGGATCCTTAGTTTAGTGATGAGTTTAAGAATGCACTATGGTGTTGAATGCTGAACTGTAGTCAATCAACAGCATTCTCACACAGCTGTTCCTTTTGTCCAGATGGGAAAGGGCAACGTGGAGTGCAATAGAGATTGTGTAATCTGCGGATCTGTTGGGGCGGTATGTGAATTGGAATGGGTCCAGGGTGTCTGGGATGATGGTGCTGATGACCAGCCTTTCAATGCATTTCATGGCAGGTTACCTTGCTGTTCTTGGGCACAGGGACTATGGTGGTCTGCTTGAAACATATAGGTATTACAGACCGGGTCAGGGAGAGGTTGAAAATGTCAGTGAAGACACTTGTCAGCTGGTCAGGGCATGCTCGGAGCATGTGTCCTGGTAATCCTTCTGGCCCTGCGGCCTTTTGAATGTTAACCGGTATAAATGTCTTTCTCACATCGGCTCCAGAGAGTGTGATCACACAGTTGCCCAGAACAGCTAGTGCTCTCATGCATGCTTCAGGACCAAGCCTGGCCTGTTGAGGAGTGACGGACTCCATCCTAGCTGGAGGGGTGCTCTCATCTTATCTACGAACATAGACAGGGCTCTAACTCCTCTAGCTCCACAATGAAATAGGGTGCAGGCCAGGCAGCAGGCTGTTAGCCAGCCTGCCAGCTTAGTGGAGTCTGCCACTAGCACAGACAGTGTAGTCAGCTCAGCTTTCCCCATTGAGACCGTGTCTGTGCCTCGATCTAGGTTGGGCAAAATTAAAAATGGCGGTGTTCGCTTTAGCAATCTCACTAGTATAAAGACCTCCTCCATTCCTGCCATTATTGAAAGAGATTGTGATACCTCACATCTCAAAATTGGGTTACTTAATGTTAGATCCCTCACTTCCAAGGCAGTTATAGTCAATGAACTAATCACTGATAATAATCTTGATGTGATTGGCCTGACTGAAACATGGCTTAAGCCTGATGAATTTACTGTGTTAAATGAGGCCTCACCCCCAGGTTACATTAGTGACCATACCCCCCGTGCATCCGGCAAAGGCGGAGGTGTTGCTAACATTTACGATAGCAAATTTCAATTTACAAAAAAAAACCCAACAATGACGTTTTCGTCTTTTGAGCTTCTAGTCATGAAATCTATGCAGCCTACTCACTCACTTTTATAGCTACTGTTTATAGGCCTCCTGGGCCATATGCAGTGTTCCTCACTGAGTTCCCTGAATTCCTATCGGATCTTGTAGTCATAGCAGATAATATTCTAATTTTTGGTGACTTTAACATTCACATGGAAAAGTCCACAGACCCACTCCAAAAGGCTTTCGGAGCCATCATCGACTCAGTGGGTTTTGTCCAACATGTCTCTGGACCTACTCACTGCCACAGTCATACTCTGGACCTAGTTTTGTCCCATGGAATAAATGTTGTGGATCTAAATGTTTTTCCTCATAATCCTGGACTATCGGACCACCATTTTATTACGTTTGCAATCGCAACAAATAATCTGCTCAGACCCCAACCAAGGAGCATTAAAAGTCGTGCTATAAATTCTCAGACAACCCAAAGATTCCTTGATGCCCTTCCAGACTGCCTCTGCCTACCCAAGGACGTCAGAGGACAAAAATCAGTTAACCACCTAACCGAGGAACTCAATTTAACCTTGCGCAATACCCTAGATGCAGTTGCACCCCTAAAAACTAAAAACATCTGTCATAAGAAACTAGCTCCCTGGTATACAGAAAATACACGAGCTCTGAAGCAAGCTTCCAGAAAATTGGAACGGAAATGGCGCCACACCAAACTGGAAGTCTTCCGACTAGCTTGGAAAGACAGTACCGTGCAGTATCGAAGAGCCCTTACTGCTGCTCGATCATCCTATTTTTCCAACTTAATTGAGGAAAATAAGAACAATCCGAAATTTCTTTTTGATACTGTCGCAAAGCTAACTAAAAAGCAGCCTTCGCAAATGGAGGATGGCTTTCACTTCAGCAGTAATAAATTTATGAACTTCTTTGAGGAAAAGATCATGATCATTAGAAAGCAAATTACAGACTCCTCTTTAAATCTGGGTATTCCTCCAAAGCTCCATTGTCCTGAGTCTGCACAACTCTGCCAGGACCTAGGATCAAGGGAGATACTAAAGTGTTTTAGTACTATATCTCTTGACGCAATGATGAAAATAATCATGGCCTCCAAACCCTCAAGCTGCATACTGGACCCTATTCCAACTAAACTACTGAAAGAGCTGCTTCCTGTGCTTGGCCCTCCTATGTTGAACATAATAAACGGCTCTCTATCCACCGGATGTGTACCAAGCTCACTAAAAGTGGCAGTAATAAAGCCTCTCTTGAAAAAGCCGAATCTTGATCCAGAAATTATAAAAAACTATCGGCCTATATCGAATCTTCCATTCCTCTCCAAAATTTTAGAAAAAGCTGTTGCACAGCAACTGACTGCCTTCCTGAAGACAAACAATGTATACGAAACGCTTCAGTCTGGTTTTAGACCCCATCATAGCACTGAGACTGCACTTGTGAAGGTGGTAAATGACCTTTTAATGACGTCAGACCGAGGCTCTGCATCTGTCCTCGTGCTCCTAGATCTTAGTGCCGCTTTTGATACCATCGATCACCACATTCTTTTGGAGAGATTGGAAACCCAAATTGGTCTACATGGACAAGTTCTGGCCTGGTTTAGATCTTATCTGTCGGAAAGATATCAGTTTGTCTCTGTGAATGGTTTGTCCTCTGACAAATCAATTGTAAATTTCGGTGTTCCTCAAGGTTCCGTTTTAGGACCACTATTGTTTTCACTATATATTTTACCTCTTGGGGATGTCATTCGAAAACATAATGTTAAATTTCACTGCTATGCAGACGACACACAGCTGTACATTTCAATGAAACATGGTGAAGCCCCAAAATTGCCCTCGCTAGAAGCCTGTGTTTCAGACATAAAGAAGTGGATGGCTGCAAACTTTCTACTTTTAAACTCGGACAAAACAGAGATGCTTGTTCTAGGTCCCAAGAAACAAAGAGATCTTCTGTTGAATCTGACAATTAATCTGGATGGTTGTACAGTCGTCTCAAATAAAACTGTGAAGGACCTCGGCGTTACTCTGGACCCTGATCTCTCTTTTGAAGAACATATCAAGACTGTTTCAAGGACAGCTTTTTTCCATCTACGTAACATTGCAAAAATCAGAAATTTTCTGTCCAAAAATGACGCAGAAAAATTAATCCATGCTTTTGTTACTTCTAGGCTGGACTACTGCAATGCTCTACTTTCCGGCTACCCGGATAAAGCACTAAATAAACTTCAGTTAGTGCTAAATACGGCTGCTAGAATCCTGACTAGAACCAAAAAATTTGATCATATTACTCCAGTGTTAGCCTCCCTACACTGGCTTCCTGTTAAGGCAAGGGCTGATTTCAAGGTTTTACTGCTAACCTACAAAGCATTACATGGGCTTGCTCCTATCTATCTTTCCGATTTGGTCCTGCCGTACATACCTACACGTACGCTACGGTCACAAGACGCAGGCCTCCTAATTGTCCCTAGAATTTCTAAGCAAACGGCTGGAGGTAGGGCTTTCTCCTATAGAGCTCCATTTTTATGGAATGGTCTGCCTACCAATGTGAGAGACGCAGACTCAGTCTCAACCTTTAAGTCTTTACTGAAGACTTATCTCTTCAGTAGGTCCTATGATTAAGTATAGTCTGGCCCAGGAGTGTGAAGGTGAACGGAAAGGCTGGAGCAACGAACCGCCCTTGCTGTCTCTGCCTTGCCGGTTCCCCTCTTTCCACTGGGATTCTCTGCCTCTAACCCTTTTACAGAGGCTGAGTCACTGGCCTACTGGTGTTCTTCCATGCCGTCCATGGGAGGGGTGCGTCACTTGAGTGGGTTGAGTCACTGACGTGGTCTTCCTGTCTGGGTTGGCGCCCCCCCCCCCCCCCTTGGGTTGTGCCATGGCGGAGATCGTTGTGGGCTATACTCGGCCTTGTCTTAGGACGGTAAGTTGGTGGTTGGAGACATCCCTCTAGTGGTGTGGGGGCTGTGCTTTGGCAAAGTGGGTGGGGTTATATCCTGCCTGTTTGGCCCTGTCCGGGGGTATCATCGGATGGGGCCACAGTGTCTTCTGATCCCTCCTGTCTCAGCCTCCAGTATTTATGCTGCAGTAGTTTATGTGTCGGGGGGCTAGGGTCAGTCTGTTACATCTGGAGTATTTCTCTTGTCTTATCCGGTGTCCTGTGTGTATTTAAATATGCTCTCTCTAATTCTCTCTTTCTCTCTTTCTGTCTTTCTCTCGGAGGACCTGAGCCCTAGGACCATGCCTCAGGACTACCTGGTATGATGACTCCTTGCTGTCCCCAGTCCACCTGGCCGTGCTGCTGCTGCAGTTTCAACTGTTCTGCCTGCGGCTATGGAACCCTGACCTGTTCACCGGACGTGCTTGTTGCACCCTCGACAACTACTATGATTATTATTATTTGACCATGCTGGTCATTTATGAACATTTTAACATTTTGACCATGTTCTGTTATAATATCCACCCTGCACAGCCAGAAGAGGACTGGCCACCCCTCATAGCCTGGTTCCTCTCTAGGTTTCTTCCTAGGTTTTTGGCCTTTCTAGGGAGTTTTTCCTAGGGAGTTTTTCCTAGCCACCGTGCTTCTTTCACATGCTTTGCTTGCTGTTTGGGGTTTTAGGCTGGGTTTCTGTACAGCACTTTGAGAATATCAGCTGATGTACGAAGGGCTATATAAAAATAAATTTGATTTGATTTGATTCAGTGTTGCTAGCCTTGACGCGACCATAAAATAGATATTTAGTTTGTCTGGTAGGCTCGCGTCACTGGACAGTTCACGCCTGGGTTTCCCTTTGTAATCCGTGATAGTTTGCAAGCTCTGCCACATCCGACAAGAATCAGATGGTTTGTCAGAGGACGTAGCATGATTTCGGATTAGTGTTCCGTCCCTGAAAACGGCAGCTCTATCATTTAGCTCAGTGCGGATGTCGCCTGTAATCCATGACTTCTGGTTGGGATATGTCCGCATGGTCACTGTAGGGACGACGTCGTCGATGCACTTATTAATGAAGCCAGATGTGGTAAACTCCTCAATGAGATGGGAATAATCCCAGAAAATATTTGAGTCGGTGTTAGCGAAACAGTCCTGTAGCATCGGACCACTTCCATGTCGAGCGTGTCATTGGTACTTCCTGTGAGTTTTTGCTTGTAATCAGGAGGATGTGAATTGCTGTAAGATTTGCCAAATGGACAGTGAAGAAGAGCTTTGTATGAGTCTGTGTGTGGAGTACAAGTAATTCCTGTCTAGTCCTGCCCCCCCCATACTGTCCTGGTCATGCAACAGTTCTATAACCCCGGAATTTTACTTTCCCGTCCCGATAAAAATCACTCTGTTAGCTACTAGTCTGTCTGTCCCCCGCTCTACGAGCAGAATTGCCTAAGTGGAATCCAAGACCGCTCTCAGGGCAGGCCTGGTTGTAGCTAGATATGTTTGAGTCACGTCAGGGACAATTGTTGCATTTTAGCTAACCCTTTCCCTAACCTAATTATCCTAACCTGCCAAGTTAATTCTCCTAACTTTAAATGAAAAGTCACTTCTGCTCGTCCAAACTGGCAGACCTGCCATGTGAGCAGTGTGAGTATCCACTAACTCGATAGCACACTCTGCGTGCGAGTAGCCAAAGCAACTGCACCGTTTGGCTGCTGCTCAGCGCTCACTAGACAGTTGCCTGCACAGTGCCACACACAGCAGATGACAACCACATTACGAGAATTTGGCAATAAAGGAAGCCCTTCTACTTAGCCAGAGTCGGATGAACTCATGATATGGACATTTGTGTATGTCTCTACCTGCATCGGAGGTAAAGTCAATGGGTAAAGTAGTGACTAGCTACAACTGGAGCAAGGCGCAGAAGACTGAGCCGATGGAAGGGGAGGGGGGGAAATTACCTTGTAATATATATAGACTTTTATTTTCTTAACTATATTAGCCTAGACAGTTTTTTTTTACGGAATGCGCCACACATTCCATATTTCTACAACCCAAGTTTATAACTATTCCGATACTGCCCGCTCCTGTGGACTGTCGATCCTGTCCTGAACTTAATTCTAGAACTTCACTCCCGTTCCTGGCCGGAATCCCGTGGAACCCGCAAGACCCACAGAAATCCTGTTCCCGTGTCAACCGCTAGTGTTGCGTAAAGGTGATCTAGAGTTTTTTCGCCTCTAGTTGCACAGGGGCCATGCTGGTAGAAATGAGGTCAAATGGATTTCAATTTTCCTGCATTAAAGTCAAATTAAGAGGAAGTTACAATTCGCCCCCATACGCATAATACATAAACATATAGACAAAAGAACGCATATGCACAACTTACATTTCCAACATACTTCACATGTCTGCTGGGAACAGTCCCTGTCATGAAGCAACAGAGCATGAGTCAGTATAAAAAAAACACAGCCAGTCAGGCCTGCTAATTAGATCATTTTTAAATTTAAATTCAGCTGTAATTAACCTGTAGCTTAATGGGTGTCAACAGGCTATGGTATTAGCAACGACAACTCAAACATACTCAGAGATGATTACGGATGGTTTAACCCCTCTGTGGTTGAACTTGATAGTCTATACACACACAAGGTCTTAAACACTAACTGGTAACAGAGTGTGTGTATACCTTGCAGGGAAGTGTTGGAGTAGTTGGGCTGGCCAGTGGGGGAGTTGGCTAGTGAGATGACGTTGGCGATGACCGGATCAGACACACTCGTAGCAGTGGTAGTATTGGAGGGGGATGGAGCAATTGAGATGGCCACTGGAAGGATGTGTGCAAGAGAAAGAATGAGATAAATGTTGCAGTCATTATTATACAATGCCTATGGAAAGTCTACACCCCCATTGGATTTCATCACATTTTATTACATTTAGTTACAAAGTGGGATTAAAATGGATTTGTTATTTTTTGTCAGCGATCTACACAAAATACTTTTTTAAAGAATTTAATGAAAAATAAAACACCAATATACCTTGATTAGACAAGTATTCACCTCCCTGAGTAAGTACATGTTAGAAACACCTTTGACTGCGATTACAGGGTTGAGTCTTCTTGGGGGGGACAGAGGAAGGGGTAGTCAACCCCTATAATTTCACAGAGTGAGTCCTTATAACTTATGTCAATTGTTAAGCCAAATTTTACTTCAGAACAAATTTAGGCTTGCCTAAACAAAGAGGGTGTATACTTATGCAACAACTATATATTTTAGTTATTTATTTTTTATTAATTTGAAAATAAAAAAAACTGTCAAATTCTCTCACTTTGACATTATGGAGTATTTTGTGTAGATCAATGACGAAAAATTACAATGAAATATATTTCAATAACACTTTAACCTGTTGGGGCTAGGGGGCAGTATTTTCACGACCGGATAAAAAACGTACCGGATTTAAACTGGTTACTACTCTTGCCCAGAAACGAGAATATGCATATAATTAGTAGATTTGGATAGAAAACACTAAAGTTTCTAAAACAGTTTGAATGGTGTCTGTGAGTATAACAGAACTCATATGGCAGGCCAAAACCTGAGAAGATTCCATACAGGAAGTGCCCTGTCTGACAATTTGTTGTCCTTCTGTTGCATCTCTATCAAAAATACAGCATCTGTGCTGTAACGTGACACTTTCTAAGGCTTCCAATGGCTCTCTAAAGCCGCCAGAAAGTGGAATGGGGTGTCTGCTGTCTCTGGGCAAAGTATAGCAGCAGAGTTTGTAAGTGGTCAGCCTGGGGACAGTGAGACTGAGATGCGCGGTCACGAGACGTCTCCATTTTTTTCTTTCAGCCTTTGAATGAATACAACGTTGCCCGGTTGGAATATTATCGCTATTTTACGAGAAAAATAGCATAAAAATTTATTTTAAACAGCGTTTGACATGCTTCTAAGTACGGTAATGGAATATTTTGAATTTTTTTTGTCACGAAATGCGCTCGCGCGTTACCCTTCGGATAGTGACCTGAACGCACGAACAAAACTGAGTTATTTGGATATAACTATGGATTATTTGGAACCAAAACAACATTTGTTGTTGAAGTAGAAGTCCTGGGAGTGCATTCTGACGAAGAACAGCAAAGGTAATCCAATTTTTCTAATAGTAATTCTGAGTTTAGTGAGCCCCAAACTTGGTGTGTCAAATTAGCTAGCCTGTGATGGCCGAGTTATGTACTCAGAATATTGCAAAATGTGCTTTCGCCGAAAAGCTATTTTAAAATCTAACATAGCATTTGCATAAAGGAGTTCTGTGTCTATAATTCTTAAAATAATTGTTTTTTGTGAACGTTAATCGTGAGTAATTTAGTAAATTCACCGGAAGTTTTCGGTGGGTATGCTAGTTCTGAACATCACATGCTAATGTAAAAAGCTGTTTTTTGATATAAATATGAACTTGATTGAACAAAACATGCATGTATTGTATAACATAATGTCCTAGGAGTGTCATCTGATAAAGATCATCAAAGGTTAGTGCTGCATTTAGCTGTGGTTTTGTTTTTTGTGACATATATGCTTGCTTTGAAAATGGCTGTGTGATTATTTTTGGCAGGGTACTCTCCTGACATAATCTAATGTTTTGCTTTCGCTGTAAAGCCTTTTTGAAATCGGACAATGTAGTTAGATTAACGAGAGTCTTGTCTTTAAAATGGTGTAAAATAGTCATATGTTTGAGAAATTGAAGTTACAGCATTTTTGAGGTATTTGTATTTCGCGCTACGCGATTCCACTGGCTGTTGACTAGGGTGGGACGCAAACGTTCCACCTAGCCCAGAGAGGTTAATGCAACAAAATGTGAATAAAAGTTCAAGGGGGTGTAGACTATCTTTACTGTGATATACAGGGGATGTAGACTAGTCAAAACAGAAAGTTGCAGTTGAGTTTAATTTGACACTTAAATAGTTGTGATTAAACAAGGAAAATTATCTTCTTACACAATCTCAAGTAATTATTATTTTACCACAAACGTTAAAGCGGGTGGGACTCCAAGTCTTTATGACAATTTGTGTACCACTCAAACATGAGCTTTGACAGGCAACATAACGACATGTAATAACCCATGATGACATCACAATGTGCTATAACATATTACATAAATCCTACCCTTTTGGCCCTGGGGTTTGCCCTGGTTCTGGGTCTGCAGGCTGCAGAACTGGAGCAGACACTGGAGGTTGCAGAAGTGCTTCACCTCGCCCAGCATCGGCAGGGTCTCAATCAGCTTCCCCTGGCGCTCGCACGCGTCACACTTAGCCACCTGAGTGAGGAGACAAGCATGATGTAGAAATACCAGTTACAGCGTACCTCATAGAATAAGAACTCACATAACAGCTACTCTACTTGCCATACTGGATGTAACATTTGGCACGTTCAATGAATTCACTCATAAAATGAACGTGTTTCCTATCCCCACCGTTCTCCCTCCTGCACTAATATGAGAGAACTGTACAGTAATCTAAGCAGAATGTATTTTCTAGAAAAGTATTTTCAGATCAGTGTTAAAAACGAAAAGGACACACGCACAGGAGACGAGTCCTAAGTATTGAGCCCTAGGTGCCTTGTTCAGTTCCTTAGCGTGGTTCCTTCTTTTACCTGGCAGAAGAGCAGGGTGTAGTGGGACTTGCACTCGTCCGAGCAGAACTCCTCCATCTTTCCCCCGTACTGGCCTGTGACGGCCTTCTGCGCAGTGGAGGCGCAGTAGGCACAGATTCTGCAGTGTTTCCCCCAGCGCTTGGTCAGGTCGTGCTTGTAGAGCAGCTTACAGCCTGGGTATGGAGGAGAGAAGGGAGAAAGACAGGGAAGTTGAGCTTTGTACACCAAGTCAAGATTCTTATCAGGTCGACTATGATGATCAGAATAGTCTTCAAATGAAAAAAAAGTAACGCTTATTACTGATAGCCATGACACGACTAGGGAATTGCCAGGGACCTCACGATACGATATTATCACGATACTTGGGTGCCGATATGATACGCATTGCAATTCTCACGATTCTATATGTATTGCGATTTGATACTGTGATTTCATTGCGATTCGATGTTCCAAATATATTGCTCACTATACTATGCCTGCTGCAGAGACAAGAGAAAGCACAAGAAAATGAGTTTTGATCAGTCACGGAAATAAAAAGTGTTGAAAACATGTCGGCTCACAACTTAAAAAGATGGAGAACAAGCTATAGGATGAAAAACTGAGTTTTGGCGCAGGTACAGCCGACTAGCGCTAGCTAACGCTACCTGGAAAAATATATAAATACATCTCTATTATGATCAGTATGGTCTTTCTTGCCATCTGTCGGTGCCATCAACCACTGGACGCTCCCACTGCTCTAGGTCCTCACTCTCTGCTCGCCTTGTCACGCTCCGCCTCATATGACACAGGTCCAACACAGTCAGACTGCAACACCTCAAGGGGGGTATAGTAGTTTTCCAAATAAAGACTTAATACCCATTTCTGATAGACATAAATCCTGATGATAAAAGTAGAAGAAAAAAAAGTGACTTGTTGGGGGTGTCAACTTATTTTGTGTTATGATGACAAAGGAAACCAATAAATAAATACAAATTATACCTCTAGGCAGCAGACCTATTAAAACCCTTTCCTGCTGTCAAATGACCAAATCGCCCTCTAGTGGCTTCATAAACATTATTTTTTTTTACCTGCAGAAAATCTGGTGTTTCAATGTCAAACATTCTTGTTATTTCAGTCTTCTGTGGTGTATATAAAGTGTAATAGTGGGATGCAAACTCAAAATGGAATACATTTCAACTCCATATCTGACATGATACAGGTGTCTCCTTTTTTTAAGCACATAACCATGTGTGTGAGGTGTACGCTTTTGTTTCAAAGTAGATTTGTTTAAGACTACCCAGAAACACTGTGTGACCCTGACTTAGCCCACTGCAGTAAAAGGTTAAAGACCATGTATGCATCACCCTCCTAACCTTCGCTGCAGAAGGTGTAGTCCCTCTTATTGATTCTCTTGACCTCCTTGGCTGGCTTCTCAATCTTGCAGTACTCGCAGCGTGCCATCTCGTAGTTGATCTTCCTGTACTCCTCAGAGCAATTTACCGAACAGAGGAATACCATCTTATCCTGTAGGGTTGCGCAGACACATATTCAATCAATTCTATAGCAGTTTTAACAGGGAGTTTTGTCTACCTAAATAGAGGGGAGGTGTGTTTGTGAGGGAGTTCAACAAAATGGACAAAGAGGGAAAGGCAAAGAGAAAAGAGAGTCAGAATGAGAGATGGGATAGAGGCAGAGAAAGAAAACACCATTTAAGTACCTTGAACTGAATGAGCTCGGGCTTGGAGGAGAAGAGGCGGTGGCACTGGAAGCAGGGCAGTCGGGTCCCTTGGGATACCTTGTCCCTGGTCTGGGCCGCGGGCGGAGCTGTGGACCCTGTGCTGGGGGCCACATTAATCTGGCTCTGGGTGTTGCTCTTATTGAACTGATCCTACAGGCCACAGAAACATAACATTGTGGTGTCAGTGCAGGACAACAAAGAGTAGAGTGCAGGGTAAAAGAGGTGTAAAATATCAAAAGCAAGTGTTCGAGCCGCAGTGAATCATTAAGTTGCCGTCTTATCAATATTTCTATTCTAATTCAAGTGAGCTAATGGATGAACCCAGAGGAGGTGTTACCTGAAAGGTAACGACACAGTTCATGGTGCAGAAGTTCCGGATGGAGCCGTCCGACATGGCCAGGTGGAAGGAGGGCACCGTCTTCTGACCACAAGTGTTGCACTCTACCCGAGCACCTGGGTTGAAATGAAGGAAGGAGAGTGAGTTATGAATGAGTGCATGCTTGAAACAAACAGTGTGTGAGTGAGTGAATAAATGATAGAGAGAGAGAGAGAGAGTGAATGAGTGCGTGTTTGTGACAGTGAGGTGTATATATGTTGCTGAGGTGGTTAGCCTAGCTATACCTGAGGAGCTGACGGTCTGTACTTTGTAGGCTGTAACACAGCCAGTAGAGCAGAACATCTCCAGCTTGCCGTCAGAGTCGGCGCTGTCGACCATCTCCACCAGTGAGCGGAAGTTGCGGCACATAGCACATGCCACAGGCTTCTTAGCTTTCTGAAAAACCAGACCGGACACAAAGGAAGTGAGGGTGACTGCTTTTGCTTGCTTTAACTTCCAGGTAGATGGTTCTTACGTACTGGAGGAGAAGATCCAAGGTCCCTCCCTCGGACCTCCTCCTCCGAGTTTTGAGAGGAATTGAGAAAACAAGGGCGGTGGAAGCACGGCCTTAACAGATCGTAAGCGTTTTTAGAAACAGCCCTAGTTACAGTCCAACAGCTTCTTCTGACTGCGTGACCTGCATCTCGGGGATCCCATTCTTACCTGTTTGAAGGTGGTGACACAGCCGACGCTGCAGAAGGTCTTATTGACCCCCTGCACGACCAGCACGGTGACCTTGCCGTAGCAGTAGTTGTTGCAGCTCTGGCAGCTGTTCATGGACAGCTTGTTGGTGGAGCGGAAGCGCGTGAAGCACACCTCGCTGCACAGCTTGTGCATACTGCCCTGGAAGATCACCTCGTGTTTACTCTGTGGGGGAAGAGAACAAGAAGCAGATGTTGAGACGGCAATGGAAGAGGTGCAGGAAAGAGACGAAGGGCAAAAGTGAAGTTTTATACTTAATTATATCAAGTACGTCTCTGTGGCGTCGGCCCACTATAAAAGTGTAATTCATCCAGATTGTTCACTTCCTTGTCAGCTCTGGCATCGCCAATTTTGTTACTTCAGGCGACTACTACACTGAAATTCTCAAAGACCTTAAGTCCCTTACAACGCAGGCCTTCTTGCACATGCTGCACTTGACGGCCCCTGTCATGGTGGACAGGGAGGAGGAGAGGGTGGAGACGGCAGAGTTCCTCTTGAAGTTGAAGGAGGAGAGGCAGGTCTGGCTACAGAAGTCCTTCACCGTGCCCATGGTGTCCACAGGAGCTGTGATCACGTCCTTGGGGTTAGCAATCTCCCTGAGGGGGGATGATAAGCTCATAAAAACACAATTTACCTTTGTAAATAGTTTGGAATATATTCCCAGGAGAACAATAAATTACAGCTTAGCAATGTCAGAAGGCTTCTTATTTTACATTCCTTTATCTTATATGTATTCATTATGTACATACGCCATCGGCACGACAACAGCAGGACTCACTTGAGGCAGTAGTGGCAGGGTTTCTTGGCTGGGCCAGGGGCAGTCATCTTGACGCCGGGCGGGGGGCTGTAGGAGGTGAGGCAGGACGTGGAGCAGAAGAGGTCCGAGGAGCCCTTCCTCTGGTAGGCCGTCTGGCCCTTCAGCAGCACCTTCTTACAGGCCGAGCAGGCCACCCGCATAGCCATGGGGATCAGCGGAGGGATGGAGGCGGCGGCTGGGGCAGGCATTACAGTCTTGGGCAGGGCGGCCACTGGCGTGGATGTGGCTAATAGTGGAGAGAGGGATGGCGAGGATGGGTGGAGATTGAGGGAAGAGGGGATGTGAGAAATGCATAATCTGTAAGGTGGTAATCAGTCATCTTTTGCTCCTAGAGAGCTTGCGGTAGACTATAAAAATAGTGTAATAGTCTCCAAAGCCCAGGGACTTTTCTGTCATTGGAAGTAATTGGGCGGGCTTGCGTAAGGCCAAGCAGCGTAAAAAAGTTTTTTTTAATACATTTTGGGGATGTTAAAAACGCTTTCAGTGTAAACGACTAATACCAGATATAAAAGCATGTACAAAAGATAATGGCCTTATATCTTTTTTTATAACAATCTTTGAGAACTAACAATTACCAAAATAAGAGCTAGAAAGTGAAGGAGAATTAAAAATTACAAATACAATTTATTTAGCCGTATTAATTTTTGTTATTATGTTTGACCAAAAGAACACAGCATTGGCCATGGCAAAATGCATGGAATTGTAGGAAATTAGATGTAAAACTTCAAAGTTCTCACATCCATGGCAGAATACGTATAATCACAAGAAATTAGCTTTAAAACTACAAAAAATGTATCTTCATCTCCATGGAGAAAATTGTAGAATTGCAGGAAATGTAATTACAAATTAAACACTCTCTGTACACCGCCAAGATAAGGGCCTCCAAAATTCAGCTGCGCCTACAGGCCGACCTCACCCATTGGCACGCCCCCTGCCACGCCCACCACCTAAACCCCTTTCTCATTCAGGAAAGAAAATCTGCAGCCAGCTTAAGACATAGTTTAGGGCTTTGACCGACCACTAATGTGTCCTGTTGTGTACAAATATTAAAGTGCCCTCCTCACCGTTCGTAGTAGGGCAGCCACCCACAGAGAAGACGTTACTGATTTTCAACTCCTGTAAATAACAAAGTCGACATACATTTAACATGCACACAGGATTTGGGATTAAAAAAAACACACACACACACACACACACACACACACACACACACACACACACACACACACACACACACACACACACACACACACACAGCTTGAAGTATATGCATTGATGTCAACGGACGACTTTCATGTAACTGACAACAGAAATGTCCAGTTAGGACTTGGCCGTTGCTGAGGACCAGTGAGTTTAGAGATGCCGTACCTCTGCTGCGTCTGGTTCATCCTTGACGCCCTCTGAGAGGACCGCTGGAGCCAGGGCCTGATCATACTCCTCGTCTACGGGCTCATCCTTCACCTTGACCATGGAGATGGCGTCAGCGCTGGTGGACACAGGCTCAGCTGCCGGCTGGGCAGACTGGGTCGACCGCAGAGAACATTCAACAACAGACAAATTACCGAGGTATTCTGACAAAGCCTTCACAACACCTGGAGATCTTTAACACTCATAAGCAGTGACCAGATTTCTGCCACGCTTAAGCTCGTCTAGTCTCTTGGGCGGCAATTATTTCACTCTATCGTTTGTGATGGAGAGAGGATACTCACATCCACAACTTTGACTGGCTGTCCTGCCACTCCATTCTCCAGCCCTGCAGGACAGTCAGTGCCTGCAAAACAATAGGTCATTCAGCGTGTGAATTTAAAAACCAAAACAAACTGGAAAACCATTACTGAGGAATAGCAGTGCACTCATTAGCATCTGAATAATGTGAAGGACCACACTAACATTCAGGTATTCGGGTCATGTGGGAACATTATGCAGCCAAAGACCGTATATTCCAAAGACAGACCCTTGTGGCCTCTCACCTTCACTGTTCTGTGGGTGAATAGCTTCGCTAGAGAAGGTGGGACTGGGGTGAAACGGTTTGACATCTTCAGATTGGTCCTCCTCCATAAGCAGAGACGAGCCGCTAGCCTTCTCAAAGTTGGTCTCCTCAGCAGGTTGCTCTGTGTCTCCTGTCATGGAGACTTCATGTTTGAGAGGTGGGATAGTGTGTGTGTGTGTGTGTGTGTGTAAGGTGACGTTTGAACTGAGGACTTTCGACACTGGGGCATTCCAGTAGCAATGGAGTAGAGCATCCTTTCTTAAAGTATGGGTCGCGACGCACCTGTTAATGGTGAGTCGCGACGTGTCAGAGTAAATGTACAATTATTTAATTACTGGAATTGATTGGGCCAAGTACATCTGCGCTCTCTGTTCAGTTTGTCAGCTGTGCTGGTGTGAGGGAAATTCCCGTGTGCTTCACGGTTTACCGGATCTTTTTTTCTGCAGTCTCCTTGAAGATCACATGATGCAGCGCTGTCGTCCAGCAGCAGATGATGCGCTGTCTGCCACTGACTTGCCATCACTCACCGCGGTCATCAAATGGACTCATGCTCGCCACAAGTTCTGACTGAGCTCAATCGTCATGAAACGCTTATACAGCGATGAGTTTCTCCCTCTTTCATGCAAACTTATAACGAGGAGCGCCCACAATGTGTTTTGTGCGGGGAAGTGCTTAGTAACGAGTCTCTCTTAACGAACAAATTAATAAAACGGCATGACGGTAAACCCAGGGAGTTCTGTCAGAACAGGGCAGAATGCTTCAGGAAAGCGCTTCGACGTTGTAAAAGTAAGTCAGCGAGCAAGGCATTGTTGTCATTTTATAAACAGGTGATGATAAGCAGAAATAAGTGAATACTAGTACTAACTCTCATAGTAGTAGATGTGAGTTTCTCTTTTAAACAATCCCCTGGTCTTGTACATAGCTAATAGCTAACATTAGCCAAAGTAAGCTAGCTACTGATAGTGCAACCCTAGTAACAGTACAGATGAAGATGAAAAATGACCAGGCCTACTGTACATCTTACTGTAGAAAGTTGATGAAACCTAGTCTAGGTTGGAACTGTTGCTGTTCAAAATACAATAATATTTTTTACTCTTAACTGGAATAAACTGATTGAAGGGAGATGCTTTTTGAGGTAAACACACTCACACAGTTCTGGGTTGTTCATCTACAGCAGGAAGCAGTCTCTTGCCTGACTGAGAAAGCAGTAGATGTTCTGGTCCAGTTTTGGCACCACATAACTATGCGAGTCAGGGTTCTCAACTCTGACAAACTTAAAAAAACAAGTACAGAAACAGTTAAGGCTGAGCACGACCTGTGTTGCACTGTCAAAAACAGAGCCCAGAATAGACATGCTCTCATTAGGACTGTGTGTGTTTTCTGGTCTACATCTGTGTGATGTGATCAATCAGTTTATTCCAGTTCAGAATGAAAATGATTTATTGTATTTTAATAGCAACCATTCCAACCTAGACAGATACGTGAGAGTGTTTTTAATAGGTGGTAATAAACAGATATTTATATGGATATTTAATTTCATTGTTATTTGTTTTTGTCTATATTTCTTTTGTTTTAGGCATAACGGCAATGAAATGAACCAATATTTATGTATAGTTTTCATAAGCTTGGGTCCCAGGAAAACACAACATTTCTAATTTGGGTCCCAGGCTGAAAAAGTTTAAGAACCCCTGGAGTAGAGTGCCAAGCAAGACAACAGTGTTTAGGGTAGCAACACACAAAACACAAACAAATCCAACCTGAAGAAATGAATTCAGCAAACTACGGAAACAATTGAAAATCCTGATCCTAAGGTCATATAGCCAACAAAAAGCTGCAGGCAGCAGTCTCTTCTTACCTGTATCCATAATAGAAGGCATGGAATCAGTCTTCTCCACTTGCCCGGTCTTGCTGGGGTCCTCTACCTCATTCTCTGTCAGTGAGTCTGTCCCCGTGTCCATCTTCTCCACCTCATCCCCATGATCCAGGGAGTTGCTTCTAAAAGCATCCATGTTGCCTCCCTCTTCCACAGCCGTTATCACAGGCATCCCCTCCAAGTTGTCTTCCTCCTGTATCTGGTCATCCTCCACTTTGATAGCATTGACCTCCATCTCATCGTCAGCATCCACTACTCCCATGTCCAGGGGTATGTCTGTTTCTCCATTAGTCTGTGAACCATTTGTATTGCCTATTTCTTCCACAGTCTGGGGTGCATCTGTACCAACTTTTTCTCTGACTGTCTGTGAGGCATCCGCACGGGCTGTGTCCGTCAGTGAGGCACCCGCACGGGCTGTGTCCGTCAGTGAGGCACCCGCACGGGCTGTGTCCGTCTGTGAGGCACCCGCACGGGCTGTGTCCGTCTGTGAGGCACCCGCACGGGCTGTGTCCGTCTGTGAGGCACCCGCACGGGCTGTGTCCGTCTGTGAGGCACCCGCACGGGCTGTGTCCGTCTGTGAGGCACCCGCACGGGCTGTGTCCGTCTGTGAGGCACCCGCACGGGCTGTGTCCGTCTGTGAGGCACCCGCACGGGCTGTGTCCGTCTGTGAGGCACCCGCACGGGCTGTGTCCGTCTGTGAGGCACCCGCACGGGCTGTGTCCGTCTGTGAGGCACCCGCACGGGCTGTGTCCGTCTGTGAGGCACCCGCACGGGCTGTGTCCGTCTGTGAGGCACCCGCACGGGCTGTGTCCGTCTGTTCCGCACGGGCTGTGTCCGTCTGTGAGGCATCCGCACGGGCTGTGTCCGTCTGTGAGGCACCCGCACGGGCTGTGTCCGTCTGTGAGGCACCCGCACGGGCTGTGTCCGTCTGTGAGGCATCCGCACGGGCTGTGTCCGTCTGTGAGGCATCCGCACGGGCTGTGTCCGTCTGTGAGGCATCCGCACGGGCTGTGTCCGTCTGTGAGGCACCCGCACGGGCTGTGTCCGTCAGTGAGGCATCCGCACGGGCTGTGTCCGTCAGTGAGGCACCCGCACGGGCTGTGTCCGTCTGTGAGGCACCCGCACGGGCTGTGTCCGTCAGTGAGGCATCCGCACGGGCTGTGTCCTTCAGTGAGGCATCCGCACGGGCTGTGTCCTTCAGTGAGGCACCCGCACGGGCTGTGTCCTTCAGTGAGGCACCCGCACGGGCTGTGTCTCTTTCCGTCTGTGAGGCACCCGCACGGGCTGTTTCTCTTTCCGTCTGTGAGGCACCCGCACGGGCTGTTTCTCTTTCCGTCTGTGAGGCACCCGCACGGGCTGTTTCTCTTTCCGTCTGTGAGGCACCCGCACGGGCTGTTTCTCTTTCCGTCTGGGAAACATCCGCACTGGCTGTTTCTCTTTCCGCCTGGGAAACATCCGCACTGGCTGTTTCTCTTTCCGTCTGGGAAACATCCGCACTGGCTGTTTCTCTTTCCGTCTGGGAAACATCCGCACTGGCTGTTTCTCTTTCCGTCTGGGAATCCTCTTTACTGTCCATTTCTACCACAGTCAGCAAAGCATCTGTTTTTACAGCTTCTTCCACCATCTGTGAATGCTCTGCATCGGTTTCCCTCACAGGTCCTGAATTACCAGCATCCCCTGCCCCATCTATAATTGAGGAGGAACATGCACTGACTGCATTGGTAGCATCATCCCCATTGTTTCCATCTGCTGAGGCAGTATTGCGGTGTGAGGCTCCAGGGTCCACCGAATCCATTGATGTTCCAGCCTGAGATGGCTGCTCTGTCTCTTTGTCTGGCTCACCTTTATGCTGAAGAAAGTCAATATTCTATTAGTAATGGTCCTATAAGTAGTGCCCTGAGTTTTCCCTTACTACGTGACCTGACCAGGAAAAAGTAGACCCCAGTTGACAGATTGATCAAGTGTCATGGCTATTGAGGGAAAAGTCTAACGCATGCTTGCAATCAAATACCAACTTTGGGAGAACCAAAAAGAACCAAGTTGGAGAGTGCAGTGTTTGTTTAAGATTGTTGATTTGTTCACGCTTACTAAATCTGCGCGGGAAATGAAGGGGAGGGTCGACATAATTAGCTAGCTAGTTAAGTAGCAGAATAGGACATAGCTAGCTAACGTTAGTATTCATTCAAAAACGTAAATTACCTCTGAATGGTCCGCTTTCTGGGATTCAGCCATGGCTTGCTTGTAACGGCGAAAGTCGGCTAGCTCTTATTGTCACTCAGTCACAATATAGGTTAACCAACGTCCACCAAACTATACTAAAAACGGAACTGAGGCTTACTAGCTAGCTAACATGCATTAGCTACTTCCGCCCGCCTCCTTGTTGTGGAGAAAGCTAGCTAGCTAGCAACGATATGTAGCCAGCTAAAACGAGTCATAATTTGAATTACCGATTAAGGTTCTTAAGCTTTGCCATGCATAAGATATTAACTTCGATTATACCAATGCCGGTGAGTTATAACTTTACAGAAGTCAAGTCCTTTGCATTTTCACTCTGCAGAGATAAAGAAACTCGCAAAACACACGCCCGTCGCCTGCGTAAACATGGCAGACCTGGCTATGTCATTTCCTGTTTGACATCTAGCGCGCTACGAAAGAGTTTCTAAACCATACTGTACTGCAGGGCTATTAAACTGTTCCGTTTATCAATTTAAAAAGGCACGTTGATCACTTCCCCGCAAAACCCGATGTTTAGTGCCAAAAGGAGCCATTGTTAATATTCTCCAATGGGAGAATTTGTTTTCCTGTAGTCCCGCCCATTAAGTGCTGTCAATCAATATCACCCAACATCCCAGTTACAGCCAATCAGAGCTGCTAACAGGAGTACAGGGTCTTCCTGCCCGCCTATCCGCTCTTTCACAGCAGATTAGATCGTTCCACTGCTTGATACACCAGTGTCCTTTGCATGGTCAATCCGAAATTTGAAGTGGCGATGCAGCATTCACTGTTGATGGTGCCTTAGCAGACGTCAGACCTTTCATACTTCTTGCGTTTATACAGGATGTACCACGCCAATCATATCAATGCGGAGCTATATGGAGCCCTCCACATTATTACAACATTTGAGAGGAGCCCTGCGATGTGGTATAGAGCTGATTTGGCCTCTGCATACCTCCGGAGGCTCTGAAAATTGCGTCACACCCTCCGACCACACTTTCAGATCAAGTTTAATTTAAGGATTAGCCCCCTTTTTTAAAATGTTCGCCTAAAAACACATACCCAAATCTAACTGTCTGTAGCTCAGGCCCTGAAGCAAGGATATCCATATTCTTGGTACAATTTGAAAGGAAACACTTTGAAGTTTATGGAAACGTGAAAGGAATGTAGTAGAATATAACACAATAGATCTGGTAAAAGGTAATACAAAGAAAAAATCAACCGTTCTTTAGTATTTTTTTGTACCATCATCTTTGAAATGAAAGAGAAAGGCCATAATGTATTATTCCAGCCCAGGTGCAATTTAGATTCTGTCCACTAGATGGCATCAGTGTATGTGCAAAGTTTTAGACTGATCCAATGAACCATTGTATTTCTGTTCAAAATTTTGTATCAGGACTGCCCAAATGTACCTAATTTGTTTATTAATAACTTTTCATGTTCAAAATTGTGCACTCTCCTCAAACAATAGCATGGTATTCTTTCACTGTAATAGCTACTGTAAATTGGAAAGTGCAGTTAGATTAACAAGAATTTAGGTTTTCTGCCAATATCAGATATGTCTATGTCCTGGGAAATTTTCTTGTTACTTACAACCTCATGCTAATCGCATTAGCCTACATTAGATCAACCGTCCCGTGGAAGGGACACCAATCCCAAAGATGTTTTAAATTGGCTTTAACTCAGCAGCAAGTTAAAAACACCAAGGACTAAGTTATGGCTATCATAAACTTGATCAGATCAACATCTAGCCTGCAACATCCCTTGTTTTGCAACTACTCACATGCTAACCACACTGCTCGCGAGCATCTGCATAGCCGGGTGCTAAAATAGAACTTGGTTCTATTTGTGACGCTCAACTGCTGCAAGTCCTGCCTCTGAAATCTCCTCATTGGTTTTTAGGAACATATACCCATGTCCCATCTCCTCATTGGTTTTTAGGAGCATATACCCACGTGGGTGATTGAAAGATGAACTGAGATCCACACTCCCGTCGGTTGTAATAATGGACCATAAGGTTGGTTGACAATCGCCATATAAAGTCCAAATAAGAAAAAGAAGCCTGAAGGAAGGAGGAGAGATGATGAGAAACTCATTCGGTTTACCATTTTATCTATGGATTAATTGTCAGAGTAGAGGACCTTGTGCATTTCAGGTAAAATAACAACCCAATGTTATATCCCAGGACAAATTAGCTAGCAACAGCAAGCTAGCTAAATTGCCATCAATGTTTAATGCTTTTCGACCTGTTCCCCAAATCAATATAATTGGTTCAGAGTTTGTTTTGATATTTCAACCTCCGTGTCCTGATCGCGTCTGGTGTGGGGGGGACAAAATCAACATGTGCGGTCTGGTCAGCATGTCAGGTGTTTGTACTGTGGTTCTTCCTGTCTCGTCATCATTCGATATGTCATTGTCATCAAAGCTGTATTTATTTATCACCTCTCTAACTTTGCTGACAAACTGTACCACATTTGTTCTGTTCTGGCCCGTGACAGACTAGTTGCTTCAGCACTCCTAATGGAGAGAGTAGGGTGCCGCTTTAGGTAAGACAAGAACCAGTCTGCTCTCACCATAGAGGTCTCATCCCATGACTGAGGATGCTTGCAACCATATTGTACAACGAGTTGGTAGGCACATTTCCTGACCTGTAACAATAGAATCAAATGTTAAATACTTCCCCCAATTAATACTTTACATTAATAATTTACATTAGTACTCCCTCCCTTGACCTTAATTGCCACCAACATTAACTACTAACTTCGCCCTGATTTACTCCTCACTAATTCCTATCAAGTGCTTACCTCACGGGGAATCAATCCATAATAAAAATCAGCTGCCCTCAAGAGATACTCTGACAACTTCTGCTCCTGCTCCATGAAAACCCTGTTTCCACTACGTTAGCCAACATGAGGAAGCTCTCTCGACCCCTTCTCCAGTAGCTTCTTTCCCTCTTTACAGAATATGTACAGCGACATATGCCATACAACCGATCTAATTGACTTCCCATGCTCTGCTACATAATTTGACACTCTTTTCAGAGTGTGGAGAGGTACTCCCCTGTCTTTCTTTCTTTTCCATGATCTAGGCATGCTGAAAGTAAAAGAAAACATGTACTAAAAACAGTTTTACTCAGTTTTACTCAGGGTTAGTAGTAACAGTTTCTCACAAGTTGTTACAACTAACCCCGACCCTTGCAACCATTGCTAGCTTCCATTTTAGCTAGATGTTAAAACTTGCATCAAATATCTCTACCTCAAAATCCGATTTCTTACTTCAAAATCCGATTTCTGTCAATAGAATCTGCAGAGTTAATCACAGGGACTTGCTTTTTCACATGAGGGTTCAGGACTAAACTGAGCATGTGCACAGTGAATCACATAATTCTACCTCACTCCTGATTGGAGGAATTGCAAGTGTTACAACTATCTCGTGTTACAACCATCCCCAGTCTCCCCTGTTGATTATTTGGCCCTGGGGAGAGCATATGCATGGAAGAAAAATAATGTTACATGTGTAACCATGGTTATGTGAGCTATATGGATCACTCCAATATATTGGTATCACTCCGCGGCGGAGGGATACATCCGAGGTGAGGATTTACAGATTTACTCCCGTGTACACCTGTGTCACGGCTGGGGTCCACTATATTGGATCACTCCAATATATTGGTATACCCGTACCAGATTAGTCGGGGCTAGAGGGACCTGGCCAGCCAGCGGCAAAGTCCCAGCGCGGGACCGAGACGTAGGGGCCGTCAATGTGGAAGGGGGGTCCCTGCACAGTCCCGGGAAGGGGAGGCGCCACCCATGACCGCTGAACCAACCGCAGAGGGAGGTGCCACATTTACCCGATAGTACCTAGCAAAGTTGCAAGAGGAAGCCCAGCTGGCCGCAGCACAGATATCAGTGAGGGGCACTCCTCTCAGTAGAGCTCAGGACGCAGCCACACCTCGTGTTGAATGTGCCACCACAGATCCCAGCACTGGTCTGCCAGCCAGGCGGTATGCTGTTGTAATCGTGTCTATGATCCAGTGAGACAAAGAGCTGGTCTGTTGTTCTCACTGATCGTGACTGCTCCCCTCACAGGGCACAGCATGCCGGAGGGAGGCCTAGACTCCCCCGCCACTGCCAGGGGGGGTTGTAAGCAGACAGGATAAAAAGGGATGTTCACATGGCTGTCTGACAGAACCTTCGGGAGGAATGAAGGGTTGGGGCGGAGAGATATACTCCTCCCCCCAGGGTTCATCCAGTAGCACTCAGAACTTACCGAAAGAGAATGGAGCTCACCCACCCTCTTCATGGAAATAATCGCTACCAAGAAAACCACCTTCATAGAGAGGTGTTTCAGGGAGGCAGACTCCGACTGTTCGAAAGGTGGCTTTGCCAAGCTGCCAAGACCACATCCAGATCCCAGCTTGCCATTGAGTGGGTCCTAGCTGGACGCAGGCGACGAACCCCCTTCATAAACCTGGAGACCAAGGGATGGCGCCCCACTGGCCTGTCCATCCACCCCGCATGGCAGGCAGATATATACTCTCACAGTGTAGAGGCTGCCAAGCCCTCATCCAAGCGAGACTGCAGGTATTGGAGGACATACTGCACCCCGCATGACTCGGGCACAACCTCAATACCAGTGCACCAAGAGCAGAACAACCGCCAGCGCAACTGGTGTGCCGCGGTTGTAACCAGCGCCCTTGCGCTCTGCATGGTGTTCATTACACCCTCCTGTAGTCCTAATGTGGACCATTGGTGCTGTTCAGAGGCCAAGCCCACAGAGTGAGGCGGTGGGCCTCGGATGACAAAGAGTTCCTCCAACCGGAGATAGCAGGTCCGGTCTCAGGGGAAATTTCCAAGGTGTCCCAGACAACAGGGACAGGAGAAGGCTGAACCAGGTTCGTCTGGGCCAGTATGGGGCCACCAGAAGCAGACGATGCTCTGCCATCCTGGTCCTGTCCAGCACAGCCCGGATCAGGGGAAAAGGGGGTAATGCTAAAGCTCCAGCCCTGGCCAATCGTGAGCCAGAGCATCCAAGCCCTGAGGCCCTGGTGGCTCTGAAATGGAGTACCACAGGGGGCAGTGTGCATTGTCCAGGGAGGCAAACAGGTCCACCTGCACCCTCCCGAACTGGTCCCACAGGTGCTGCACCACCAGGGGATGTAGGCTCCAGTCCCAAGGTGGCGGGCCCTCCTTCGAGAGCATATCCGCTGCCACATTTAGGATTCCAGGTACGTGCGCTGCGAGCAGAGACGCTAAACGTCCCTGAGCCCAGAGAAGGAGCTCCCGTGCCATAATATGGAGGCGGTGGGACCTCAGTCCACCCCGATGGTTGATGTAAGCCACCACTGTGGTGTTGTCCGTTTTCACCAGGACATGTCTTCCCTTCAGATGTGGAAGGAAAGACTGCAGGGCCAGCAGTACAGCTCGGAGCTCTAGTGTATTGATGTGCCTACCACTCCAAGGGGGTAGCCAACAGCCGCTGGCCGACCTGCCCTTGGTCACACCCCCCAGCCGATCTGGGAGCCATCTGTGCTGACCAGCTCCCGGCAGCACATCCTCAGCATCTCCACCCCATCTGAGAGAAAGGAGTGACAGCGCCACCTCAACAACACCCTGAGGCACTGTGCAGTCACCTGCAGCTGGCGGTGATGGTGGCGCTTTGGGTGCAGCTGGTGGAAGTTGAACCACCGTTGAAGAGGCCGGGGATGGAGCAGGCCCAGGGGAATCAACAACGAGGCCGCTGTCAGCAAGCCCAACAGACGTTGATAAGTTAGGGCGGATACCACCCACCCCTGCCGAAAGTGGTCGAGGCAAGATAAGTCTCTGTCTGACAGGACCTGGGTCCTGGTCGCGGCACAATCAGCCAACCGTCCAGGTAACTGAGGATCAACAATCCTTGGGATGTGAGAAGCACCAGGACAGTGTCCATGAACTTTGTGAAAGTGCAGGGTGCCAAGGAAAGGCCGAAGGGAAGAACCATGAATTCGTAAGCCCTCCCTTTGAAAGTGAATCGGAGGTACTGTCAATGAGCTGGGTGAACAGGAACATGGAAGTACGCATCCATCAGGTCCAGCATTACAAACCACTGGTCCCTGGACACGGCCTGCAACACGCCGACTTGGGATAGCATGTGGAACCTCAGTACCTTCAAGTACCTATTGAGGTTGCGGAGGTCCAGAATCGGTCGAAACCCTCCATCTCCTTTTGGGACCACAATATAAGTGGAGTAGAACCCACCTAGCCGTTCTGATTTCTCAATCCTGCGGACAACACCCTTGTCCAGGAGTGAGGAAATCTCCAGCCGCAGGGTCTTCAGGGGGTCGTCCACCGTGGTGACACGAAGGCCCTGAAGAACTGAGGCCGGCACCGGAATTGGAGTCAATACCCCTCGAGCATTGAGGACAATACCATTGAGGACTCCACACACTCCTCCCACTTTGCCCTTTGAGACCGGGAGAATATGGACAAGGAAGGGTGTGTCTTCCTCTGGCACCCCGAGCACATGGGTCCCTCAGGCACGTCCCTACGGCAGTGACGGTTGACACCATCACACCTGTCACAAAGGGAAGCCATAAGCTCAGCCAAGCCAACACGGCCACGGAGCAGGGGTGCGAAGCCCTGGGAGAGCTTATGTCATGACCTGCTCGGAGGTAAGGGATAAATTACCCAGTTCTTCTGCAAACACAATGGAAGACCCCTGTGGGAAAAACAGGCAGACAAAAAAAAAGCAACCAGGTAATGGATGTTTTTTTGTTTTTGTTGAAACGCCAACTGTGATTTTACCTAGCAGGTTTAATATCCAAACAGAAAACAAAAAACAGCACCAAATGATGGAGTAACTCCGTTAAGGAACTCCAAAGTTAATGTCTCAATGTAGAGGCAGGCAACCACAATACTCGTACATTCTGCAGGAGAAAGAACAAGAAAACCCTGTAGGGGAATTAGCAGAGAACCCGTGTAGGGGAATTAGCAGAGAACCCGCGCCTATAGCGCGGGGACAGAATATTAAAGCAATTCACAACACACACAAAACAAGGCAGTCGGCAAGTTGTGTAAGGTAATTACAGTTTGTGGCAGCAAGAGCCACCAATATATTAATAGATGCACACAGAGTCGTAGTGTAACGCTAACGAAACACAAGCACGACAAACCACGGGCAGAAGATACAGATCAACCGCACACAGTGAGTGGAGCAATGTGGCCAGCTGCTCCAGGCTGCAAACAGCAAGTTAGTATACTTCCAAGCAAGATATTACACTTACCAGTGACTTACCAAGCGAACTTCAGAAAGTTTGTACCTCAAACCATACGGACGTCCGCCGATAAAATGAAAGAGAATGTGTGTCGCGGCCATGGGGTCTATATTCAGAAAAATTGTGGTAGTGCCCAGTCCTATCAGGTCGTTGGAACAGATAGGGTTAAAGTAGTGGAATAAGGTGATGGGTTTTAATGAGTATTGGTAGGGTAATTAAAATATATGTATTGTGGCGTACAGCAGGTCAGCCACCAGGGAGAGACTCGTCGAGGCCTGATAACAGATGGAGTATACATCACGAGGCGATGGCTCCATCTGCTGGACGTGCCAGGTCTCAACAGGCTCTCCAGCCAGGACGCCCATGCTGATAACGTGGTCAGATCAGGGTTGACGTTTACACAGTATCAGCATGGACTAGTTGATAGCTCAGTTTGTCCAGGCCCAACAAGCACAACAGGCGGTTCAGGAACGAACGCTGGAGGAACAGCAACTACAAAGCGTCCGCCTCGTTGAGGAAGTCAGGAAGCTGCAAGGAGGAGCGTCTCCTGGGTCACATCCCAACCAGTTTTTAATCAAGCTAACGGAAGACGATGACGTCGAAACATACCTCTGCACATTTGAACGGACAGCTCTACGGGAAGGATGGCCAAGGCCGAAGTGGGCCAGTCCCCGTTCCTCTCGGGGAATGCCCAAAAGGCGTATTGGGACCTGAACAACGAACAGGCAGCTAATTACGACGGACTCAAACGGGAGATACTCAGCCGCTTCGGGTACAGCCTGGCCCATCGGGCTCAACGGTTCCACGACTGGAGGTTCGTAGCCGACGCATCCCCCCGAGCACAGATGAGCAACCTACTGCGCGTCACCAGGGCATGGCTCCTAACTGACGTATCCACCCTCTCCATCCTCGACAAAGTGGTCTTGGATCGCTTCTTACGGGCGCTACCCTACGACATGAAGAGGGCAGCGAGTCTATGCGCGCCCCAGACCTTGGAGGGCCTCCTGGAAGCAGTGGAGACGCATCATAACACACAGGCCCTGCTGAGTGGGAGCCGGGACGAATCGGCGACCCGTCCGAGGGGACGGAAGGACAGCCCCACCGCGGTGTACCCCAAACTGACAGTCGGCAGGACCAAAGGACCGCAAACCAGTGGAGAAACAGCTGGGGTAGGGCCGACCCGTCCCCGACGACCCCAGGTAGATGGAGACCAAAGGAGGTGTTTTCAGTGTGGCGCCCGGGGGCACATTGCCTGGAATTACCCGGCTCGAGAAGAGTCGATGCCATCAGCTAGCCCCTGCGGCGAGGTGGGTCACGCCGTGAACTATGTCACCTCCTGTTGGGCGCACCCCGAGTCAACTGCACCCATGGTCCCGGTGAAGGTGGATGGACACGACACAGAAGCGCTGTTGGACTCTGGAAGTATGGTTACGCTCGTAACCACGAGCCTGCTGAACCAGGAGACCGAAAGGGGTAGCGAGATGTCCATTTCCTGTGTCCACGGCGACACAAAGCAGTAACCCACCGTCTGGATCAACATCATGACGACACAAGGGAGCTGCCAGATGACGGTGGGTGCAGTGCCAGAGTTTCCGGTACATCTCCTAGTAGGACGGGATTGTCCGCTGTTCGCGGCCCTATGGGGACACGAGTTGAGGAAGAAGGTACGAGCCGGCCAAAGAAGAGAGCGGGGACCAATAGCCTGTGCGGCCCGGAAGCAACGGTTAACCAGCAGGTGTCTATGGCTCTGGAGTCAGAGGGGGCGCCGGAACCCGAACCCCATGGGGAACCCCTGGAGGAGGAGTCCAGCCTCCCCCTCCTCGATTTCGAGGGGCCAGTCGAGACCCCCGCTGGGGGCCAACTGAGGGGACAATTTGGGACGGCCCAGTGGGAGGATCCGAATTTGAAAGCTGCCACCGCCCAAGTGATAGCGGTGGATGGACAGCTACTTCCGGGTGTGAGTGACTGGCGATACCCCCATTTTCAAATTAAGAATAATCTTTTGTATCAGGTGTTGCGCCAACAGGAGGAACTCCGAGAGGTATTGTAGCTTCCCCGACAGTACGTAGGAACCGTTCTTCAGCTGGCCCACACCCACCTGTTGGGGGCACACCTGGGAATGGAGAAGACCCGGGAACGGATCACCACCCAGTTCCACTGGCCCGGGATGAGGAGGGCCGTGGAAAACTGTTGTCGCAGCTGCCTGGAGTGTCAACTCACTGCCCCGAAAGCACACTTCCGAAACCCTCTGGTCCCCCTGCCGATCATCGGGGTGCCCTTTGAACGCATCACCATGGATATAGTTGGACCCCTGGTAAAGACTGCACGAGGACACAGGTAGGTCTTGGTAATAGTAGACTATGCCACCCGGTATCCCGAGGCCATTCCCCTACGGCGGTATCCAAGGGAATCGCCCGGGACTTGGTCCACCTCTTTAGCCGGGTGGGCATCCCGAACGAGATCCTGACAGACCAAGGTACAGAATTTATGTCCCGCCTCATGAAAGAGTTGTGTGCCCTCCTGCAGATCAAGCAGATCCGGACCTCTGTTTTTCACCCGCAGACGGATGGGCTCGTCGAGCGCTTTAATAAAACTCTCAAACAGCTGCTGCGGAAGGTCATCGAGCAGGACAGGAAGAACTGGGACCAGCTACTACCCCACCTAATGTTCTCAATCCGAGAAGTACCCCAATCCTCCACTGGGTTTTCCCCGTTCAAACTCCTCTATGGGAGGAGGCCACGCGGCCTACTGGAGCTCGCCAAGGAGGTGTGGGAAGCCCAACCGACCCCCTTACGCAGCGTGGTAGAGCACGTGGAGACGATGCGGGAGCGGATGACAGCCATATGGCCAGTAGTGAGGGAACATATGGAGAAGGCCCAACGCGCCCAAGCCCAGGTCTACAATCGGGGAGCCCAGCCCCGAGAATTCCAGGTGGGAGACAGGGTGTTGGTATTGATCCCCACGGCCGAAAGTAAGTTCCTGGCAACATGGCACGGACCATACGAGGTGGTCGAGAAGCTGGGACCTGTCAATTACCGCGTACGACAACCGGGGAGACGGAAACCTCAACAGATTTACTACGTGAACCTGTTGAAGAAGTGGCACGAGCGGACAGCCTTGGCCGTGTTATGGTCGGGACCCAGGACGCCAACGGTACCAGTGGTGATCCCGAGCAATGATGACCTCGACCCGGCCCAGAAGCAAGAGCTCAGGGAGCTTGTCGATTGGAACACGGTGGTGTTCTCCGAGAAGCCGGGCCGCACGACCCTCATTGAACACCACATCCATACCCAGCCCGGGGAAACGGTAAGAAAGAGACCGTATCGGATTCCGGAGGCCCGACGGAAGGCCGTGAAACAAGAAGTGGAGGCTATGCTGAGGATGGGGGTCATTGAAGAGTCCCACAGCGCATGGTGCAGCCCCATCATGTTGGTGCCCAAACCGGACGGTAGCCTCCGTTTCTGTAATGATTTCCGGGGTGTGAACGACATAAGCATATTCGACGCCTACCCCATGCCGAGGGTGGACGAGCTCATCGACCAAGTACCTGGGGTATTTGATCGGACGGGGGAACGTCAAGCCCCAGGAGAGGAAGGTTCACGCGGTGCGTGACTGGCCCGTTCCACGTACCAAGACACAGGTCAAGTCCTTCCTGGGACTGGCAGGATACTATAGCCGGTTTATCCCCAACTTTGCAGCTATAGCTTCCCCCCTCACCGATCTAACCAGGGCCCGCCTCCCGAAAACAGTGAAATGGATGGATGAGAGAAGCGGCATTCAACAGTCTGAAGGAAGCGCTATGCTCCCATCCGATTCTCGTAATGCCGATTTCCAGGTGCCGATGGTGGTCCAGACGGATGCATGTGATACGGGACTAGGGGCCGTTCTGTCCCAGGTACACGAGGGGGAGGAGCACCCCATCATGTACATCAGCCGAAAGCTGATGCCGAGGGAAAATAAATATTCTATCGTTGAGAAAGAGTGTCTAGCGGTGAAGTGGGTGCTAGACACTCTCAAGTATTACCTGCTAGCTACCCACTTCACCCTGGTCACGGACCATGCTCCCCTGGTCTGGATGGCCAGGGGAAAGGACACGAACGATCGGGTCACCAAGTGGTTCTTGTCCCTTCAATGCTTCTCTTTTTCTGTTTCGCACAGGTCAGGGGCGAAGCCCTATCAGTCCCCTCCCCGACAGAGCTGGGGGGGGGGAGGGGGGTACGGCAGGTCAGCCATCGGGGGAGACTCGTCGAGGCCTGGTAACAGATGGAGTATACATCACGAGGCGATGGCTCCATCTGCTGGACGTGGCAGGTCTCGACGGGCTCTCTAGCCAGGACTAATTGGGGCTGATTGGGAGCTGGTGAGTAATCAAGGGCGGATTGCTCACCAGATGTGCAAGGCCCATAAAGCTGCCAGAAAGGCAGCACACAGTGAGAGTGGGAGAAGAAAGGACTCCCGTGTTGTTGTTAACAATTGCAGAGGAAAGAAGAGGGAGTTTTGTGCCCGACAGGACACAGACAGACCCGGAACCCAGAAGACGGTGTCCCGGAGAGGGTCCCATGGAGGAGACCTATTCTTTTCTATTTGATCTATTATTTAAATAAACACCCTTGAAACTGAGCTAATCCTTCTCTGTCCATGTCTGATATGGGTAAACGTCTTGACCAAACCCCCTGGTCTGCCACAGTATATTTTTATTTCATTTATTTTTTATTTTTTATTTTTCCCGGTTCCCCTTTCGTTTATTATATTGGATGCAGTCACTGAGCAAATTTCAGGTCTGCTGAGCGCAAACTTGAACATTGTGAAAATTCTGTGAAACTTCCAGGGGGTGTTTACTGTGAACACTGTGAACACCCACTTTAAGTTACAGTTTTAACCGTGGCCAAGTAAACTACTATGGCTACTTGATCATAATGTAGGCCTACCAGAGTGGCCTACCATCACAAACAATGGAGAAAATGCATCCCATAACATTTCAACATGGAAATAACTGTTATATCATTCAGTCTACAGTAGCCGCCAATGTGTGGTGTTCAATGTAGGCCTCAATGTAGACTTTTGAAAAAACATGCAGGGCTTGACAAGGAGGTGACTGAAAATGTTGTTTGATGCAAGAAACCACGTCACAAAATAAAATGCATCATTATAGCCATACCATTATTACAGAGAATCAGACAAATTATGCTACCCTTTGCCTTTTGGCTACTTAGCTTATTCAAGCCTGTCTCAAAATACAACACTGCCCCTTTTAAGACAAAAAAAAAGCTCTTTACCTGATTAGCTTTTCAAAGATGTCTAGAAAGGTAAACATTTTGTACTCCTGTAGGAAGCAATCACTCCCCTATTTCCAGTGCTTGACTTGGACTGAAATAGGTTCCGGTACTCATTTTGGGAGTCGGTACTGTTTATATTTAGGTGCAGGAGCTCCACATTACTTTTGGGCTAATATTCTATAAGAAGAACAGGAGTTCAAGCAGTAGAAAATTTGAGGTGCTGGTACTCCGCTCCAGGTCAAGCACTGCCTATTGCTAACTACAAATTACCTATAACTGGGCTAATAACTCAATAATTAGCAAAGAACAATGCTCCTGTGGGTCGCTCTGGATGGGAGTGTTTGCTTAATGACTGAATGTAATGTAAATGTTGAGCAGCTTCACTGGAGGTAGATTCTATGCTTTTAAAATGAAAAGCAAAGGATATTAACTGAATGTGCACACATGGCTACATGCAGCTCTCGATTTGATCTCAAAACAAGTGCATCTACTCAAGATCGCTCATGATGCAAACACAGTCCAGTTCAAAGTAAATGGGACAGATCCATATATGGCAATGGCCTATTTGCATATAGGCACATTGAAACTGATTGATTATGCCGCACCGGTCTGTGAAGAGTACGGCTGAGTCGTGCATTAAATAAAGGTGAAATAAATAAAATAAAATAAATAAAAATGTGAATGCAATAGAATCCTACTCCGATGCGTTCTGCCTACAACAAAATCTCTTGCATAGTTCATTTTGTTTTGGTATATTGCATTGAAAGTGGTTAATATTGAGTTGATTCGATCATAATTGCCACAGTAAAGGGAAACGTTGATAGTGTTAACAGGGAAAGTTGAGTGAAGTTCAATCTCGTGCTTCTCTCCGCTAATATTTATTCTACGGTGCCAGTGCAGCTTAGAGGGAACATTATTGAGCGGTAAGCACCGAATAACTTGGGAAAACCAGCAGCTTGATAACAAAATGATAGGCTTACTCAGGGGCGCAACTTTGGTTGAAGAAGTGGGGGGGACATAATTCCTTTTTTATAAAAAAATTCTGTCAGATAAACACTCCAAACAGCCTACCCGACCGCTCAGAGGCATCCACATGGTCCTAAAGCACACCGTTGCCTCGTTTTGTATCACATTCCAATGATAAAACTCGGAGGAACATATGCAATTTCAGAATGTCCCCCTCCTTGTCCCCGTCCCCAGTGAAAGTTGCACCCCTGGGTATATTATACCTTGTGTTGAGTGGAATCTTCTAGCGAAACTTAGCTAGCTTATTACTTTTTAGCCAGCTAAACGAAAAGCAGACAGTCATCTGTAGCAAACACCATAACACGAGTCCACTAATTGCAGGCAGGAGGCAATATTTAGGGTATTAAGCCTAAGGAAGGACACACACACACACACACACACACACACACACACACACACACACACACACACACACACACACACACACACACACACACACACACACACACACACACACACACAGCACATGGGGGATTTGGAATTCTATGAAGACACAAAGGAGAAATCATAGGTTTGTTTGACATACATTTTAAAGTGAAAAATCTGAGTCAGCATCACTCCTTTAACATGGAATTGTCCTGTACCAAACCACGCCACTTGTCAGTAAGCATGGCTCAGTATTCATCAGCATGCTGTCAGTTCATGCCCAACCCACCTCGTGGAGAGCTATCCTCTTATAGGTTTACTTAATACCTTACTTACACTACCCATATTGTTCATCAATGACTATCACATACATTCAGTATAGAACCAACTTTCTAACCAATAATAAACAGCTTGCTTTGGTTAAACCGCATAGCTAAACGTTAACTAGTTAGCTTCCTAGCTAGCTGACGTTCACCTAGCTTGCCTAATCAATAGCCTGCTTTAATAACAGAAGTCCAAATAACTACCTACTTCAATTTCAACATTGAAATCCTAGTTGATTAACTTGCTAATTTCTCCACTGAAAAGAGATCAAAGTTCTTTATTTTTGTCAGCCATCATTCACCTTTCACCGTCAATGTTGCCAGGTCAAGCTAAAATTTCTAGGCAAATGACCACACAAAACCCACCCAACAAGGCCTAAAAACTAACCCCAATTTTTTTGAGGCAGCAAGAGAGGAGTTCGTACATTTATTCAATAGGTGTCTCCATAATGACAATCGAAATACTTATGGTCAAAGTGCTTCTCTGCATTTCTCCCCTTTGGTATTGGTTCATCACACCAAATGATTTAATCTGAACTATACAACTGATTGATAGTGAATGGTTAAGAGTTTTCTTTTCAGATAACATTTTTGTGAAATTTATTTCACCTTTAGTTAATGGTGAAATTGTGTTAACACAAGTCACATTGCTAAAAATATAATCGTATTCCTTTAAACTGGAGTATAAAATCTAAAAGCTCCAACAGTTTGCTTTTTGGCTGAAGGAAGTGTGTGTGTGTGTGTGTGTGTGTGTGTGTGTGTGTGTGTGTGTGTGTGTGTGTGTGTGTGTGTGTGTGTGTTCTGCTCACCCCCAAAATGTTGCATTGAAGCCATTTCTTGGACTTTGGGGCCACTGCAACAGGGTTCCAGCCAGTGGGGGGCCAAAGGAAGTACATGCCGGTGATCCCCATACAAGTTGGTGCTGCTGCCATTTCCCATCACCACATAACAGAAACAGAGAACAGACAGATATAATAAGGGATGAGTTAGAGAAACAGGAGAATGACACTTTACAGACAGATGACTGAAGAAAGTGTCTGTGTGTGTAAAGACAAAAAAAATAATGCTTGTAAAAGTTACTCGCCTTGCTTTTTTCTTGTGATTTGAGTTTTTGCTGTGGTATCTTATCACCACTCACAACTGACCAAAAACCCGCAACAAATACATTTTAACCCGGCAACATCGTTTTCAAAGTAGCCCAATTTTATGAAGGATCGCGAACTTGGCAACTCTGTTCACCATCCCCTTTCATCTCCATGATCAAGAATCCGGTTAGAGAGCAGTCAAGCCGTGATTGGTCCAAAAACCTGACCAATTACGTTTCAGTAGACTGCTTCAGGCTATGCTCATTGGCTAGACGTTCCCCCTGTTCTAAAATTATAGTAAGCAGTTGCGAGAGCAAAATTTTTATTTTGGAGAGCAAATTGGAATATTGGTGTGAGGGGGAGAAAAGACACCCATGTGGGGAAGGGGTGTATTTGTGATAGTGCAGTAATTTCTGAGTCTTAACATGTAGGAAATATTTTATGGAGCCAGATACCTGCCAAAAGGTTGAAGGTACGTATCGTTAATATCGTAAGAAAATCCATACGTAAATGGTTAGGATCGTAAGAAAAGCCACGCGTGAAACATGAACGTAAGCATGAAATTTCCTCTGTGAACATACAAACACCATGTTACGATTACAGACTAACATTTTAGACTTGAGCAAATCTAGTGTTGTAATTCTGACGTCCAATAATACCGTTCAGAGTTTGAGCAGGTTCATCTCACAAGCCCCAAAAAACTTTGACCAAACGGCCTGTGAGGAGTCCTACTCGAACAAGCATAACACACTATAAAAAAAACAGAAGCCTGGGACCCAGGAAAGAGATATCCTGCACATTTTCAAGTTAAAAGTCTCCATTCTCTATTACTCCTGTTGAGTTTACCTCACATTTAGGTAGCTAATATTATGGATTTGTTTGCCAGCGCAAGTCTACATAGCACTAGCTGTATTTTATAACAGTAAAGAGGCGACTCCGGGATGCTGGACTTCTAGGCAGAGTTCCTCTGTCCAGTGTCTGTGTTATTTTGCCCATTTTAATATATATATTTTTTTGGGTGAGTCTGAGATATGGCTGTTTCTTTGCAACTCTGCCTAGAAGGCATGCATTCCGGAGTCACCTCTTCACTGTTGACGTTGAGACTGGTGTTTTTTGCGGGTACTATTTAATGAAGCCAGTTGAGGACTTGCAGGCGTCTGTTTCTCAAACTAGACACTACAATGTACTTGTCCTCTTGCTAAGTTGTGCATCGAGGCCTCCCACTCCTCTTTCTATTCTGGTTAGAGCCAGTTTGCGCTGTTCTTTGAAGGGAGTAGTACACAGCGTTGTACAAGATCGTCAGTTTCTTGGCAATTTCTCACATGGTATAGCCTTAATTTCTCAGAACAATAATAGACTGATGAGTTTCAGAAGAAATGTCTTTGTTTCTGGAATTTTGAGCCTGTAATCTAACCCATAAATGCTGATGCTCCAGATACTCAACTAGTCTAAAGAAGGCCAGTTTTATTGCTTCTTTAAATCAGCACAACCATTTTCAGCTGTGCTAACATAATTGCAAAAGTGTTTTCTAATGATCAATTAGCCTTTTAAAATGATAAACTTGGATTAGCTAACACAACGTGCCATTGGAACATAGGAGTGATGGTTGCTGATAATAGCCCTCTACGCCTATGTAGATATATCATAAAAAATCTGCCGTTTCCAGCTACATTTAAGTCATTTAGCAGACGCTCTTATCCAGAGCGACTTACAGTAGTGAACGCATACATTCATGCATTTTTTTGTATTTTTTATTTAGTCTTTTTTTTTTTTTTGTACTGGCCCCTTGTGGGAATCGAACCCACAACCCTGGCGTTGCACACACCATGCTCTACCAACTGAGCCACATTGTCATTTACAACATTAAAAATTTGTATACAGTTATTCTGATCAATTTGATGCTATTTTAATGGACAAAAAATTAGCTTTTCTTTCAAAAACAAGGATATTTCTAAGTGACCCCAAAATTTTGAACGGTAGTGTACGTGCAACCTTTTGGCAGCTATCTGGCTCCACACGTTCTTCACGTGTGTTAATGAATGCGTGCATTTTGGGATCATGGAATGCACACGTGACAATTTATTTTAATAGCAGCAGGAGGAAAAGGGTGATTCAACACATGTGAATGAAGGTGGTTAATTGAATGGGTTTGATTCTACAATCTCAGCAACTTGGATTGTTGCATTGGACAATCTTGGCAATTTGAATGGATGCTTGTGACACATTTTTGTCACTCATGCACATGCACACACACATATACACCGGTCTACCTCGTCCTCTCTAAGCTCAACATGAGACATTCACAGTGCCTATAGAAAGTCTACACCCCCTTGAACTTTTTTCACATTTTGCTGCATTAAAATTAAATCTACAGTGCATTCGGAAAGTATTCCCCCCCCCCCCCCCACATCTACACACAAAACCCCATAATCACAAAGAGAACAGGTTTTTGGAAATGTTTGTACATTTACATAAGTATTCAGACCCTTTGCTGTGAGACTCGAAATTGAGCCACCTGTGGTAAATTCAATTGAGTGGACATGATTTGGAAAGGCACACAGCTGTCTATATAAGGTCCCACAGTTAACAGTGCATGTCAGAGCAAAAACCAAGCCATGAGGTCGGAAGAATTGTCCATAGAGCTCCAAGACAGGATTGTGTCGAGGCACAGATCTGGGGAAGGGTACCAAAACATTTCTACAGTACTTAAGGTCCCCAAGAACACAGTGGCCTCCATCTTTCTTAAATGGATGAAGTTTGGAACCACCAAGACTCTTCCTAGAACTGGCCACCCGGCCAAAGTGAGCAATCGGGTTAGAAGTGCCTTGGTCAGGGAGGTGACCAAAAACCGGATGGTCACTCTGACAGAGTTCCAGAGTTCCTCTGTGGGAATGGGAGAACCTTCCAGAAGGACAACCATCTCTGCAGAATTCCACCAATCAGGCCTTTATGGTAAGGTGGCCAGACGGAAACCACTCCTCAGTAAAAGGCACATGACAGCACGCTTAGAGTATGCCAAATAATTATTTGGCCTGAATGTCAAGCGTCACGTCTGGAGGAAACCTGGCACCATCCCTACGGCGAAGCATGGTGGTGGCAGCATCATGTTGTGGGATTTTTTCTTCGGCAGGGACTGGGAGACTAGTCAGGTTTGAGGAAAAGATGAACGGCGCAAAGTACAGAAAGATCCTTGATGAAAACCTGCTCCAGAGCATTCAGGACCTCAGACTGAGGGCGAAGGTTCACCTTCCAACAGGACAATGACCCTAAGCACACAGCCAAGACAACACAGGAGTGGCTTTGGGACAAGTCTCTGAATGTCATTGAGTGGCCCAGCCAGAGCCTGGACTTGAACCCAATCGAAGTGTGTGTGTGGTGTCATACCCAAGAAGACTCAAGGCTGTAATCACTGCCAAAGGTGCTTCAACAAAGTACTGAGTAAAATTTTGTCAAAATTGCTCAAGTTCATTCAATTTAGTTGGGAATCATTGATGGACAACAACATTCAAACCTTGTCTCTGATTATCAAGCAAATTTAAGTCAGGACTGAGACTAGACCACTCAACACCTCTGGGAAAGCCATTCTGGTGTGTGTTTGGCATTGAAATTTTGCAATTGTCTCGCTGAAAAATAAAACTCTATCCCAGGGTTAGGTTTTCAGAAGACTGAGGCAGGTTTTCCTCTAACTTATTTCCTTTTCTTTTAATATTTATTTTGATCTTTAGTTTTTTTTCTACAACTTGCTTTCACTTTGAAAATGTGGAGTATGTTCAAATCAAATCTTATTTGTCACATACACATGGTTAGCAGATGTTAATGTGAGTGTAGCGAAATGCTTGTGCTTCTAGTTCTGACAATGCAGTAATATCCAACGAGTAATCTAACCTAACAATTTCACAACAACTACCTTATACACACAAGTGTAAAGGAATGAACAATATGTACATAAAAATATATGAATGAGTGATGGTATAGAACGGCATAGGCAAGATGCAGTGGATGGTATTGAGTACAGTATATACATATGAGATGAGTAATGTAGGGTATGTAAACATATAAAAGTGACATTGTTTAAAGTTGTTAGTTACACATGTATTACATCAAGATGGCAAGATGCAGTGGATGGTATTGAGTACAGTATATACATATGAGATGAGTAATGTAGGGTATGTAAACATATAAAAGTGGCATTGTTTAAAGTGGCTAGTGATACATAAATCAAGATGACAAGATGCAGTAGATGGTATAGAGTACAGTGTATACATATGAGATGAGTAATGTAGGGTATGTAAACATTATATGAAGTGGCATTGTTTAAAGTGGCTAGTGATACATTTATTACATACATTTTTCCATTATTAAAGTGGCTGGAGTTGAGTCAGTATGTTGGCAGCAGCTACTCAATGTTAGTGATGGCTGTTTAACAGTCTGATGGCCTTGAGATAGAAGCTGTTTTTCAGTCTCTCGGTCCCTGCTTTGATGCACCTGTACTGACCTCGCCTTCTGGATGATAGTGGGGTGAACAGGCAGTGGCTCGGGTGGTTGTTGTCCTTAATGATCTTTTTGGCCTTCCTGTGACATCGGGTGGTGTAGGTGTCCTGGAAGACAGGTAGTTTGCACCCGGTGATGCGTTGTGCAGACCTCACTACCCTCTGGAGAGCCTTGCGGTTATGGGCAGAGTAGCTGCCGTACCAGGCGGTGATGCAGCCCGACCGGATGCTCTCGATTGTGCATCTGTAGAAGTTTGTGAGTGTTTTTGGTGACAAGCCGAATTTCTTCAGCCTCCTGAGGTTGAAGAGGCACTGCTGCGCCTTCTTCCCCAAGCTGTCTGTGTGGGTGGACCAATTCAGTTTGTCCGTGATGTGTACGCCGAGGAACTTAAAACTCTCCACCTTCTCCACTACTGTCCCGTCGATGTGGATAGGGGGGTGCTCCCTCTGCTGTTTCCTGAAGTCCACGATCATCTCCTTTGTTTTGTTGACGTTGAGTGTGAGGTTATTTTCCTGACACCACACTCCGAGGGCCCTCACCTCCTCCCTGTAGGCCGTCTCGTCGTTGTTGGTAATCAAGCCTACCACTGTAGTGTCGTCTGCAAACTTGATGACTGAGTTGGATGCGTGCATGGCCACGCAGTCATGGGTGAACAGGGAGTACAGGAGAGGGCTGAGAAGGCACCCTTGTGGGGCCCCAGTGTTGAGGATCAGCGGGGTGGAGATGTTGCTACCTACACTCACCACCTGGGGGCGGCCCGTCAGGAAGTCCAGGACCCAGTTGCACAGGGCGGGGTCGAGACCCAGGATCTCGAGCTTGATGACGAGTTTGGAGGGTACTATGGTGTTAAATGCTGAGCCGTAGTCGATGAACAGCATTCTCACATAGGTATTCCTCTTGTCCAGATGGGTTAGGGCAGTGTGCAGTGTGCAGTGTGATTGCGTCGTCTGTGGACCTATTGAGGCGGTAAGCAAATTGGAGTGAGTCTAGGATGTCAGGTAGGGTGGAGGTGATATGGTCCTTGACTAGTCTCTCAAAGCACTTCATGATGACGGAAGTGAGTGCTATGGGGCGGTAGTCATTTAGCTCAGTTACCTTAGCTTTCATTCCTTGTTTTGCTCTGTGGGAAAAACATTGAATTAAATCCCCTTTTAGATTTAATTTTAATGCAGCAAAATGTGAAAACAAGTTCAATGGAGTGTAGACTTTATGTTATATTCTCCAAGGACAAATGCGTATATCATTTATTGAAACGGCCATTGAACAGCAGGAAATCTTACATATTGTACCTTTTAATATTCTTATAAAATAGATTCATTGAAGGAATATGCATAACTAACAAGTATTTACAGGTACTGCACATAAAAAAACGTAGAAGTGGTTGGATTTATTTATTCTTCTGTGACAAAATACCAGTGGAGGGCTTCATGCACTTTTAGAATCCCTCTATTCTGAGCCTACACATTTCACAAAAAAAGGACTAGTGTTCCCGTCACACTCATTTGGAGCCTTTTAAACCTACAGAATTTTCAGGGTAAGATTTGCAACACACCATACAAAGTGGATTGCATAACTGAGCAGTCGTCAATTAAGATCTGTTGTTCCTGAAACATGAAACCCAGTTAACTTGCTTAGTGGGTTGTGGGAAGTCACTTTATTTTTCCAGGGGCCTTATCAGGATGTGTGTGAATCTTGGACTCCCCCTGCTGGAGTTTTAGGGAAGTGATCTTACTATCCAGCTCGTCCATAAACCCTTCATCCACAGATTCACTGTCCCCCTCCTCCCTCCCTCCAATTCCTTCCATGGGCAAGAATATGTGAAGCTGTGTACGTGCTGGCATAGAAGCGGCTGGAGGCAAAGATTGGCTGGGGAGGCTCAGGCAGGGCTTTCCTCTCACTGTTAGACCCTCCCCGTGTGACGACTGGCAGTGCTGCATCACCGGAGGACGGAGCTCGCCTTGCTCCTTGGCCAGGGTCAGACTTTGTGATCTGGGCTTCCCCAGCTTTGGGTTGGGTCTGATGGGGTAGGAGAAGTGGCTGTATAGAAGTGGTCTGTTGCTCTGGTTCAGGTTCTTTCCTACTATTGTGTCACAGGACTTGCAGAGAGGCAGAGGTCGTTTCCGCAGAGGAGGGCGGCGGTTAGGGGAAAAACCCTCGAACACGGCTTGTTCTCCCGGGGTGAAGAGGGAGGGCTCGCTAATGCTGTGTGGAGAGGAATCAGACAGGTGGAGGTGGGATAGGGAAAAAGATTGACAGTGTGAAGGTGTGAAATGATAGGAAATGTTGACACACTTTAAACATCCTGTAATCATCTGTGTATCAAGGGCCTAAACAGAAACAAACCAATTGCGTTCAAGCAAGCATTTTAGTCCTACACGGTCTCTCTCAATGAGACTCGATACTGTACTTCCTCAATGAAGATAACAGATGTACAGTATGAATGTATCACTGGTCAACAGCTTCCTTTGACAGGGGGTGAATTTAATCGTTTTTTTCTTATTCAAAATCTGCATTCTGACTGCAGCGGTGTGGTATCAGGGGGAGTGTTTCCAGTCGTGAGGGCTTTTAGTGCCTCACTCAGGTTTCTCCTCCTATCCTCCAAGACACAAACTCAGCATTGTTCTTGCACTACATTGTAGTTACACAGTGTCCCAAACAGAAACATATCCTCGTACACCTGAGATTTATAGAGGAAGACTTCTGTTATCAAAGCATGCTGTGTATATATTACCTAATTTGATAACTAATTGTTGGGAACTATACAATTTGCCTACAGAAGTTAAATCGGGGCAATTAAATACAATTTCCAGACGAATCAGGAAATAATCATCTTTCCTTTCCTCATTATCTAATCAATTCACTGTATGATGATACTAGATTATGAATCAATATCAGGATATATTTCAGATACAAAGGAAACAGTTTATTACGAAGGATTCTTACACAATGTATCTTTTGAACATTGCACCAATAAGAATACAGCACAAAACTCATTTATAGAGGTCCTCCATTATATCTGGTTTGCAAACACTTACGCAATTACGTCTTCCAATAACAATAACGCATTCAGCAGCCAAGCTGCTGGTTGCATGGGCCCCAGGCTGGTCCTAGTATGAGTATCAGCTTACCTGAGTGGAGTCGTGGTGGTCTGCCTGTGCGAGGCTTTAAAGGCAGCTAGGGAAGGCAGTCGGACACTGTCCCTTTGTCGTGTTCCATTGCGCTGAGGCAGTGCGAGCACAGAGTTGGACTTGAGGTAGGTTCGGACTAGAGCTCTGCTCCTCTGCATGGCTCTCTTGTGCCATAGCCCACCACTGTCCAGGCTGAGGCCAGGACGGGCTCCGGCGGTGCTCATGTCTCCCCCAGAAACAGCAGACTGCACAAGCCCGTCTGTGTGTGCACTGGCGCACCTGGAGGTGCACGCAGCCAGGTGAGGCTGATCAATGATTCATGTCCATTAAAGATGCATCGAGGAGGCAGGCCAGGTGGACGCCACCGACTTTATACCCTCTCCCCATTTCCTTCTTCCAGAGGTCAACTTACACAGATAGCAGGGAACAGGCAGGGGCATTGGAGCTAATGTAATGTAGGTTGACTTCAATATATCCCATTATTGCTGTTGCCGATTTAGCAGTCAGGGTTTGTAATAGACTCATCAATCCCTCACCCGAACACCATTCCAAAGCTGCTTTTGTTAATATTCATAACATTAAATATAGTCTGTTGTGAAACACATCACTTGGGTACTGGGCTGCAGAAGGATCTGATGATCCACTCATAACTTTGTGTTTATTACGCAACAAAAAAGTGTGTGGAGCAATAGTGTATGTGCGCCATACTTCATCTCTATTCAAACTTGAAAGTAGTCAAATTGCAGAGCAGCGTGATAAAAATAGCTATTATTTTTCAAGTAAAATGTTTTGTTCAGATGAGAAACTTGGAAGCATTCAAGTCAGAGCAATGACTAAATCTGCTTCATGTTGAATCTGAACAAGAGTCCTATACCACTGCTTTAAGGTTCTTTAAATTAATGGTCATACAGCACATTCGGACAGTAATCACACCTCTTTTCCCACATTTTGTTACAGCCTTATTCTAAAATGTATTAAATAAAAAATGTAATCCTCAATCTACTCACAAAACCCTATGACAAAGTGAAAACAGGTTTAGACATTTTTGCAAATGTATTAAAAACAGTAGTACCTTATTTACATAATTTAAATACATTAGCCTTATTCTAAAACTTGGAAAAAGGCATCTGAATATTTTCAAAATGCCCCATGTAAGAATGATTAGCATTTCCTGCTTAGTGTACAGTTGATCTTTATGAATGCAACAACTACATCAGAACAGGAAAGCAGTCTACGCGAGATATACCAAGAACATTTCTTTGGTCATCTTGACATGTCTACTATAAATAATCATGTTCAAATATTTCTAGAGCATGAGCTTTGGGGATATTTTGGGGCAGTGTTCCTGCCCAACTAACGATAGCCTTACAGAGGAGACAAGTGCCAGGCTGCAATGCAGGCCAGACAGCTGCCCCACATTCTCCATGCCTTCTGTTCCCTCAGTTTCAGCTTCCAGCATGGTGCCCCTTTCGCTGGACCATCTCCAGTGTTGACAGCCAACCCACAGGATACAAGCGTGATCCAGCACAGGGAAACATTGTACCTTGCCCTTAATTGTAACTGGACAAGAGGCTTCCGAGACAGGTCAGAATAGGGGCGTCTCAGTGAGTTTAAAAGCTTTGACACACACACACACCTTAGAACAAGCTAAATAGGTCTACCAAAATCTACTCATGGCAGAACAATAAACATGTTAACTTTCATACTTGGTGATAATGGTAGGAGAATTTCCATGTTAAACCTACACATTTAAGTTCAATCAGTTCTATTCAATTGTTGAATAAGGCAAGGTGAATACCAGAGGCAGTACTTTATTTTACATTGACACTTAATGGCACTTTTATTATGGTAATTTAACAAGCGCCACTAGGCACAATTTAGTACCAATTGTGTTGAATTGTAAGAATATTGAATTTGTGTGGTAAACTCCAGTGGAAACAGTGCCGTAAAATAAAGTGTTAGCAGTGCTATTAGATGGCCATAACATCCCTGTGGATAGTAGTCAGATCTCTAGAGATGCACTAGAACAATTACAGGTTTAATCAAAACAACTGGACAAATCTCCAAGTTTAACCTTTTATTGCAATATTGTGTGCAGAAAAAAAAAAAAAAAAATCTCCTGTTGAACTTCTAGCTTTTCTGCTGGTTGGATGCTGGGGCGGCGTCATAATTCCCTTCCGTCCGGTTCTTATGGGAGAGAAAATATGAAAAATGTATTGAGTCGCTACAAATAATGTCATCCATTGGAAATGATCGACAAACATGAAATCAAGCAATAACAGCGCAACCACTCGGTTTTCCCAGGCTGTCTCCCGTCCCAGCACTAACCAGGCACGTCCCTGGCCACAAGCAAAAAAAAAAAATGTTTAACCCAGTTCTCTCCCCGAATTACCTCCCTTGGCTCATCTCTTTAACTTCTCAATGGGCTCGGAAGAGGCGACGGTCGAGTCATGCGTCCTCCGAGACATGACCCGCCCGGCCCCCTACTTACCACACTGCTCGCTTAACCCAGATGTCAGCCTCAATGTGTGGGAGGAAAAACTGTTAGACTGAAAACCAGAGTCAGCTTGTCACAAGGAGTCACTAGAGCATGATGAGTCAAGGAGAACCCCACCAGCCAAACCCTCCCCTACCACGGACGGCGCTGGGCCAATTGTGCGCAGTCCTATGGGGCTCCCGGTCACAGCCGGTTGTGACACAGCATGGGATCAAACCTCAGTGCTTTTGACCACTGCGCCATCCAGGAACCCGCAACCACACCATTTAAACTAACATGTTTGAGAATAGTTCAACCAACCTGCAGATCCATTTCCTTGCTTTAGAATAGACCACATCCTTGTTTTAGGATGGACCAGAGGCGCCCCTGCTCAGGTTTGAACAGACATCAGTCTCTTCAATTAACCTGCAACAAAAGAAAAACATAAGTCAACAACTTCCACTAACAATGAAGCAACATTGTCAAAAATCGGGGGGGGGGGGGGGTCTGGGTGTGCACTCTCCCCCTCCCCCTAAAAAAGAAATCTTGACAATCCCCAAAAATATTTCCATTTGTTTAATATGAGCACTTAAGAGATTAAAGGCTTCAAAAAGGTAAACAATGTCTTAGCAACATTAAATCAATTCAGACTAGTGTTTGCCCTTTGGTGCAATGACTAAAAGGCTTCCATCTAGCCCCTCTGCAGGTAGCTTACCATATGTTAAACCAGGAGCAGCTCCTCAGCCTCCTACAATCACTCGAGGCCCCTGCAGTAAGAGAGAAACAATGAGCTCGAAGCTAGGAATTTGGGAAAGTTATCCTAAGACACTACTACACAAATAACTGTAGATATGAGTGCTAAACTACAGGGATGTAGAGGACTTGAAAGTGTAAAAAAAAAAACAAAAAAAAGAGATTAGGCTTTTTGGAATTTAAAGTACAGAAACTATAGTACATGCATGCACTAGATGTAAATGACTGATTGTATAAAATGTTAAAAGAACTTGTGCCAATTAATGTCAGACATTACAAATCTTAAAAAAGTAAATTTTGACATAGTTAGGTATGTAGGCTACGTCACTTTATAGCAAAAATTTTTGTAACTCCCGAGGGAACAGGCAAACGCTTAAGAGCCATGACACCAATCATGCAAAAACATGAGGACTGAAAACAGTTACAAAGCAAGGTAAGCTTGACTTGGTTGACACTGGAAAAGTATTGTTATAGCAAACCCCCAAAACGTCAGGAGTTGCACCTATGAAGACGCTTTCACCTTATACATCATGATGGGCATTTGCGACGTCGGTCTTGCAGAACGAGTTTGGAAAAGGCATTGCCCTTCCAGTAGAGACCCTGAGGCCCTGGAGGGTAGTTCTGGCATCACACTCTGAAGGGGATACGGAGAAGCAGACTGGCCACTCAAAGAGGAGACTCCCAAGGGGAAATGGATCACAGTGCAGACAGACACACTCGACAGCCCTAGGGCTGATTTCACTGCTCATGGTAGTTCTCTACACAAGACGCTTAGTCCAAGATATCCAACACTAAGTTTGCTGCATGACACACCGTTTACATACAAACTGCTACACCAAGGAGGTTGGCACAGTCCTTGTGAACTGAACCCTTTACGATTGGCTGGCTGGTCACTGGCTTGAGAATGTCACTGATATAAGACAGGAGGTTTGATGATACTTTGAAGCATGAAATGCGCTAGGGCTGTCCCCGACAAAAAAATAGATATAAAATTGGTCGACCGAGAGTAGTCTGTTCTTTTGACTAATCAATAGGTCAAAATAAAAAATGTGTATTTTCCCATATATAGACATCCTGTGTTTTAATCAAATCAACTATATGCACTGAGCTTGTCTGATGCTTTAAGCACACTGTTGGATGAAATAATTAAGACAAATGACTAGAGGGACTCCGACCACAATTGATGTGATTGTGCCGGGCGGGGCTCCGACTCGTTGCGCTCTATAAAAAAAAAGAAAAAGTGGAAAAAAAGACCGTTTGACGAGCACCCGTTGTGTCCACCTCCCTGCTGCAGCGACCACCACAGAACAGTGTTTAGCGCACTCTCCGTGTTGCTGAAGCAGCAACATAATTACAGCTATTTCTGAATGAAAAGTTCAGTTACCCAAATGTTTAGGAAAAACATTCCCCATTCCCTCAACCCTTGCTCTCTTTACGTGACACACGTAGGCCTATGCATCGCATGCACGTGACCAATGGGGCATGACCTATAGCATATCATAATCACATCAATAAATTGGTTCGAAACTCCGAAGTCCGTAACACGTGTGACAGCAAAATGGATGCAGAGCGCGTGACAAATTAACTCAAAACATGAATGTTTACTGGTTGCTCAGGTAAAAGGGGAAGTCAGATGTGTGGAATAACTGAATAGTTGTGGAAAATCTTGGCGATCAGGAAAAGGAATGGAACGAGCAAGCGCTGGGTGCATATTATGTGTGCCAAACAGGCGCGGGTAGATTCCACATCATTTCTGACCGTTTGGAAAAATGTAAACACTAAAACCAATATGCATACCGAAAGTATTGTTTTTGTAAAGCCTTTTACAGCAAGACTAAAAACAGTCGCATGCATTTGTGAATGCAATTGCCGAAATAGAGCAGTTTATTTAATGTTTAGTCTAATTATTCAACGGTCGCTTTAAAAAAAAAAAAAAAAAACGAATTTAAAAAATACGCTTCATTGCATTTAAAATCAGAATGACTCGTATGCTGTGTGATGACATGAACAAATTAATGATTGGTACAGTAGCGTATATAACTATTGAAATATAGACCCAAGTAAATTACGGTATTAAGACGAAGCAGGATGCACTCTTAGGCTTACAGCTTGATGGTGGTTATACAAGGCTGTTATACTAAGCCGAATGATAATGACATTACTTATTATAATCATCATAATAATATCAACAAAAAGGAGGGTTATTATACATCATTTGACAATTTGGAACAATGTATACACTAAATAATACCAAAGGCTGTTCTAACAAAAAGTGTAATGCCTTTATTACAGCATAGCAAAGATTAAAAACAGCCGAATTTGTGAAATTGCTTATTCCAGGCTTGGTGCTCACAGAATCAGTAGGCTATTATTCAAACAGGCTACAGAAGCATGATCTGTCATGCACGTACGTACGTACGTACACTACCGTTCAAAAGTTTGCGGTCGCTTTGAAATGTCCTTTTGTGTGTGTGAGATATATCTATCTATCTATCTATCTATCTATCTATATAAGCTAAGACACAATTAGGCTATTGATTAAAGACCTAATTAAGTTGGGGTTTCCTCTCACTTTTCATAGACAATTATGGCAAGGGCTGTTTTGTCACCTTCCTCTGCTGCATTTTTCCTCAACACCAATATGTTTAACTTCTCTATTATGTACAAAGCAACATGGTCTAGGAAAAGGCGGCAATTCAACAATTGCACACACTGTATATGGACTTTCCTATTGTGTTTGTGTACGTTTGTTTATTCCATGTGTAACTCTGTTATTGATTGTGTCGCACTGCTTTGCTTCATCTTGGCCAGGTCGCAGTTGTAAATGAGGACTTTAACCTGGCCTACCTGGTTAAATAAATCAAATAAAAACAGAGCACTGATATTTCAAAACCGCTGACAGCGACCGCTTGCAAACGAGGGAGAAAGCTCATTTGTTAAAAAAATATTATTTTAGTGTTGCACCATTGTCCTTAACCGTATACAATTTCAGTAGCACATGTCTTAGAGTGATAACTGAGCCATCACCACGGGCCCTCCACAATGAATTAGTCCACTTAGACAGGTGTCTTGTACACCATTAACTTATTTTTCTTTGCTACCGCTCAACTAAAGAAATCTCGGTCAATATACACGGTCTATCGACCAAACTAAATCGACGACATGGGGTCAGCCCTAAAATGCACAAGGGAAGAAAAAAAAAAAAAACAGGCTGCCATTTTTGGACGGAGTCATAGGTCTTTCCAAAGCACAGGAAAGAGAAACAGTGCCTTCTTGTGTACGGTAGTTGCCACACTATAGTATCACGTAAGGTGACCAAGTGCTCTTTATGAATATCTAGGTTGTGAATGACCCAGATAGACCCCAAACCCAGTCCCCAGACTGTCCACCCGCCCAAGAATAGCTCAGTGGATTAACGCTTGAAAATGACACGTTCTAGTTGACCTTTGGTGTATTGCTAAGTTACATTCTACAAAAGTAGAGGCTGTTCCCAGCCTAGACTCAGTTGTCAAGTAGAAAATAAAAATCAACAAGCTCATGTTGGTCATTTCCATTACTATCTCATCACAGTAAATAAATGAAAACTGGCTGTCACAAAAACAGTCATAAGTCAAACTAAAACCTTCCTAAATTACCTAGGGGAGCAACTGAAAACGTGTAAGATCCCATAATGATGAACCGCACAACCAAGAAAATCTGGAAATTGGAGGTTGCCGATCACATATGCATCCCCCCAAAAAACTGGGCTAGTGGCGTGTGACAAGACAGGCAGGAAAGATGACTGAAAGAGCCCAAATACTAGTACAATTCATCACTCCCCATTATTTCTGCATTGAAAATGCAGTGGCTGTGTCCAAACACCTATACTTTCACCCTAAAACAGTAGGCCGCATGAGTATGCGGAAAAATAGAAGTTTAATAGTATGCAACATTTTGAAAATCGAGCACACTTTAAATCCAGGGTGTCATACTCATTCTGGCTTTGACATTAGCTGATCACTTAGATATGTGGATGAGCTACCAAAATCAACAAATAGCAAACGCAATCTCGCATGACGCATTCCCGGTATACAAAAATATGTGTTACAGTGTGTGAATTTCTTTAAATGCCAGGATGTTCCACTAATTTCTGCCCTTCATCTAGTAGAATTCATTGCACACTTCCACAATGCATTGAAACAGGGGGACTGAGTGATGGGCTATAGTTCTCATCCAGTAGCCAAACAAAAAACTAGGCTACTTAAATTGGGACGATTCAGCAACGTTCAAATGTAGGCAAAGTAGTTTTTGTTCTCCTTAAATTGAGTATTTTGTGCACAAATGTGTTTACATCCCTGTTAGTGAGCATTTCTCCTTTGCCAAGATAATCCATCCACCTGACAGGTGTGGCATATCAAGATGATTAAACAGCATGATCATTACACGGGTGCACCTGATATAATCTGCAGTTATATCAGATGCCGCAAGTGTTGAGAGAGTGTGCAATTGGCATGCTGACTGCAGGGATGTCCACCAGAGATTTGAATGTTCATTTCTTTACCATAAACTGCCTCCAAAGTAGTTGTAGGAAAAGTGCAGTACATCCAACCGGCCTCACAACCCCAGACCACGTGTAACCACGCCAGCCCAGGACATCCACGTCAGGCTTCTAATGCAGGAATGTTTAAGACCAGCCACCCGGAGAGCAGATAAACTCAGGAGTATTTCTCGGTCTGTAATAAAGCCCTTTTGTGGGGGGGTATTGGCTGGGCCTGGCTCCCCAGTGGGTGGGTCTATGTCCTCCCAGGGCCACCCATGGCTGCGCCCCTGCCCAGTCATGTGAAATCCATAGATTGCCTAATGAACTTATTTCAATTGACTGATTTCCTTATATGAACTGTAACTCAGTAAAATCATTTAAATTGTTGCATTTATATTTCTCACAGCCCTTTGGTTTCACTAATAAATATGCTGAAATTGAACCAAAGTTTGTTTGTCCTTTTGAAAATAGGATAAATGGCTTATGGTATAGGTCGAATGTGGTAGTCTGCCTATAACCATCCTGAGTAGGCATATTACGCCATTTCTGTTCAGAGAAATGTATCAAATATGAGCCATTGTCAGGCTGGAAAACCCCACCCGGCCCCGGCCCACCTACTCAGCCAGTCACGAGCCACTACTGTGTTGCGGCTGTGGCATACCGCATACTTTTTACTAAACGGTACGTGCTAAATAGTATGCGACGAGGAGTACATAGTATGCAGTTTAAGTATATAGTATGCTAGTATGGGTATTAGGACACAGCAAGTCTAAACCTCTGATAAAATGCGTTGACAATTACTCGTTAGGGGTCCTTAATTTCCAACTTTGCAGTGATATTGAATCGACTGGGCAAATATCACTTGCCAGTGTTGCACTGTAGACTTCCAAAAAAGCCAGTCCACTTAGAGCACACGTCAAGTCGAGATGAACAATTTGGTCACCAGGATGATTCACATTCCCAGACACACACACACAAAAAAAATAAAAAATCTAGAGCTGAATATTGCTCGAGTCAAAGCTACCGTTTCTGTATTGAAAATAACTAGTCCGACTTGAGTCAGAGTCCTGTGCTCAAGTACTACGATACACCTTAGCTGCAACATTTTAGCCTAGGTCTACATGATTTCAGCTACTGTATGAAGGTTTGCAATATAGGCAAAGTAAATTCTGTTCTAATATTAGGCAAACATTGGACAAGCTTCACGAATTGCTTCCTCTATTACTTGATGAAACAGGAGGCCAAGATCAACAGTAAAGCTCCCCCCACCAACAACCAAAAGTCCCTTCTACAGGGCCAAGGAACCAAATAATGAAATGTAAAAAAACAACTGCCAGTAAACCCCTTCCCCATTGCACTTGTCATTACAGCTTGAAATAAGTCTGCAAAAGGAGTTGTGTTGATTGAACCAACATCAAGTTGTGGGTGTACACCACCATACACTATTTGTTGAGCCAGTGACACAGCAGTCCATATACAGTTTGTTTCATACAGAGACCAGCTTCAGTCAGAAACGGAAGGAAAAATACCAGATACTGCACAGGCTAAAAACACATTGCCACACGTTCACATACGGAGGGAGGAACGAGTACTGCACTGTGATTCCATTTTTCCAGAAGTGTGATGCCAGAACCCCTGTATTGTCACATCACGTCAGGTGACAGAGGAAGGTAGAGCAGTAATGTTTGGCATTTAAACAAATCATTAACAGGAAAACTTACCTTTTTAGTGGCTCTGTAAGCATACCTCTCGCTGCACACAAGTCCAGGCTCTACTGTCCACTGACTTCTGCAGAACTACTGATCCTCAACGTAACCAACTGCCGGAGCCTTTACTTGGAGCCTCTACTGTGGAATGGGGCAGGCTGGCTGTTGGACTTTATTGCACAGCTACTGCACGCCCATGCACTCAAGACACTTGACAAAGACAAGCTTCTCGCTCCTTATAGGTACGCAGGTCTCCTCAGTCTGCTGAAGGGTGACGGGGAATAAGGGGAAGTTCTACCATAGACTTCCATCGGTTATACAAGTCTGACAACTATTTCAGAGTACTTCAATAATCCACATAAAGCCAGGACAACACAAACAAAACCAACTAAGGGGTGATCTACATTCCCACTACAGGTGCATAAACAAAGCTAGCTACATTTATTTTAACCATTAGTTTGTGTCCTGATCTGTGATTCCATCTGCGAACAGTATGATATGGCTGCGTTTAGGCAGGCAGCCCAATTCTTAAAACTTCACCACCCACTAATTAGTCTTTTGACCAATCAGATGAGCTCTGAAAAGATCTGATGCGATTGGTCGAAAGAGTAATTAGTGGGGAAAACATCAGAATTGGGCTGCCTGTAAACAAAGGCCAAAAGGCTCAAATAAAGCAACCGTGGTCATTTCCTTTGTTAACATAAGATCACCAGAGATTGAGTTGAAATTTCATTTAAAATGTCTGATCTTTCTTTCCCAGTACATTGCTACTTCTAGGCCTAGATCCCACCGAGTTGACAGTAGGTCAACATGAGTATAGCAAGTTGACCAACTTGGTGAGTAGTCCAGGAAGAGCTGACTAAAAGAGTTCACCTAGAAACATACACCCTAAGAAACACTGCCAGATCCAGCCTTCTTGTTATTCAGCCATTCTGGCAAACTGGCTTCATTCATTGTCTTCCAAATCGCCTAGACACGTTGACAACACCCAGTTAGAATATTAGATGGGGTGTCAGTTCCGATTTCAGTCACAGTGGGTTGCCATTTACTGTTCTGTTAATCAAACAACAATTTCACCAACTGGTATCCTGTTACATTACTGAAAACTGCTGAAAACTCTTCAATAAGGCAAGACTCTTCATCAGGTTGGTCTGTGTAAGACAAGTCACGGGAGTAAACTGTATTAAGTGCGACTCAGTTAGGCCTAGGACTTCTTGTTTTAGAAATGTCTCCTTACACACGGCAATCTTTAAAGTGGCCAAACCTGTCAAAAAAGAAATGTACACAAAACAAACATACAGGAACAACATTGAATGTTTTATGGTTTACATTACTTTTGTTAAGGTATCCAATCAGTATTTGTTTAGACAACTGTTTTGATAAACAACTGAATGTTTGTAGTCATTTGAGTAACATTGAGCACAACCACGATCAATCTTTGTGCTGTAATTGTTGAGTTTGAAATTGACAAAAATACTAAGAACCTATTGAGTTCAAGTACACAGTTACTAGTGCAATTTCAATACCGATGTAAAAAATATGGATGAGATTATTTTTAAACAACTCGTAGGAGCACAAGTTTGATCTTCAATAAATAAAAATGTAACTACACGGAAAATGTTCTCCATTCTCTGTAGCTTTCTTGGTAATTATCTTTTTTTTTTTGTTGTTGCTTACATCGCTGACGTATCTACCCTTTGGTGTGCTTTGTCTTAAATTTCACAGATTTAGAGACCTAATCAAGCAGTCTTAAAAATCAAGAAAATTTGTTGCAAAGGGCTGGCGTTTTCATATCTCAACATCTTCATAAATGTGTGAAAGATAACCTTGACAGTTTCTAAACAATGTGCCCTAATCCTAAAAGGGATAACTTGGGGTTTTAGCAATGAAGCCCTTTATATACTTCCCCAGTCAGACGTAAAATGGTGGTCACAAGTTCGTCTCTGCGTCCAGTAGAAGAGGTCGTTTTGGGAGCAAATGCTAACTAGCTTAGCGCAAGGACTGGAAGTCCAGGTACAGCTAGCATCCTCAAAAATTCATCTTTGCACTAAGCTAGCACTGCCTCACGAAACTACCTCTAACTTTATTCTTAATGGACGTAAAATGGTAGGCACAAATTAATCAGACTCTGGGGAAGTTGATAAAGGGCTTTATTGCTAAAACCCCAAGCTATCCCTTTAATGATGTTTCAGACCTAGTTGTCCAATCTGTTCATGTGAAACTTCAAAGTGACTATAGTCAATGGAATGAATCACTTCACATCCCTGTTGGTTTATCAGAGCTTAGGCTATGAAAGACACTAAAGAAATTCAGCGAAGGAGCCATAAATAAAATGGACAAAGCGGAAGGCTGAAAAGTTCTACGATAGCTTGAAGGCTACCACTTCTCTCACAGTTCCCGTTTCTCATAATAACATGGCCATTTGAATTATGACCTAAGAACATCGGTCAAGACAGTGGCTGAAACTGGGATTATTTTGGGTAACATTCTTAAATCGTTTTCATACATTCCCGTGTATGATACATACATTCCAATTAAACAGATTGAATGATGCAATATCAAGAGACAGTGGATGAATCAAGTGCTGCTTTGAGATGTTAAATGTGGTCAAAGAGGACTTTCAACCTCTGTTCAATAACATGTAGCTGACTTGGGAACAATACACGAGCCAAACATACTACCTTTTTGTCAACGCAAAGAAAACAACACAGTTGTCAAAAACCATAACACTTCAATTAGGGCTAGACAAAAATTATACTCTTAAAACAATTCTTAATTTAAGTCGCAAAAGTCCAAGGGCATTTAAAAAAAATAAAAAAATACCTGGAATTTTTATAAACAATTCTAGAAGCATTAATCGCGTTTGACACCAGCACTGCTCATTTCCGTTGTCAAAATTGGGCCCCAAAAGTACCATTTCTACTAGGCCTAATTGTGCTCTAAAAAGTAAACTTTCTTTATCAATACTGTCCAGTATGCATATGTTGTTCCATTTAGTTCACATGGTGATCATTTACATTATAAAGTTGCTGTTCACCCCCAGCGTCCAACATAATAAACCTCTAGGGAAAAAGGCTTGTCAACTCTTGCTGGGCTTGTTTAGGATAACGACTGAAAATTGGGTTAAAATAAACTTTAAGAAGGTTTGGAAAGAACCAAACTAGGTCTTTATTGTAAAGTTACATGGTTTTAGTTCAAATCTTAAATGGCACAAAACACAGCCATAGAAAGGTGAGAAAATTTTACATTTATCACCATTTACGACACGAGCACGATACAACTGGAAAGAAAGTTATACATAGGTGGGATAGCGCTATGTGATTACTGAGAGTGACCAATTCATCAATTTCACACTACAAATACAAAATCAAAAAGGAAAAACCTAAAGTGTAAGAACACTTTCAACTTAAATATAACAATGACTCAATGTGAAGATGTTCAGAGAATCTACACAAAAACACTGCTATGAGGGACACTGAAAAGATTTAAAAGCGGGGCTTCTTGGCAGGCCCATCAAACTCCTCACGGACCCTGCCAAACCCTTGGTTGTTAGGACCCATTGCCCCCCGGCCTCCCTGAGGGAAGTTCCGCTCGTTTCGCTACAGGGATCAACAACCATACCAAGGAAGCAGATTGAGGGGGTGAGGGGAAGGCAGTGCGATGGCACGCAGTTCAAGTCCATATTCAGGGGAGAAGTAAGGGGGGGTAGAAAGAGAGTTGGTTTTGTTTGAGAGCCATGACAAAATAAAAAATAAACAGCAGGAGGCATGTCCAAGGGAAACGTTCGTTGAAATAGTTCCAATACGCAGATCCACAGGTGCCACAGGTAACATACGGAGAAGGAAGAAAGGGTAATGTTTTCGTTAGTTATGTCCTACCGTAGTTTGCTGTGCATGCCAAAGGCTGGGCTACACTCACTCACTACTGGCATCATATGGAGCATTTAGGGGAAGCCTGACAGTTTGCTATGGCCCGAAAGCTCAAAGATTAAGTTCAATGCCAAAATGTACAGGTTGGCCAGACTGGTCAGTTGATAAATGCACTTCAGTGCTATACTTCCACTTTCTTAAACGCTTTAAAAAGGAGACTTATATCAGGCCTATTTTCCAATATAGCTGTAACCCCATTGTTGCTCGTCTTGCCTCCATTGCTTAATTACACATGTAATACTGAACAACTACAGTATTGCTGGTCTTCCAAATGGCAATAAAAATGGGAAATATATTATTTTAATCAATGAGCCTACATCAAGTCTTGCCCAGTTGTTAAACTTAACTTTCATGGCCTTAGTAAAAAAACTGAACATAAGGCGGGAATGAATTTCACATTACAAACTACAAGCTTGAGTCTACCGGCTCACCATAGACTAGGCCTAATTCAAATAGATGTTCATTGGCCTAATCCTGCCATGTTATTTGGTTGGTCAATGCTTTATAGTGCCATTTCGCCGACCAAACCTTCTACAATTTACTATGCGTCACATATGTGTTAATATGCCGTCAGTTGGGCAAATGAGGCCAACACTGGTTAAGACTCTTTTCACTGAAGTTTCACAGCGTTTGTGGCAAATCCTGATCTAAGTTCCTGGACCAAAAAGACCTTGGTTCATTTTATATATACACACACACACACACACACACACACACACATACAAAACGGTCACCCTGCTCCTGCACAACACAATGTTATGATTCTTAAGTGCTACATTTTTTATGTAAATGGCATGTTATAGGGTCTACACACTAGCGATTTGGCTTGTTTTTGAGAATAGTGCAGCAGCTGCAATTCACTTCCTCATTGCTCAGTCTCAGGGCATGCAAAATAAACAAACTAAAACAAATACCCAAATGTCCTTTTAGAAACAGACACTGCAAGTATAGGGATGTAGGTCTTTAGATGTTGTACACATGACATGGTATCATTCCCAACTTTATCCGCAACGTTACATTACATTTTCTTGGGACTCCAGACATTCTTCTACCAGCGGTGCTGCGCTGTCAATGTCCGTGCACTACAGGGACACGCTCGGCATTGCACAGCTGCATGGGGAACTAAACCAAAATGGATTAGAAGCCATGGGTTGGAACCCAAATTAATTCCCCAATCGTTTCGTTCTGAATATATCATTTTTTCTCTTCTTTGTTCCATTCCACTGCTCCAACCAGCAAAACCATAAACAACGGCAGGTTCATATAGTTCTTTTGTTCCTTTTTAAAACCTTCTAGCTGTAAAGTCCCCTGCAAGGTTCTGGTACCGACCAAAACGCTTATGCTTATTAATCAATCTGTGAACATAAAGGGTAAAATCTCACCTTTTAAAATGTGAGTATGTAGCATTACTACTTATTGTTTTAATTGGGATCACAGATTACACTTAATTGGTTAAACCCCTGAAATGTTTTAAATTTAGTGCGACAAATTACTTCAATCAGTGCGGATAGAGCAGCTTGCTATTGAACGGGTCAGCGAGTTAATCTGTATAGTAAAGTCGTTAAAAGCAAATTCGATTTTGCCGTAAACAGCATGGTTTAATCATAATTAAAGAAACACACTGTGCTACCAGTCACAGTGAAGGGTGCGAGATGCAACTTAAATGAGGAGAAACGGAGAGAGGATGAGGAAGCTTGCCTTGAAGCGCTGGGCATCTTATCACATGCATGATCTGAATTACGCCCACAGAACTATACCTACGGAGGAGTGGCTTCTATGGAGGGACTTTGAATGTCTGAACTTCTGAGTTGGTTTAACGTTGGACCAGAGCAAACGTTAGCTAGCAAGCTTCTGTGCGCAGTGCAGCGCTAGAAAATAAAAACACGTCTTACTTTACTGTAGTTAAAGACACCCTACGCTCCAATTCCTGGTTGCTAAAAGCCTAATTTCAGTTTGTGACAAAACAAGCAAGTACAGATAATCACTGTACCATCTAAACCGCTGCAACAAAAAAAAAAAATTCTAGAAGCAAAAGTATTGTATTCAAGCTGGTGAACAAACCTGAAAGTAAGACGCAAAAACAAAACTTAAGAACGAGAAGCATAGATAGAACAGATCTACCGCTTCTTAGACGTACTTTCAATGAGAATGACAAATCTCTAACACATTTCTATGTTAATTCGGTAATGTCGCCCAAAAGGTTCATTACTGCAGCTTTAATAAATACAATGTGAAACGTTATATAGTACCGAACTTAACCTGTTAGGGCTAGGGGGCAGCATTTGCACGTCTGGATAAAAAAATGTACCCGATTTAATCTGGTTACTAATCCTACCCAGTAACTAGAATATGCATATACTTATTATATATGGATAGAAAACACTCTAACGTTTCTAAAACTGTTTGAATGGTGTCTGTGAGTATAACAGAACTCATTTGGCAGGCAAAACCCTGAGACATTTTCTGACAGGAAGTGGATACCTGATGTGTTGTATTACCTTTAAACCTATCCCATTGAAAAACACAGGGGCTGAGGAATATTTTGGCACTTCCTATTGCTTCCACTAGATGTCACCAGCCTTTACAAAGTGTTTTGAGTCTTCTGGAGGGAGATCTGACCGAACAAGAGCCATGGAACGATGATGTCCCATTAGACACCTGGCGCGCGAGTTCATGTTGGGTACCCTCGTTCCAATACGTTATAAAAGAGTATGCATTCGTCCACCTTGAATATTATTCATGTTCTGGTTAAAAAAGGCCCTAATGATTTATGCTATACAACGTTTGACATGTTTGAACGAACGTAAATATATTTTTTCCCCTCGTTCATGACGAGAAGTCCGGCTGGCTTAGATCATGTGCTAACAAGACGGAGATTTTTGGACATAAATGATGAGCTTTTTTGAACAAAACTACATTCGTTATGGACCTGTGATACCTGGAAGTGACATCTGATGAAGAGAATCAAAGGTAATGGATTATTTACATAGTATTTTCGATTTTAGATCTCCCCAACATGACGTCTAGTCTGTATCGCAACGCGTATTTTTCTGGGCGCAGTGCTCAGATTATTGCAAAGTGTGATTTCCCAGTAAGGTTATTTTTAAATCTGGCAAGTTGATTGCGTTCAAGAGATGTAAATCTATAATTCTTTAAATGACAATATAATATTTTACCAATGTTTTCTAATTTTAATTATTTAATTTGTGACGCTGACTTGACTGCCGGTTATTGGAGGGAAACGATTTCCTCAACATCAATGCCATAGTAAAACGCTGTTTTTGGATATAAATATGAACTTGATAGAACTAAAAATGCATGCATTGTCTAACATAATGTCCTAGGAGTGTCATCTGATGGAGATTGTAAAAGGTTAGTGCATCATTTTAGCTGGTTTTATGGTTTTGGTGACCCTGTCTTTGACTTGACAAAACATTACACACAACTCTTGTAAATGTACTGTCCTAACATACTCTAAATTTATGCTTTCGCCGTAAAACCTTTTTGAAATCGTAAAACGTGGTTAGATTAAGGAGATGTTTATCTTTCAAAGGGTGTAAAATAGTTGTATGTTTGAAAAATTTGAATTTTGACATTTATTTGGATTCAAATTTGCCGCTCTTGAAATGCACCTGCTGTTGATGGAGTGCACCACGGGTGGCACGCTAGCGTCCCACCTAGCCCATAGAGGTTAACTAGCATTGAAAAAGCGAATCCATTCTTTTAAACATCTCCCTAATTTCCAAATCATGCTTTTGACATCATCAGTAGGCTACAGTATCTAACCTATTCTTCAGAGGAGAAGGACAACACACGCACAGATTTCCAGCTGGCAGGCAGATGCTGGAATAAGTTTCAATAAAGGCTTTGCATAGGAGCTTTGTTCTAATTATTGTGGGACGGGGGAAAAAATGCCCAGAACGTAAAATTACATTATTAACCAGTTCCCATGCTTTTAGAATAACGGTTCTGTTCCAGAACAGCATAGATCACTTCTGGTTCCAGTTTGCAGTCTGTTCCCTGAAATTCTTCAATTTTCTGGTTTTCGGTTCTGTTCCCTGAACCGATTCCAACCCTTGATTATAATGTTAAAAAAAAATCAGAATAACACAATTTCATGTGTACATCTGAAGACCTATACAACTACACTGAGAGCATGTCCATTTCTTAAAATACATGAGTACTTTTGTTACCATCTTTTCTGTGACCCGATATGGCACAACAAGCAATCAAGAAGTGTTATCGCAGCTTGGGTAAGTGTCAAAAACAAGCCAAAATGTACAAAATAAAAAAAGTTGTCTGGACCCTTCTAGAACATTCCATTTAAATCAAAAATAGAGATTGACTTTAGAAATAGGAAAATTCTCCTTTAAGGTGTTCTACAAATTTGCAGACAGAGCCCCCCCCCCCCCCCATTTTCAGAACACTTGTTTGAATTAAGCCAAGTTATACAATTTAAAATGCCCAAACTCAAAATGAGTTATCACTTACAGGTATGTTGACCTAGGCACATGGTGTAAAAAGTATGTATTAATTGTTCATTCTATTTGGACACAATTTGCCTAAAAAAGGCAGGCTTAGGTAAGGTAGGCGTAGCCGTATCAGCCCTTTTGTTCAAACGAATAAATACTTGGCCGATTAATGGTAGTTCTACTGTGAACTTGACTAAATGGATCCTGATTTGTCATAGCTTCCATGTGTGTCGCGGCAAGACCAGCTAGTCTAGCCAGTAACATGTCTAGCCAGTAACATGTCTACTAGCCATCTTACATTCTGGGTAAGAGGATCTCTGCGATCACTGCACTAAAAGTTGGGTTCATACTGCATTGCTTGCAGTGAAGAACAGAAAAAAACGGACGTGGTGCTATCATTTAGAAATACACCAGATACGTTGTCAAACTGTACAATCCAGTATTGAATACCAATAACTGCTCACCCATTGCGAAAACAGCCAACCAGCTGTGTTGTTTTTCTGTCAGATCGTTTGCCATGTCAAAATGGCTGTGTTCCATTACATTAATTGATATATCCTTGACAGTATAACAACTTATACAAAGCACAAGCTATATCCATTTTAATGGACTTGAACAGCTTTGCGTCAGACAATTTCTAAGTTACCAACCAGACATCTAACTGGTCAACTTACTAATTGTATGTAACCTATAACACAAAAGGACATTAATACACCTGCCTGCCATAGGCCTAATGTGGATGCCTTAATCACATTCTGGGCATTATTTCACCCACAGGGTACAAATAGTACAGGTATCCAGCAAGCAGTCCCAGGGCAATGCCTGTCACCATCAGTTATTCCTATTGTGTTAATCAAGTTGCACTAAAAGAGCTTACTCATTAGCTTAATGTTATGTCAAGAGACATGTTTGCTTCAAAAAGCAACCTGCACTAAAACCCCTCATTTGAATTGCTTGGACAAGGTGGTGGCTGGGAAAATGTTAAAACTGCCGCCACGCCACAAGAGAACATCGCAGGAAGTTCACTTTTCACACTGAAGCCCCGAAAAATACTTCCAGGTTACACCGAGACACCATCTACACTATTTCATGTGATCGCTTGAAGTTCAATGACAGTATGGGAAAGTGTTTCAACTAAAAAGGTTTTCCACCAAATAAAAACGCTGCCAGGTGACATCTTTCCACTTGCCAAGAAAATGTGCCTGTCTGGCTCACACAAGACAGGGCTTGCAATATGTCTATTACACAAAGTAGGAGCTTTAAGAAAGCAATTCACTGGGTTTAGTACAGGTTGATTATTTTCAGCTGAAAAACAGGCTGTAAGAGTGGAGGAACTGACGGGACATGCTGTTGCTGAAAACTGCTACGCACAAATTTAATCTCGACATGGTACAGACGCCTACATCGTCAGCACACAAGCTTCGAACCTGGGCCGACCGGAGAAAAACCATCCACTTCACTCTCCCAGATGACAACTACAGCAACCAGTGAATGAACCCACCCCCAACTGTGCCCTAATAGTCTTCTACTCCATTTGGAATACATTACCATTTCGTTGGGCATCATGGCTCCCCCAGGACTGGGTCCCCCCATGCCTTGGAGTCCCATGGGGAACTTCTGGTTGGGTGAGCCAAATTGATTGTCTAGTAGGGACAACATGTCAAACATTACAATGAGTCACGGCAGCCCTTAGGGGGCAATGTTGTCATATATGTTTATAAAGCAGTCTCAAACTTCTTACTCTAATTTCAAAACAAGCTGAAAATAACTTTTTTTTTTTTTTTTATTTTTTTTACAAAATCATTAAAAATATAAAGATTCACAACTCACCAGCCATGCCCATGGCACCACCCTGAGTCATTCTCATATCCCTCTGTGAAATCAAAACCGTAAGAACACCTCAAATGCAAATGTCAAGGTCTGAATGGTGATATGGTACTCTGCTCAGCTTACATTGTCCATGAAGTTCCCACTTCTGTAGGCCTCCTCCCGCTTGCGCCGGATTTGCTCCTCAATCTCCCTCTGGCGGAGCGTCTCCTCCTCACGTATGCGACGTTCCTCCTCCTGCCTGTAAAGCACACTGCCACGTTTTAGTAACACTCCAATAAATTGTGTGTTAAACAGTTATTCAAACAAGTTTCAATACCTGAGCTGCATCTCTTTCCTCTTCTGCATCTCTGCACTGTGCATCTCCTCCATGCGTCGTAGCTCCTCCTCACGCCTCAGCAGATCTAAAACAGTGTACGAACATACATGTAAGACACTGCAACATCTAACTAGCCTTCCATTTTGAGAAGTGGTTGTCTCTGTCCAGTTAAGCTTGCCTTGGCGGATCATGTTGGCCTGGTGCACATGGAAAGCATCGTCCATCTCGCCCTCCAGTTTCTCGCGGGCTTCGCGGATGTTCTTCTCCACTTGCTGGCGCTGCTGCTTCTCCATGTCGTCCAGGGACTTCCAACGCTTAGAGTATTCAAACTCAAACGTGCCAGGACGGGCAAACCTGGGTGGCTCCTCCCGCTCCCTGCAGGTGTTCGAATAGAAACCAACTTGTAACCAAGACATACAACAAAAAGCAGTACTTAAGAGGGGGTAATCATTTTCTGAAAAATCAACCACAATGGGTTTTTAACAACTGTGGTATCTGCTAACCCAACCCCCGACCTCTGGTAAACACCCCTCAGTGACTTTACCCCAATGAGTCCACACTGTACTGGAGGCACGTTTGGACTTTTTTGGGGTGGGTGCTTTTTATCCCTTTCCCTCCCCAATTTCGTGATATCCAATTGGCACTTACAGTCTAGTCCCGTTGCTGCAACTCCCGTACAGACTCGGGTGAGGCGAAGGTAGAGAGCCATGCGTCCTCCAAAACACAACCCTGCCAAACAGCACTGCTTCTAGACACTGCTCGCTTATTAACCTGGAAGCCAGCCGCATCAATGTGTCGGAGGAAACGCTGTGCATCTGGCAACCGTGTCAGCGTGCATGCGCCCAGCCCGCCACAGGAGTCGCTACAGCGATGGGACAAGGACATCCCGGCCGGCCAAACCCTCCCCTAACTCGGATGACGCTGGGCCAATTGTGCGCCGCCTCATGGGTCTCCCGGTCGAGAGCCGGCTGCAACACAGCCCGGCTTTGAGCCTGGATCTGTAGTGACGCCTCAAGCACTGGGATGCAGTGTTTTAGACTGCTGCGCCACTCGGGAGGCGTGTTTTGACTTCTAACCCCATTTAAACATTGTGTGTTTGAGCTACAGACTTTTGGGTTGTACCATTGGATTCGTCCATTTCTTCTGAATCCATTGATAGTGGCCATGCATGGTTAACAGGGGGGCTGAGCTAGAGAGGTGTTTGTGAAATAAGGGAGGATCCTGAAGAGGCCCGGGCCAGGTCTTTTATACAAACTTAAAAGCCATCTATGAAAGAAAAGCAGACACTCTTTTATGAGCATGTTTTGCTCTATGGCGCTCACAAACTACAAAAGAGTTAATTGAAGGTAAGGGTTTTTTTCTACACAGAAGATCATTGGAAGACGTGTCCATAATATACATTGCATTCGTAAAGTATTCAGACACCTTCACTTTTCCACTTTGTTACATTACAGCCTTATTTTAAAATGTATTAAGAAATTTTAGCAAGTAAAAAAAAATTATATCACAGTTACAGAAGTATTCAGACCCTTTACTCAGTACTTTGTTGAAGCACCCCTGGCAGCGCTTACAGCCTTGAGTCTTCGTTGGGTATGACGTTACAAGCTTGGCACACCACAGTTCTCTGCAGATCCTCTCAAGATCTGTCAGGTTGGATGGGGAGCGTCGCCGCACAGCTATCTTCAGGTCTGTCCAGAGATGTTCGATCGGGTTCAAGTCCGGGCTCTGGCTGGGCCACTCAAGGACATTCAGAGACTTGTCCCGAAGCCACTCCCGCATCATCTTGGCTGTGTGCTTACGGTCATTGTCCTGTTGGAAGACGAACCGTCACCCCAGTCGGAGGTCCTGAGTGCTCTGGAGGGGGTTTTCATCAAGGACACCTCTGTACTTTGCTCCATTCATCTTTGCCTCAATCCTGACTAGTCTCCTAGTCCCTGAAAAACATCCCCACAGCATGATGCTGCAACCACCGTGCTTCACCGTAGGGATAGTGCCAGGTTTCCTCCTGAAGTGACGCTTGTCATTTAGGCCTAAGCGTTCAATCTTGGTTTAATCATACCAGATCTTGTTTCTCATAGTCAGTCTTTTAGCTGCCTTTTGGCAAACTCCAAGCAGACAGTCATGTGCCTTTTAGTGAGGAGTGGCTTACGTCTGGCCACTACCATAAAAGCCTGATTGGTGGAATGCTGCAGAAATGCTTGTCCTTCTCGAAGGTTCTCCCATCTCCACAGAGGAACTCTGGGGCTGTGTCAGTGACCATCGGGTTCTTGGTCACCTCCCTGACGAAGGCCCTCCTCACCCAATAGCTCAGTTCGGCCGTGCAGCCAGTTCTAGGAAGAGTCTTGGTGGTTCCAAACTTCTTCCACTTAAGAATGATGGAGGCCACTGTGTTCTTGGGGACCTTCAATGCTGCAGACACAATCCTGTCTCGGAGCTCTACAGACAATTCCTTCAACCTCATGGCATGTTTTGGCTCTGACATGCACTGTCAACTGTGGGACCTTAGACAAGCGTGTGCCTTTCATTCATTCATGTCCAGTCAATTTAATTTACCACAGGTGGACTCCAATCAAGTTGTGGAAACATCAAGAAACAGGATGCACCGGAGCCCAATTTCAATTCAAATGATTGCTAACGTGCAATCATTGGAAAATAAAATTGGTGACCTACGATTAAGATTATCCTACCAACTGGACATTAAAAACGAACTTTACGTTTCACCGAGACGTGGCTGAACAAAGATATGGACAATAGAGCTAGCGGGATTTTCTATGCACCGGCACAACAGTAGAAGCTGTAAGGCCATTAGCAAAGAAGAAAATGCTGACCCAGAAGCGGTGCTCCTAGTGGCCAGGGACTTTAATGCAGGCAAAGTTAAATCAGTTTCACCAAATTTTGTGCAACCAGGGAAGAAAAAAAATATCCTAGACCACCTTTACTCAACACACAGAGATGCATACAAAGCTCTCCCCCGCGCGACATTTGGCAAATCTGACTATAATTACATCCTCCTGATTCCTGCTTACAAGCAAAAACTAAAGCAGAAAGTACCAATGACTTCCTCAATACGGAAGTGGACAGATGACGCGGATGCTACACCACAGGACTGTTTTGCTAGCACAGACTGGAATATGTTCCGGGATTCATTCAATAGCATTGAGGAGTACACCACATCAGTCACTGGCTTCATCAATAAGTGCATTGATGACGTCGTCCCCACAGTGACTGTATGTACATATCCCAACCAGAGGCCATAGATTACAGGCAACATCTGCATCGAGCTTAAGGGTAGAGCTGACGCTTTCAAGGAGCGGGAGACTAATCCGGACGCTTAAAAGTAATCCCGCTATGCCCTCAGACAAACCATAAAACAAGCAAAGCATCAATACAGGATTAAGATTGAATCATACTACACCGGCTCTGATGCTCATCGGATGTGGTAGGGCGTTAAAACTATTTCAGACTACAAAGGGAAACCCAGACGCGAGCTGCCCAGTGACTCGAGCCTACCAGACAAGGTAAATGCCTTTTATGCTCGCTTCGAGGCAAGCAACACTGAAGCATGCACGAGAGCACCAATTGTTCTGGATGATTGTGTGATGTCGGCGGTGTGAACAAAACCTTTAAACAGGTCACCATTCAAAGCAGATGGGCCAGACGGATTACTAGGACGTGTACTCAAAGCATGCGCGGACCAACTGTCAAGTGTCTTCACTGACATTTTCAACCTCTCCCTGACCGAGTCTGTAATACCTACATGTTTCAAGAAGACCACCATAGTCCCTGTGACCAAGGAAGCGAAGGTAACCTGCCTAAATGATTACCGCCCTGTGGCACTCACATTGGTAGCCATGAAGTGCTTTGAAAGGCTGGTCATGGCTCACATCAACAGCATCCTCCCAGACACCCTAGACCAACTCCAATTCACATACCGCCCCAACAGATGACGCAATCTCTATCGCATTCAACACTGCCCTTTCCCACCTGGACAAAAGGAACACCTATGTGAGAATGCTGTTCATTGACTACAGCTCAGCGTTCAACACCATAGTGATGAGCTTTGTGGGCACTAAGCTAAGGACTCTGGGATTAAACACCTCCCTCTGCAACTAGGTCCTGGACTTCCTGACAGGCAACCCCCAGGTGGTAAGAGTAGGCAAGGTCGACCGATTATGATTTTTCAACGCAGATACCGATTATTGGAGGACCCCCCCCCCCAAAAAAACGATACCGATAAATCGGCCGTTTTTTTATTTATTTATTTGTAATAATGACAATTACAACAATACTGAATGAACACTTATTTTAACTAATAATACATCAATAAAATCAATTTAGCCTCAAATAAATAATGAAACATGTTCAATTTGGTTTAAATAATGCAAAAACAAAGTGTTGGAGAAGTAAAAGTGCAATATGTGCCATGTAAGAAAGCTAACGTTTAAGTTCCTTGCTCAGAACATGAGAACATATGAAAGCTGGTGGTTCTTTTTAACATGAGTCTTAAATATTCCCAGGTAAGAAGTTTTAGGTTGAGGTTATTATAAGGATTATACGACTATTTCTCTATACCATTTGCATTTCATATACCTTTGACTATTGGATGTTCTTATAGGCACTTTAGTATTGCCAGTATAACAGTATAGCTTCCGTCCCTCTCCTCGCTCCTACCTGGGCTCGAACCAGGAACACACCGACAACAGCCACCCTCGAAGCATCGTTGCCCATCGCTCCAAAAAAGCTGCGGCCCTTGCAGAGCAAGGGGAACAACTACTCCAAGTCTCAGATTGAGTGACGTTTGAAATGCTATTAGCACGCACTCCGCTAACCATTTCACATCGGTTACACCAGCCTAATCTCGGGAGTTGATAGGCTTGAAGTCATAAACAGAGCAATGCTTGAAGCATCGCAAAGAGCTGCTGGCAAACGCACGACAGTGCTGTTTGAATGAATGCTTACGAGCCTGCTGCTGTCTACCACCGCTCAGTCAGACTGCTCTATCAAATCATAGACTTAATTATAACATAATAACACACAGAAATACGAGCCGTAGGTCATTAATATGGTCAAATCCGGAAACTACCATTTTGAAAATAAAACGTTTCTTCTTTCAGTGAAATACGGAACGGTTCCGTATTTTATCTAACGGGTGGCATCCATAAGTCTAAATATTCTTGTTACATTGCGCAACCTCCAATGTCATAATTACGTAAAATTCTGGCAAATTAGTTCGCAACGAGCCAGGCGGTCCAAACTGTTGCATATACCCCGACTCTGCGTGCAATGAACACAAGAGAAGTGACACAATTTCCCTAGTTTAATATTTCCTGGTAACATGAATTTCTTTTAACTAAATATCCAGGTTTAAAAATATATACTTGTGTATTGATTTTAAGAAAGGAGATGTTTATGGTTAGGTACACATTGGTGCAATGACAGTGCTTTTTTCACAAATGTGCTTGTTAAATCACCCGTTTGGCGAAGTAGGCTATGATTCAATGATAAATTAACAGGCACCGCATCGATTATATGCAATGCAGGACAAGCTAGATAAACTAGTAATATCAACCATGTGTAGTTAACTTGTGATTATGTTAATAAGATTGATAGTTTTTTTATAAGATACGTTTAATGCTAGCTAGCAACTTACCTTGGCTCCTTGCTGCACTCGCATAACAGGTAGTCAGCCTGCCACGCAGTCTCCTCGTGGAGTGCAATGTAATCAGCCATAATCGGTGTCCAAAAATGCTGATTACCGATTGTTATGAAAACTTGAAATAGGCCCTAATTAAATCGGCCATTCTGATTAGTCGGTCGACCTCTACCCCTCAGGGGTGTGTACTTACTACCCTCCTGTATTCCCTGTTCGCCCACGACCGCATGGCCAAACACGACTCCAACGTCATCATTAAGTTTACTGACAACACAACAGCGGTAGGCCTGATCACCGACAACGATGAGACGGCCTATAGGGAGGAGGTCAGAACTGGCAGTGTGGTGCCAGGACAGCAACCTCTCCCTCAATTTGAGCAAGACAAAGGAGCTGATCGTGGACTCCAGAAAAAGGCGGGCCGAAAAGGCCCCCCATTAAAATCGACGGGGCTGTAATGGAGCGGGTCGAGAGTTTAAAGTTCCTTGGTGTCCACATCACCAACGAACTATCATAGTCCAAACATAAAGACAGTTGTGAAGCGGGCACGACAAAACCTTTCCCCCCTGGGGAGACTGAAAGGATTTGGCATGGGTCCCCAGATCCTCAAAAGGTTCTACAGCTGCACCATCAAGAGCATCCTGACCGGTTGCATCACCGCTTGGTATGGCAACTGCTCGGCATCTGACCGTAAGGCGCTAGAGGGTAGTGTGTAAAGCCCAGTACATCACTGTGGCCAAACTTCCTGCCATCCAGGACCTATACAATAGGCTATGTCAGAGGAAAGCCCATAAAAATGTCAGAGACTCCAGTCACCCAAGTCATAGACTTTTCTCTGCTACCGCACAGCAAGCGGTACTGGAGCGCAAAGTCTAGGACAAAAAGGCACCTCAACAGCTTCTACCTCCAAGCCTTAAGACTGCTGAACAATTCATAAAATCACCACCGGACAATTTACATTGACGACCCCACCCCCCCTTTGTACACTGCTGCTTGTTTGTTACCTATGCATAGTCAGTTCACTACCACCTACATATACAGACTACCTCAACTAGCCTGTATCCCCGCACACTGACTCAATACCAGTTTGATCCGAGTCTCATAGCAAAGGGTCTGAATACTTATGTAAATAAGGCATCTTTATTTTTAATACATAAGCAAAAATGTCTAAACCCGTTTTCGCTTTGTCATTATGGGGTATTGTGTGGAGATGGAAGAGAAATTAGCCCAGTGGTTAGAGCGTTGAGCCAGTAACCGAAAGGTTGCTAGATCGAATCCCGAGGTCACAAGGTAAAAATCTGCCATTCTGCCCCTGAACAAGGCAGTTTACCCATTGTTCCATTGTAAATAAGAATTTATTCTTAACTGACTTGCTAGTGAAATAAAGGTTAAATACATTTATCTTTTTTATGTGAAAAATAAATACCTCAATATGAACGTCGCAAAGGAATGCTGTGGGTGGGGTAATAACACAAAAAGCCATATGCTATTGAGTTAAGGCTATTTAGTTATATGAGGTGAGGGTTACTTATGATAGTTGTGGTTCTTCTGTGCCAGTTTCTCTGGTAGACCATCCTCATCATCGTATTGTTCAAGGGGCTCAACAACGATTGGACGAGGTGACCTAAGACATCAAAAGTATCAATTAATTACAGCATGTGAGCATTTAGGAGAAAGCTTCATTTGCATTTCATGTTCTACTGAATGGTACCAAATTCATATAAATCACTTACGTGGTGAGCAAGAAGACTCCATCATTGCAACGATCCAGGGCCTTTCGTGCAGCAGGTTTAGAGGCAAATTCGACAATGCCCTTGCCAGTGGAGCGCCCGCGATCATCTACAATTACCACAGCCCTCTCTACCACTCCAAACTGGGAAAAGGCCTCCTCCAGTAGCTCATTGGAAACAAAAGGTGATAAGTTCTTCACAGACAGTGCAGCCGAGTGAGTCGCAAAACGCACCCGAAGCGGTCTGCCTTTCATGGGTACATCATCCAGCTCAGCTTTAGCTATCTCAGCCAATGCACGGGATTCCTGGAATGGTAGAAATGCGTCTTAATTTTAACTAGACAAGGCAAGATAAAAAATTACAATGTTTATAACCACCAAAAGGACAATGTTTATGTTAACTAGGGTAGTGCACTTACGAGGCGTATGAAGCCAAAGCCTTTGTTTTTGTTGATGAAAATCTCACTGGGCTCGCCATACTTCGCAAACAGCTTCTTGAATGTGTCATCTGAGATATCGTTGGGAAGGTTTCCAATGAAAAGGCGGCATCGTTGAGTGTATGTCTTCTCGCCAGGTCTGCGCAACGAGGACAATGTCGCTCTCAGCTCCTACAGAGAGATACAGCGTTCAGTTCAGATTCCAATACTATAATGTTTGGCCTGACAAATGCCCTTGATATTCTGTTACTAGAACATAACTATGGTTAACATTAATTACAAGTACAGTAAACAAAACAAAAAAATCAGTTTAGTCTATGCATGTTACCAACCCACCCCGTCGCATTAAATTGAGGTCCTGAAAACGTTTAATTGAATTCAAGCCCTAATTTGAGTTTGACGAACACAGTTGAAATTACATTTATTTTCTTTAAATTAATTTGGTGGTTTTTCGAACATCACTTTCCACTTTGTTATACTTCAAGCAAGTTCAGCCAAGACTAGCTAGCAAGAAATCAGCATTCGCTAGTAGCGTTAGCGGAGATAGAAGCTAGCAAAAATTGAGGGAGCCTTCGTAACCGAGGAGGATAATGTAGACCATATGGAGAATTTTGACACACCCCCATAAAAAAACAGTACCACGGTTGGATGAATTAGTCTTCAAATAACCCCTTCGAAACCCCTCAAGCTCAAGAGACTACGAGAAAGTGACGCCAGGCAAACTCAACTACCACAGCCTATCACCAATGAAACAATCATAGCGGCAATCCAGGTTTTAAACAAGAAATTTGACGCGCAAGCTATTCAGCTGAATTGCTTTGATGAGAGGATTCATAAAAATACCCTCTTGATTGCAAACGTTTTCAAATCTACAGTTTAATGCAACAGGCATTAAGGATATCACTACGGACATGAAACGGTTGAAAAATAAAGTTGATGCCCTGAAAAGAAAATGAGGAGCTGCGCACAGTCCGTGCTGAACAGGACCAATACGAGCGCCAATGGGGGCTGAGACTGAACATGAGACGAGGTGCGGAGAGCTGCGAAGCTGCCGCCGATCTGTAGGGAAAAAGGCATTCGCTTTGCAGAAGACTTAAGCAAGCGCGACAGGGATGCCCATGCAAAGATGCGGCCACAGGTCGACGAGGCAAGATACAGGGGAATAAAAGCTTTCTTTCGCGGGGGGTTTGCGGTCATTGACGGCCACAGGGTGGAGCTACGTGACTGACTGATTGATGCTCTACGAATTTATATCGTTTTGGGCCATATTGTTTGCCATGGTAAGTTCTCTCTGTAAACATGAACTACCGTAAACACTTTTTTCATATGGATTGATTAGACTTCAGTTATTTATTTTAAGTTTGAGAATTCAATTGAAGACGTAAACTGTTAATAGAACGATGTGTTATAAAACAAACTATCCATTTATATGTTCGTGACCGTTCATCAAGTTAATGTTGAAGGTCTTATGCAACTTTTATATTATTCAGGGTCCCTGTTTATTCTAGACAACTTTCTCAGATACTCTCCTCATTCAACATCTCTCTTTCCTTTTTATCCTTGAACATCAGAGGTTTACGCAACAATGTAAAACCCAAGGATATTTCTATGTTTTGTAAAGACTTCTTTACGCTTTTGCATTCCTCAGATGCTGACTTAAAATGATGGACTTCACAATGGGGTGACAAGATCATTCTTAGCCATGGCTCATCTCATTCTGCTGGTGTGGCAATACTTGGACGTTTTCAAGGTACAGTTTTAGAAAGCAAGTGTGAGGAGGGTCACTGGATAACTGTTGTTTTGGAATATAAAGGGTCACATTAAATATTGGTAAATAATTATGGTTATAATATTTTTATTTAACCTTTATTTAACCAGGTAGGCAAGTTGAGAACAAGTTCTCATTTACAATTGCGACCTGGCCAAGATAAAGCAAAGCAGTTCGACACATACAACACAGAGTTACACATGGAATAAAACAAACATACAGTCAATAATACAGTAGGAAAATAAGTGTATATACAATGTGAGCAAACGAGGTAAGATAACGGAGGTAAAGGCAAAAAAGGCCATGGTTGCAAAGTAAATACAATATAGCAAGTAAAACACTGGAATGGTAGATTTGTTGTGGAAGAAAGTGCAAAGTAGAGCAAAATAAATAAATACAGTAGGGGAAGAGGTAGTTGTTTGGGCTAAATTATAGATGGGCTATGTACAGGTGCAGTGATCTGTGAGCTGCTGAGAGCTGGTGCTTAAAGCTAGTGAGGGAGATAAGTGTTTCCAGTTTCAGGGATGTTTGTAGTTCGTTCCAGTCATTGGCAGCGGAGAACTGGAAGGAGAGGCGGCCAAAGGAGGAATTGGCTTTGGGGGTGACCAGAGAGATATACCTGCTGGAGCGCGTGCTACAGGTGGGTGCTGCTATGGTGACCAGTGAGCTGAGTTAAGGGGGGACTTTACCTAGCAGGGTCTTGTAGATGACCTGGAGCCAGTGGCTTTGGCGACAAGTACGAAGCGAGGGCCAGCCAACGAGAGCGTACAGGTCGCAGTGGTGGGTAGTATATGGGGCTTTGGTGACAAAACGGATGGCACTGTGATAGACTGCATCCAGTTTATTGCGTAAGGTATTGGAGGCTATTTTGTAAATTACATCACCGAAGTCGAGTATCGGTAGGATGGTCAGTTTTACGAGGGTATGTTTGGCAGCATGAGTGAAGAATGCTTTGTTGCGAAATAGGAAGCCAATTCTAGATTTAACTTTGGATTGGAGATGTTTGATGTAAGTCTGGAAGAAGAGCTTACAGTCTAACCAGACACCTAGGTATTTGTAGTTGTCCACATATTCTAAGTAAGAACCGTCCAGAGTAGTGATGCTGGACGGGCGGGCAGCGATCGGTTGAAGAGCATGCATTTAGTTTTAGTTTTACTTGTATTTAAGAGCAGTTGGAGGCCACGGAAGGAGAGTTGTATGGCATCGAAGCGCGTCTGGAGGGTTGTTAACCTGTTATGGCTAGGGGGCAGTATTTTCACGGCTGGATAAAAAACGTACCCGATTTAATCTGGTTACTACTCCTGCCCAGTAACTAGAATATGCATATAATTATTGGCTTGGGATAGAAAACACCCTAAAGTTTCTAAAACTGTTTGAATGGTGTCTGTGAGTATAACAGAACTCATATGGCAGGCAAAAACCTGAGAAGATTTCATGCAGGAAGTGGCCTGTCTGACAACGTGTCGTTCTTCTTGTCTCTGTTTATTGAAGAGTGTGGATCTTAGCTGTCCCGTGACACTTCCTACGGCTGCCATAGGCTCTCAGAAGGCGGCAAAATACTGAATCGTGGCTTTGCAGGCTCTGGCTGAAAAAAAGTAGCGCGTTTGGGTAGTGGCTGGTTACAGTACTGTGAGACTCAGGCTCGTGCCCGCGTCGACCGAAAGCTTTGTTTTCTTTCCTCTGTTTAGCTAAATAGACATTCCCGGTCGGAATATTATCGCTTTTTTACGAGAAAAATGGCATAAAAATGGATTTTAAACAGCGGTTGACATGCTTCGAAGTACGGTAACGGAATATTTAGATTTTTTTTGTCACGAATTGCGCCATGCGCGCGACCCTGATTTACCATGTCGGATAGTGTCTGGGACGCACGAACAAAACGCCGCTATTCGGATATAACGATGGATTATTTTGGACCAAACCAACATTTGTTATTGAAGTAGCAGTCCTGGGAGTGCATTCTGACGAAGACAACAAAAGGTAATCAAACTTTTATAATAGTAAATCTGATATTGGTGAGTGCTAAACTTGCCGGGTGTCTAAATAGCTAGCCCGTGATGGCTGGGCTATGTACTTAGAATATTGCAAAATGTGCTTTCACCAAAAAGCTATTTTAAAATCGGACATAAAGTGCATAGAGGAGTTCTGTATCTATAATTCTTAAAATAATTGTTATGCTTTTTGTGAACGTTTATCATGAGTAATTTAGTAAATTGTTAGCAAATTCCCCGGAAGTTTGCGGGGGGTATGCTAGTTCTGAACGTCACATGCTAATGTAAAAAGCCGTTTTTTGATATAAATATGAACTTGATTGAACAAAACATGCATGTATTGTATAACAATGTCCTAAGAGTGTCATCTGATGAAGATCAAAGGTTAGTGATGCATTTAGCTGTGGTTTTGGTTTTTGTGACATTATATGCTAGCTTGAAAAATGGGTGTCTGATTATTTCTGGCTGGGTACTCTCCTGACATAATGTAATGTTTTGCTTTCGTTGTAAAGCCTTTTTGAAATCGGACAATGTGGTTAGATAAAGGAAAGTCTTGTCTTTAAAATTGTGTAAAATAGTCATATGTTTGAAAAATTGAAGTTTTGGGATTTCTGAGGTGTTTGTAATTCGCGCCACGCTCTATCATTGGATATTGGCGAGGCGTTCCGCTAGCGGCACATCTAGATGTAAGAGTTTAACCTGTTGGGGCTAGGGGGCAGTATTTTCACGGCTGGATAAAAAACGTACCCGATTTAATCTGGTTACTAATCCTGCCCAGTAACTAGAATATGCATATACTTATTATATATGGATAGAAAACACCCTAAAGTTTCTAAAACTGTTTGAATGGTGTCTGTGAGTATAACAGAACTCATTTGGCAGGCTTTTGACACTTTAGAGCACAACTTTATTTAGAACTCTACTTTTGGGTTCGGGGAGAATTTCTTTAAAGTGATAAGGATGATGTAGAATGATACTAACAGTGCAGTGGCTATGAGTAATAAGACAGGGTTGTCCAATCTCCCCTCTTATTTATTTTAGCCACAGGTTTGATTTATTTTACCTTTATTTAACTTGGCAAGTCAGTTAAGAACAAATTCTTATTATCAACGACGGCCTAGTAACAGTGGGTTAACATCCTGTTCAGGGGCAGAAAGACAGATTTGTACCTTGTCAGCTCAGGGATTTTTGAACTTACAACCTTTCGGTTACTAGTCCAACGCTCTAACCACTAGCCTACACTGCCTTATTAACAACCCTGAGAATTTTAAAGGGAGCCGTATTTCTGGCAAAGATATAAACGATGACACTGGCCTTTTACTAAAGGATAAAGCGGCTATTCCATTGGCTATTGACAGAATCAATAAACTTTCTATGGCCTCTGGGTTGACTCAACCTCAACAAATGCGATCACATGTCAATTCATTGCTGTGACTGTCAACATTGCCCCCATAACAATTCCCAAATTTTTTTTTAACAGTTATCACTAAAAATATTTCTGATAATCTTTTAACATTGATAGTATTATTTGGAGGAATAAACACATTCAGAAACCTCAATTAGTGAAAGACTATGATCATACATCAATACATTTCGTGGACTTGAATTCCTATTTAAGTGTGATCTTGACCCTCGAAAATTACCTATGAAATTGTTGAAGTTTCACAAGCAAATTAATTTATTTCAGGAAGAATGATACTCAAGCACAATTTCCGCCCATGAAACAGCGATATGGAATAATGGATGTATTAAAATTAATAGAAACCCCCTTTTTAAAGGCTTGTGGTTTGACAAGGGTACTCATTTTGTATGTGATTTGTTTGACAACATTGGGGAATTTGCCGTTTGATGAGTTAATTGGTACATTTCAGGAAAATATTAATAAGAAAATATGTAAAAAGGTTTGCAAAGCAATTCCACTTCCTTTACTTGGACTCAACACGCATATTACAATGTTGTTCCCACTTTGGCAAAGTCACTAACTCTAACTACATGTACATATTACCTCAATTACCCCGACTAACCGGTGCCTGCACATTGACTGTATGGGAACCCCTGTATATTTACCTTTATTTAACTAGGCAAGTCAGTTAAGAACAAATTCTTATTTTATAGCATCACTATTGTTATTTTACTGCTGCTCTTTAATTATTTGTTAATTCTATTTCTTATTTTTTACTTTACACTTACTGTTCTTAAAACTGCATTGTTGGTTAAGGGCTTGTAAGTAAGCATTTCACTGTAAGGTCTACTACACCCATGGTATTCGGCGCATGTGACAAATACATTTTTATTGGATTTTATTTTAAAATATGACCTGAACATGTTGGATTAAAAAAAAATACAAAAATGCAACAATGTTGATACGATTGGTATATAATTAAATCATTTGAGCATAATACAATATTTTGGTATGGAAGTGACAACCCATGCTTTGGTCAAAAGTGACTACCTTCACCCTAATTGTCCGGTTTACCCAAAAGATAAAGCTGCCCTGTTAACGATTTCTAGCACAAAGGGTAAAAATATATATTCTGATTGAGAATCTATAGAGCATTTATGCCACCATTCGAGTAAACTATGGCTTGAAAGTCATGAATGGTCGTAAATATTAAAAAATATCTTCACCTTTGATGATATTAAATGGCATTATGCCCATCCTTGTAATTTACAACTAGTTTATTAACATTATCATTTTCCTGGCCAAATATATTAACGAATGAAAATGAGCTTGGAAAATAACTTGAGCGTTTTTTCCTTATTGAACTGCAACAACTATATTAATGCCTCAAACTTGTTAAACTTTAATTATTCTAAGTAATGTTTCTGAATGTCTATTCATGTCTCATTGCCTTGTTTCTTATGCCTTCGTTTTTTTCCCACCGGGTGTTTCAATGTGTAACAGCAATGGCCATGTATTGATGTGTAATTTTGTTGCAAACAAATTATTCCCCGCGACACCACAAATATGACATTTGTGTCTTCACAGTGGCTTTCCTCGAAACGTTACGTTAAGGTACGTAGTGTGGATGCATAGCTAGTAATCCGCTTTCAGTAACATTGTCGAAATGTACCCGATTCTCACAAAATGGCCGACAAGCCTCCCATGTAGCCAACTAGCTTAGCTAGTTACGTTAGCAGGCTAACTCCGCAGCGTGTGAATGGAACGCTTAACTAGCTCAATGCCACGGGCCCACTTTTATTTCACATAATACATATGCATATCTAACGTTAGATATAATAACCTGTCTTTTAGCTAAGTAAGTAGCTAACATACTAATTACGGCATGTTAGCTAGCATGGCTGGCTAACGTCGTGACTCACATTGGGAGGGTGGGCTTCCTCGGCCTCATTTGAAGTGTTCTTCTGCGTTTGAGGTTCAGTTTTTTTGTTCGCGGGTGCAGATTTATTTCCATTGGCGTTGCCGGGTCCTGGTCTTTGCTGGTTCCTATTCATCTGGTTTGGTGGGGGAGATGAGAGAGCGGGTTTTTTAATTTGGTTTGGTGGGGGAGATGAAAGTGCGGGTTTCGGAGGAACAGGCTTCGGAGGTGGGGACTGCATTTTTGGTTGAGCCGCCGGCGCTGTTGCTGCGGCCGCCGGAGGTGCGACCACCGGAGGTGCTGCTGCTGCGGCCGTCGGAGTTGCTGCTGCTGCTGCGGCGGCCGTCGGAGTTGCTGCTGCTGCCGTAGCTGCTGTGGCAGCGGCCTGCTGTTGCTGTATGGGGCCCTTCATGGTTAGCGCAGGGCCAGGAGTAGGTGGTGGCCGAATCGCTTGAGCGCCTGGCTGGGAAAGAGTTGGTGTGGGTGGCTTCTGAGGGGTTATCTGAGGTATCTGGTTGGGTGGTTTTCCAAAGTTGCCGGGATGAGGCCCTCTTTGAAAAGGGTGTTGGTTTTGTCTGAAATTATTCATGTTACCCATTCCACCTCGCATCGGACCAGCACCTCCCCGGCGTTGAAATCCAGCTCCACGATTATTTCCTCTAACGTTGAGGTTAAATCTGTCCCGAGACATTTCTGCGTTGTAGGATCACTTGATAAAATAAAAATATGTACTATAACGTTGACGCACGTAGCTGACTGACTGCTATTGTTCCGAACAGCTCTCCTTCTTTCTAAAATGGCGATGCAATAACGTCGACGTATCTCCTGATTTAGAAAGGAATAGCACTTGCGCATGCGTATCTCCGCCCAGAATTATTTACATATCAGGAATCTCCGGATGTGATTTTTTTGTAAACAAGCATTTCTTTGTGTTTTTTTTAAACTATTTTTTGATGTAAGTCATAGTCATTTCACATTAACGATCCATGTAACCCTTATCAGTCTAATAATCTCATACACTCATTCAAATTGAATATTGTTCTCCCGAGTAGCGCAGCAGTCTAAGGCACTGCATCTCGGTGCCGGACAGCGTTAGGTAGGCCGTCATTGCCTAGTTAAATTAAGGTTTAAAAAATGTGTCCATGACCAAAAGGCACCTGAACAGCTTCTACCCCCAAGCCATGAGACTGCTTACCCACTTTATTATTTATTTATCTTAATTGTTTTTGCACTGGCATCACACTCACACTCACTGGCATCACACTCACTGGTACCCAGATGTGAGGCTGGCCCTAGTGCTAGAAGACCTGCTGGAATAGTGCCTCAGCGACCTGGAGAACGGTAGGTAGACCAGAAAGAGGGATAAAATGTCAGGATTTAGAAAATCTGTCAACGACAACCATAACAGTGGTAAAACCATCAGTAGTTTTCCTGCTGGACCATGCCAGGAGATTTGGTTTGGGCACATACAGAGCAAGAGTTGACATAGTGGCGACGCCCTGCGCCAAGATGAGCCACTGGTGCTTATCGGAGAGGGATTGGATGGTGCGGGTGATACCTGGGTGTCCAGTGGCGAAGAATGTCTGCCCAGGTAAACAGCCAATCTCTTACCCCGTGGGGACGTAGATGCGTTCTGGAGGGCTGGTAGCAGGAGCAGGTTCCCTCTCCAGAGCCTGGAGGATGTCCACACCTACGTCCCAAAGCACGGGGCTAACGATACGGGGGACAGATTGATGGGCTGGAGGGCACTCACAGGACCCTCCATCTACGTGGAACCACAGAGTACGGGAAAGCAGGTCCTCTGGCACCCTGGTCTCCAGGCGGTGATTCTCATCCTCAACCAGGAGATGGTGGGGTTGTGACGTTGGAGCCACGGGAGACCGAGGATGATTTTGTGTACAGGTACGGTGATGATGAGGAAGAGAAGGCTTTCCTGGTGCATGGGTCCCACGGTGAGGTGATTGGTGCTGTGATGTGTGTAATTATGCCGGATCCCAATGGTCGCTTATCCAGGGTTTGGAACGGAAAAGGAGAGGAGAGCGGGTACAAAGTTATGTTCAGGGAGAAGGCAAGGGCCTGGTCGATGAAATTCCCTGCGGCACCGGAGTCCACTAGAGGAGCAGTAGAGACAACACCTGAGGTGTGGCCCCTACCTCCATGGGTTCAGACTCTGCCTCAGGACAGCCAATGAAGGGAGGTGAGTGGCGAGGTGGGCACCGCCGCTCCCGCATAAGGTTATCCAGACGGATGACCATTGCGTTGAGTGCGTCCAAGGATGGGATGTCATCCCGACATGCCAACTCCGTTTGGACCTCTTTGCGCAGTCCTCTCCGGAAAAGAGTGCGGAGCGCCGGCTCATTCCATCCGCTGGAGGATGCCACAGTCCGAAAGGTGAGGGCGTACTCCGCAGCGGTCTGGGCACCCTGCTGGAGTTGGAGAAGTTGCTCACCTCCCGGTCTGACCTCTAGAGGATAGTCAAAGACCGCCGTGAACAGAACCATGAACCTCTTATAGGAACCTAACTCCTCCTCTCCTCTCTCCATGACGGCCGTAGCCCACTACAATGCCCATCCGGTCAGCAGGGAAATAACCGTGGCAACCTTGTACCTCTCAATGATGGGGGCTCCCGTCTGATAGGGGTATGGAGGGAGCACTGGAGTAGAAAGCCACGGCATTTTGATGGAGTACCGTCATACTTCTCCGGAAGGGACAGTCGGGCATCGCTGACCTGGGCAAACAGCTGGGTAGGCTGGGGGACTGGCTCACTGTGACGACCTGTGGTAGGAGGCCTTCTGATAGAGGTATGGAGAGCCTCGCTGGTGGTGTCGAGGTGGTGGAGGACACGGAGGACCTCCTCCATGGCAATACCCAGTTGCGCCAGCTGGTCGTGGTGTTGGTGGAGTAGATGACCCTGTTCCTTGACCATCTGGAAGATGATTTTATCCTCAGCTGCTTCCATATTGTGAGGTAGTATTCTGTAACGTAAAACGCTGGGAATCAGGAAGCAGGTGCAGAAGGTGAGTTTAATAATGAAGATGTGATAAATGCTGAAGTACAAACACAGACAGAGCCTATGGAAACCATCTTGTAGGATAAGCTCAAAAAGGACCTGGAAGAAGTTGAAGGTCATGACATACATAAAGAGAAAGAGGACCTGGAACCCACCAACTAGCTGGCAATGATAGAGAAGGATGAGCTGGAATCTATGAAGTCTGAAATAGAAAGAAAAGAAAGGAAAAAGAGGAGAACAAACTAAAGATACAAAATGAGAAGGATGAGTTTTGAAAGATCGAAAATTATTTACAGACACAGTCAGAGAATCTAGACAACCTCATGGAAGAGACAAAGTGTGAAAGGGAACATGTTAAGGACAGGGCTTTCCAAATGCAAAATAAAAATGTGGAAATTGAACATGTTACTGAGGATACCAAGACAAAGAAGGCTGAACTGGAAATTATGAAAGCTGAGATAAAGACAGAGAAACAAGAAACAGAAAACCTGAAGGACATGATATCAAAGTAGAAAAAACTTGCAACAAATGAAGAACTGGATAACACCAAGTGTCACATCTGCTCCTGCAACGCCCTCTACTGCTCATCCTGTGTCTCCTTGACCTGCCGCCATTCCCCCAGTACTCTCTCCCTCTTCCTCTCTGTGTGTGTGTGTGTGTGTGTGTGTGTGTGTGTGTGTGTGTGTGTGTGTGTGTGTGTGTGTGTGTGTGTGTGTGTGTGGATTGTGTGGGCGGAGACAGGTGTGCTGGAGTCAGAGCAGATCCCCACCAGCTGCAATCTGTTCCATAATCAAGACGTCTACAAATACTCAGCCCTGCCACTTCCACGCTGACCGATCGTAATCTCTGCTCAGTCAGTCTACGTTTCTGGCCGTTTGTTACTATTCAGATCCTGCTAACCTGTTGTGCCTGTTTTCCTTGCCTGATGCTGTTTTCCTATCCGCTACTTTTCTGCTCGCTCTGACTCTGGTCGTGTCTCCAGTCCCACGTCTTGTCATCCTGCTACTCTGTCCTGGATTCCCCACTCTACTACTCCCTTGGATTCCCCTCCGGACCTGCTTACCCTGTCTCAACCCCTCTCGCTCCAGCCTCAGCCCCCGCACCTGGTTTCCAGCAACCCGCCCGAGCTTCCCCTGACCTGCATTCCATCTCCCCCTGTGTTTCAATAAATACCTTGGTTACTTAATCCCAGTCTCCTGGTCTGAGTCTGCTCTTGGGTTCCCCTGTTCCAATCCGGGTAACACCAAGGGCATGATGGAAATCGATATTCGTAAGCTGGAACAAAGACAGGTTGAGTTAGAAGGAGAAGAAGATGGAGTGAAAAATCAGATGTTGCACTGAAAGAGGAAGAGCAGAATATGAAAGAGAATATTGGGAAGATTAAAGAACATCTGGAGCAGATTCATGTTGAAATACAACTACAGAGAGATGAAATTGCAACCCAAATGGAAGAGTTAAATGTAAAAAAGGAAGAGTTGGAAAACATTCAAACGGACATCGACAGACAAAAAGAGACAAAACACAAAATGCTATAATCATAGAAAATAATGAACTGGAAGAGATACAAAAGGAGGAATTGGAAGACATCATTGAAATGACAAAGAGGGAGAAGGATGATATGATAAGGACAAAGGCTTAAATAGATGGGGGACAAAAACAACATCTGAAACAGGACAGAGAAGAACTTGAACATCTGAAACATGAGATATAAAATGAGAAAGAGGAGCTTGAGAGAACAAGAGAGTTGGCAATAAAAGGCAAAGATGAGTTTAAATTACTGGTGTCTGAAATGCAAACACAAAGAGAGGAAATCGAACAAGACAAACAAACAAATCAAGATGAAAAGAATGAGCTGGAAGAAAGAGATCAAGGCTGATTTACAGACACGATCTGAGAATCTAGAAAACCTCATGGAGGATCCTTAGAGAAAAAAGGATCATGTTGAAAACATGACTGCCCAAATCCAGGAAGAAAGAAAGGGCAGGAATTGAAAGTGTTATTGATGAGAAAAAAGTAATTCAAAATATCAAGAACATAATATCGAAGGAGAAAGATGATCTGGAATAAATGAAGATTGAGACTGAAAGAGAGATGGAAGAAATGGGCCAGATCAAGACTGATTTACAGAGGAGGTCAGAACATCTAGACAGAATGATGGAGAAGACAAAATGGGATAAGGTGGATGTAGAAGAAATGGATGCCCAACAGCAAAATGAAGCAATGGTAAGTATGGCAGACATAGATACACTGAGAGAAGATGATGAGGTAGTCAAATCCGCTGACAAGAGTGAGAGGGAAGAAGCTGAAACCAAAATAAAACACCTGACTAATGCTTCAACACAGACATCTCTAGTGGAGATGGAAATATCACAAGAAATGGAAGAAGGACTCCAAAAAGAAATCACAATGGTGGAAATGGAGCAACAATACCCTTTGAAGATCATGATGGCAGAGATAGAGAGGAGGAGGCAGAGCATGGAGCAGGTCAGTGCAGACCTCATGAGACAGAAGGGAGAAATTGAAAGTTAAATGAAAGAACTAAATGTCAGAGGGAAAGAACTAGAGTATATGCAATCTGAAATACAAAGAACTAGAGTACATGCATTCTGAAATACAAAGAACTAGAGTACATGCATTCTGAAATACAAAGAACTAGAGTACATGCATTCTGAAATACAAAGAACTAGAGTACATGCATTCTGAAATACAAAGAACTAGAGTACATGCAATCTGAAATACAAAGAACTAGAGTACATGCAATCTGAAATACAAAGAACTAGAGTACATGCAATCTGAAATACAAAGAACTAGAGTACATGCAATCTGAAATACAAAAGCAGAAAAACAAAATAACAGTCAGAGTGCTGCTTTTAATCTACAAGAACAACCAGATACACACAAACAAATTACGTTGGTAACAAAGGTAGCAAAGGTGGACATGGCTCCTCTTGAAAATAGGAAACCGTTGACAAAAGAGGTTACAAACCGTAGCTTTGAGGAGTTTGGCCCAGAGGGAAACGGATGAGCCAGAGCAAAGTAAGCCTGAGACAACAATGACAGACGTAAGAGAATCGACTATGGAGAAGAGAGAAGAGAAAGATCAGGTGATGGATGACTTGCAAAAAGACCAGGAAAAAACTGAAAGAAAGGTGGAAACTAAGGGCATAAAAGAGAAGACAGAGAGGGAGAAGGATGGGCTAAAACGGGTTACCATAGAGTCACAGAGACTGTTGGAAGATCTAGAGAACTTTGCGAAGGAGACCATGGAGAGAGGGTACAGAGGAAATGGCCATCAAAATAGAAAAGCAAAAGGAGGACAATGTGAGAATCATTGAAGAGATGGAGCAAAAGAAGACTGCTTTAGAGTGAGATGTTGAGATGCAAAGTGAGAGAAAAGAAAGACTCGAACAAGGCCATGGTTGAAAGGAAGAAATGAAGTCTGAGATTACACAGTAAAGAGGCGATATTGAACAATTCACAGCCGTCTTAAAGGATGAGAAGTACACACTTGAACAATTTAAGATTGAGATGGAAAGACAGAGACGAGATGATGAACAATATGGACTTGGTGGAAAGAGAGAGATGAACTGGAAAAGACAAGGTTGGAGATGGATGAGTTGGAACACATGACAGCTGAAATAGAAAGACTGAAGGATGAAATTGACAAAAGAAAGGGTGCAGCAATGATGGAGGTGCCACAGCTGGAGGAAAGAGAAGACAGCAATCAGAAACAGAGGGATGAAGTTGTCTTCATCTCAAATACAACACAGACAGAAAAAAAAGGTTGAGACACTTCACACAGAGGAAGACATGATGGACTGAATCAAGAAGGCGTGACATGATCTAGAACAAATTAGAGCTGACATACAAAAAGACATTAATAAAATCAAGACCGTGACAGATAGGGCGAAGTATGGGTTGGAGCAAAGACAGCTACAACTATACCAGCATAAGGAGGAAATGGAAATCTTGAGGCAACAGTTACAGAAAAAGAGAGAAGAGCTGGATGAGATTATGAATGACATACAAAACAAGCAAGACATATTAAAGTGTGAGAAGGATCAAATGGAAAAGATAAGGGTTGTGGTCCAGAGAGAAAAGGATACAGAAGGTTACTGGATTACTCAACTTAAAGAATAGAAGGGGAGGAAAATGGAAACCCTGGAGTGGTCTTCAGCAGAGACAGACACCCTTAGCTCAGGAGTAGACAATATAATGGCAGTAGGCAGTAGAGAGATGGACGGGGAGAAAGAAATATGACCTACGGCAGAGACAAAACAAGAAAGTGGAGACATGGAGGAAGTCAAACTGGTAAAGCAAGGAACAGAAAAAGATGTAAGCAAAAGCAATCATAAAGACAAAAGGAGCTATACGAATGCTGTGACACAAACGCATTCAGAAGAGATGGATAAAGCGCACAAAGGTCTGGAGCAGGTGAATTCTGCAACACAAACCTCACCAGAGAAGATGGAGAGAGAATCAATTGAGGAAGTAGGACAGTTGAAAAAGGAGGATGAGGAGAATGAGCTTGCTCTACTGATGGCTGAAGTAGACAAACAGAGAAAGGAGATTGAAAACAACATGGTGGAAATAGAGAGAGAGAAGAAGCAGCTGCAACAGATCAGAGCTGAGATACAGACAGCCCCAAAAAAAACTGGTGGAGACTGAGATGCAGAGACAGATCAAAGACTCCACGCAACTTAAAGAAGAAACTGAGAACAACCTCAGACAGAAGACAACTACAACGCAAGTTGAGCTGGATCTGACAACAGATGAAAGGCTTCCAAATAGAAATCATTTGGAGGAAATCCGTGAAGAGGATTGGAGGGTAGGAGATTGAGAAGATTAAGCGCAGGTTTCATGAAATGAAAGAACATCTAGAGGAAAGACTAGTGGTGATTCAGAGACATGAGTTGGTACAGAGAATAAGAAAACAAAGAGAGAAAGAAGTGTTAAAGAAGATGAAGACGGAGTTGGAGAGAGGCAGCCAAGCTCTGCAAAGAGAGTGGGACAGAGGTAGGAGGAAACATCAATAGAAGGACCAGGAGCTTGAGATGCTAAATGTGGAGATGTTCAGAGAGATTGAGAGACTGTAGGGTAATATGGACAAAGAGGCGGAAACACTCAAATCAAGTGACAAAGGTATCCAAACCTCAGACATGGTATTAACCATAGAGGAAGAGAGACTGTGGTTGATGGAGGAGCACACAGTGATGGAGGGTGCTCAGATGAGCATAGTAGGAGCAGAAGCTGCTCCACCTAGATTCAGCGGAGTGCTACGGTGGCATTGGCGCTTCTGCTGTTGCTGCTGCCGCTGCTGTGATTGGAAAGGAGTGTGAAGAAGAGAAGAAAAACATAGTATAGTCCCAAGTCAGCAAAATTGTGTTTTATAGAAATGTAGAGAGTACATAAAATTGAACAACTCTGCTATCATTGATCGGGTGTCAATGTAAATAGTCTGTGTGGCCATTTGATTAATTGTTCAGCAGTCGTATGGCTTGAGGGTAGAAGCTGTTAAGGAGCCTTCTGGTCCTTGACTTGGGGCTCTGGGATCACTTGCCGTGTGGGGTGACTGGAGTCTTTGACAATTTTTTGGGGCCTTCCTATGACACCCCCTAGTATATAGGCCCTGGATGGCAGGAAGCTTGGCCCCAGTGATGTACTGGGTCGTACGCACTACACTCTGTAACGTCGTATGGTCAGATGCCGAGCAGTTGACATAGCAGGCGGTGATGCAACCGGTCAGGATGCTCTCGATGGTGCAGCTGTATAACTTTTTGAGGATCTGGGGACCTCCTGAAATGGGAAAAGGTGTTGTCGTGCCCTCTTCAGAACTGTCTTGGTGTGTTTGGACCATGATAGTTTGTTGGTGATGTGGACACCAGGGAACTTGAAACTCTCTATCTGCTCCACTACAGCCCTGTCGATGTTAATGGGGGCCTGTTTGGCCCGCCTTTTCCTGTAGTCCACGATCAGCTCCTTTGTCTTGCTACGTTGAGGGAGAGGTTGTTGTCCTGGCACCACACTGCCAGTTTTCTGACCTCCTCCCTATAAGCTGTCTCATTGTTGTCGGCGATCAGGCCTACCATTGTTGTGTCATCAGCAAACTTAATGATGGCGTTGGAGTTGTGTTTGGCCACGCAGTCGTGGTTGAACAGGGAGTACAGGAGGGGACTGACCACGCAACCCTGAGAGGCCCAGGGTTGAGGATCAGCGTGGCAGATGTGTTGTTGCCTACCCTTATCACCTGGGGGCGGCCCGTCAGGATGTCCAGGATCCAGTTGCAGAGGGAGGTGTTTAGTCCCAGGGTCCTTAGCTTAGTGATGACATTCGTGGGCACTATGGTTTTGAACGTTGAGCTGTAGTCAATGAACAACATTCTCACATAGGTGTTCCTTTTGTCCTGTTGGGAGAGGGCAGTCGGTGAGCCATGACCAGCCTTTCAAAACATTTCATGGCTCCCGATGTGATTAATCATTCAATTATTAATCATTCAGTTTCATCATGTTTGATGTGTATTATATTATGCCCTAGTGATAAGAAATCATGTTGAGATGATGATATGCAACAACCTGATTTATATGGCTAAATTGCAGTGTTGTAAGAGTTGTTATGTATTTATAGCAGTGTTATGTATTTACAATTATGATGAGCTAAGTTTGCACTGAATAATAGATCTTGAGAGAGCAAAATGTACCTTTATTTAGTTATTATATGTATAATTAAATATTTATTTATATTATATTTTTGGACTGGTTCCTGGATGGACTCTTATCAAGATTTGTCATAATAAGTTAATTCTATGAATTATTTACTTATTTTTATACATACTGAATTTGCTAAAAAATAAAGTGCTATTCTATATTTGTCTCGGTACAATTGTTGTTTTATAAACCAGTATTTTGTAAGTGTACAAGCCTTGTAATTCATTTATAAGCGTGTGATTTGAACGTATTGAATTTGGTTATTTCTGCATCTCTTCCTCTATACATTTCTTTGTCTATACAGGGCTCCCGAGTGGCACAGTGGTCTAAGACACTGCATCTCATTGCAAGAGGCGAATTCAGGCTGCATCACATCCGGCCGTGATTGGGAGTCCCATAGGGTGGCGTACAATTGGCCCAGCGTCGTCTGGGTTTGGCTGGGGTAGGCCGTCATTGTAAATAAGAATTTGTTCTTAACTGCCTTGCCTGGTTAAATATATATATATTTTGTAAATACATCCAAAATTACAACAAACATTTGTTATTATATTCTGATATAGGATTACTTTTACAGTGCAGTAATCAATACTACTAACAGGTACACTTGACTATTTTGAACTATTTGGGGCTCTGTGATTCACTCAGTCAGTCTTAATTTAAAAGCATTGCCATTGCAAGGTTGGGCCAATAATCAGAAATGACAGTACCCCAGACACAGAGGGTTAGATTGGCCTCAGCAGACCTAAACCGTTGTTGTCAGAGGCAATTGAAAGGGGACACCAATAAAGTAGTCATTACCCAGGAAATTGCTTATGACCTGTTCCTTGTCCTGAATGGCAATGAAAGTTACTCAAAGTTGGCACAGGAAGTTGCCAGTGGGACATACCCACAACAGTGGTCTGTGAGAGTTGAGTTTGAAGTTTTGCGAAAGGTTCATGTCTTGTCAAAAGAATCAGTGCACTATCTGCCGGTTTCCTGGACCCAGATTTACCCACTGGACTAAAAAGGATACTCTATGGAGAATATCCAGACTTTTTCTTTTTAGTCCAGGAATAGGTTTAAATAGATTATTGTCTCAAGTAAAAAACAAAATACCCAAAAGACCCATGGTGGAGATGCAGGAACATAAACAATTCACACTCATAATTTGACAGACTACCAAAGGTGCAAGAATATGCAAATAAAAAGATCGAGGTTTCTGATATTGAAGGGAACAGTCATATTCCTATGGAAAAGCACAGCTGCAATGCCTGGGAAATCCACCAATCCCTCATGGCCTTGATACCATTTACAATTTTTGTCAAGTCACTGTTTGCCTATAGTCTAATAATGACACCATTAATACGTTTTCTGTTTCTTTTGTCATTCCCTCACATCATTATCTTATCTGTGAATTTATAACAATGTATTAGTCTTATCATTTTTTGATGTAATAAGCACCTCCATGTCTGGAAAAAGACAATTTGCATCAGTGACAAGAATGCATCTGTGGTTGGCTATCTCCTAACCTACACATTATATTTTGACAGATTTGGTTAATAATTAACTATAAGTGCATTTTTTTTACCAAAATAGGCTTGTGAATTGTGTTGAATTATAAAACAATTGTCGACAATGCAGTGCTGCAGACGGATTCCATTACCAGAGTTTCTGAAATCACCTCCCTCCTCTTGAGGACAGCTATACTTGTTTTTTACTTTCTGAAACACAACTCAAAGGCAAATGAAAAGGTTTACATTAGAGAGAAGGCGAAGGAGAAACTGTTATTTTGCAAAATGTCTCAATAAACATCATGTTTACCTTGATGACGGCGTAATAGTATTAGACCTAGTCATGCATGTCATCAGGCTACACTTCAGTGACAGACTTTCAAACACAACTCATTTTTCGCCTAAAATGACATACCCAAATCTATCTGCCTGTAGCTCAGGACCTGAAGCAAGGATATGCATATTATTGATACCATTTGAAAGGGAACACTTTGAAGTTTGTGGAAATGTGAAATTAATGTAGGAGAATACAACACATTAGATCTGGTAAAAGATAATACAAGATAATATTTTTTTTTGTTTTTGTTTTCTCATCTTTGAAATGCAAGAGAAAGGTCACAATGTATTATTCCAGGTTAGGTGCAATTTCGATTTTGTCTACTAGATGGCAGCAGTGTATGTGCAAAGTTTTAGACTGACCCAATGAACGTTTGCATTTCTGTTCAAAATGTTGTATCAAGACTGCCCAAATGTGCCTAATTGGTTTATTGATACATTTTCAAGTTCATAACTGTGCACTCTCCTCAAACAATAGCATAGTATTCTTTCACTAATAGCTACTGTTAATTGGAAGGGTGCAGAATTTAAGCTTTCTGCCCATATCAGATATGTCTTTGTCCTGGGAAATGTTCTTGTTACTTACAACCTCATGCTAATCACATTAGCCTACGTTAGCTCAACCGTCCCGTTGGGGGGGGGGGGGACGACGACGACGACACACCGATCCTGTAGAGGTTTATTAACCACCCGAATTCATACATATTTCAGTGTCTGCACCATAGAGATAGAGGATTCATCTTTATATCTGTCCTAATTTAACGTTTGTGACAGCATGGGCAGCGCCATTGAGGCTACAACTCATAGGAATCCCCACCCAGGTGACTACTTTGATTACTTTAAGAGGGGCAGAAGCATAATGGAAGCCCTCAATGGCTCTGCCCATTCTAAAACGGCCTTTTGGCCACTAGAGGCCTCTATCATTCTCTATGGTCTGCAGATGTCTGCAACAAAGAATTGCACATGTATTTTCTTGAACAATGTGACGTACAGTTCACAGACCAGAGACATTACTACTGTAATCATGTTCGACAAAAACAAAAACTGTTCAAATGCACTGTTATTTGCATCATTTATTCCAGATACAGGTGTCTTAAAAAATAAAATAACCTGAGGGACCAACAGTCGCTCAACATATTTTAGCCAGTCAGATTAAGACACAATGATGAGATGACAAAGTGACAAAACACATTGAGACAAAATGAAAGATCTAAATGAGCCACAATTGTAAAAATTCTAACAATGACAAAGTACAACTCAAGAGAACAGACATGAGACACTTTATTCAACCTTGTCCCACAGGGAATTAGGTGATAGGATGGGACTAGAAGGCAAAAAGGGATGGAAGAGAGAAAAGCATACAAAATGTAGTCCACTAATACAAGTGAAAAGTAAACGTGCTGGGTCAAGGAAGATGACATGGGGAAAGATGTAATAAGACAAATAGGGAGTAAGAGACATTCATTAAATAGCAGAACAATTAATACAGTTGTTTTATTCTCCAATGTCTACCATTTTAAATTAGGTTTCAGTAATACAGAATAGGTCATCATAAAGAGAAAACATTGACAAAAGGAAAATACAGAACACCTGATTTTAGCACAATGACTCAGAGTTAAAGTCCTACGACCAAGCTCCGCAAGTTGTTCAAGACTAATGCTTTTTTTTTTAAATCACCCTTCAATTAATAAAAGAACAGCTTTTTTTCTCAGCCTTCCCAGTGCATACCAATTTTAAGAGTCAAATTACAAGACCTGGTTAAAGTTAACTCTGACCTTTCACACTGTATTAGTGGGTGAAGGTAAGTTGTCAAATGAGTGAATAGTTTTGCTTGACAGTAAAAATGACCTTGGTCAGTGAGAGCGGAAACTTATTTGTGCTGGACATGGATGGAATGGAACATGGCTCACTGGTCAAATGCTAGATGCTAAGAGGGAACGGCTAGGAAGAGCTGCAGTCAAATGAGTCGAGTTGTGTGAACTACATTTTATGTTCTGGTCTGGTTCTGGTACCATCTGGAGTAATACATTATCAATCTATTTTTATCTTTGCTGACCATCTCTTCAGTGCAATAGACAAATACAAGTAGCTAAAACAATTAGATTTTTTAAGCCCTAAGCCCTTTAAAGGTGTATGAAATGTATCATTTTAATCTTTCAGTTAATACATTTAATTCAATCCTGCCACAATCATTTTGGATTCAGGCAATGGAAATGTTTGATTTTATACATTTAGTTTTATCATGGCCCATTTATGGCAAACAAAATAAATCACATAAATGTACACATCATCAATAACCCTAAATTGTGGTAACAGAACATAACATTGTGGCAAAAGTAATGATCCATTGGTTTCCTTTATTTCAATTGGGTTTTTATAACGTCAGATAATTGAATCAGCACAAGTACGGGCACCCAGGAATGACGGGGCACCCATGGGTAGCTGTGGCGCGACCACAACCCCACCAGCGGCCGTGAACCTGTTGGGAACAGCATACACAGCAGCATGGCACCAGAGTCACTCCAGACGGCACCAGACCCTCGGGGCCTGAGGACCAGAACCACAGGCTGCTGAACCTGCCATCTCCTCAGCCTGGGTCAGACTCGGACACTGGGTGGCATCTAGGAACAGGAGGAGCCCCCCTGCTCACTTACTGCTTCACTCACTGACACACACAGCAATGGAGGGAAACAGGAGTGGAGGTTCAGAGAAAGAAAGAGAGGATAATGGTGGGTTGGGTAAGATAAAAGAATCCCAGGGGTTGTACTGTGTTTATCAGTGATTCTCCCTCAAAGCGAAGACTTGTTTGCACACTTCAGTGTGTTCAAAACTGTGTGTTTATAAAAAGGTGTGTCCAGTATGATGTGCGTTGGATTTTTATGGAATGAGGCATGTATTATGATTATGATGTTATGTGAAAGTAAGTGTTACTGTGTTTGTGTGTGTGTGTGTGTGTGTGTGTGTGTGTGTGTGTGTGTGTGTGGAGGGGGCGGTGCTCATGGCTGTTTCCTGTGAGAGAATGGCAGGTCAGAGGTGAGAGGTCAGCGTCTAAGAGTCACAGTGGGGTTGAGGTGAGGTCAGATTCGGGGCAACTGCTTCTCAATGAATTCCTTCACTGCTGCCATCTCCTGTCAGATCAAAATAAAGAAGCGTATAAGAAACCGAACATCATGAATACTTCCATGCTGATACTCATAGAAAACCATTAGCACACATAGAACATTGATACTCATGCATGTTACAACCAAAATCCCCTTTTACCTGAGGACAGGAGCTGTGCATGAGTCCCGGGTAGGTCCGGAAGGTGATTTTCTGAGGGTTGACGATGATCTTGAGCTTCTCGGCCGTCATGGCCCCAAACTGCACTGGGATCATGGGGTCCATCTCCCCATGACACTGCAGTATGGGCATGTCCCTATTCCCACTGGTGCTCGCCGCCTAATGGGCACAACAGACCATTACATTCAATTATTAAAAGCAAAAAGTGAAGACCAAGACCAGGTTCTAACGTCAAATTACCTATTCAGTTCATTCATATCTTTACAGCAAAATCATCAAGAGCAATGGAGAGAAGAACATTTTCCAGTTTAGAATCCAGCCCGGTAATAAAAGAAACAGCTCTGTGGAATATTCAGGGGACTGAGTATCAGAAATTGTAGAGAAACAAGTAAGCTGTGTAAATGTACCTGTGGGAAACTCTTGTGAAGCGGCAGCCAGCAACTGAGAGCAACCACACCCGCCAATTGCTGCTGACAGGTGAGGGCGGTATACAAGGACAGAGCCCCACCCTGGGAGACAGTGAAAAATAGGGGGGGGGGGGGGTAGAATGTGTTTAGACCTATGGAGATGTTGTTCATGGTTCACATAGTTTACACAGTTTCAACAGCAATGTTGAAAAATCACTGACAATCAGGAACTGGAAAAATAGAGCGATCAGAGCGATTGACCTCACCTGAGAGAACCCTCCAAGCATCACACGATTGGCGGGTATTCCATTCTTTACCTCGTGGTCGATTATGGCTTTGACTGTGGAGAAGTAGGGTGAAAACAGAGGCTGAACATATTGATTTATTTCACCTTTATTTAACCAGGTAGGCAAGTTTTGGCAAAAGAAAAATATACCCAATGTCTAGTTATGATGCACACTGTTTTAGCTAACATGGTTATGTTAATAGGCACAGATCTATGGAAGGGTACCAAAAAACGGCTGCAGCATTGTAGGTACCCAAGAACACAGTGGCCTCCATCATTCTTAAATGGAAGAAGTTTGGAACCACCAAAAATCTTCCTAGAGCTGGACGCCCGGCCAAACTGAGCAATCGGGGGAGAAGGGCCTTGGTCAGGGAGGTGACCAAGTACCCGATGGTCACTGACAGAGCTCTAGAAGGACAACCGCAGCACTCCACCAATCAGACCTTTATGGTAGAGTGGCCAAACGGAAGCAACTTCTCAGTAAAAGGCACATGATAGCCCATTTGGAGTAAAAGGCACCTAAAGGATTCTCAGACCATGAGAAACAAGATTCTCTGCTCTGATGAAACCAAGATTGAACTCTTTGGCCTGAATGCCAAGCGTCACATCTGGAGGAAACCAGGCACTGCTCATCACCTGGCCAATACCATCCCTACGGTGAAGCATGGTGGTGGCAGCATCATGCTGTGGGGATGTTTTTCAGCGGCAGGGAGACAAGTCTGTATCGAGGCACAGATAAACAGAGTCAAGTACAGAGAGATCCTTGATGAAAACCTGTTCCAGAGCACTCAGGACCTCAGACTGGAGTGAAGGTTCACCTAACCACCCTCAGCACACAGCCAAGACAGCGCAGGAGTGGCTTAAGTCTCTGAATGTGCTTCATTGGCCCAGCCAGAGCCCAGACTTGAACCCGATTGAACATCTCTGGAGAGACCTGAAAATAGCTGTGCAGCGACACTCCCCATCCAACCTGACAGAGCTTGAGAGGATCTGCAGAGAAGAACGGGAGAAACTCCCCAAATACAGGCGTGTCAAGCTTGTAGCGTCATACCCAAGAAGACTCTTGGCTTTTAATTTATTTTTTATACATTGGCAAATATTTCTATATACCTGTTTTAGCTTTGTCAGTATGGGGTATTGTGTGTAGAATGAAGAGGGGGGGAAATGAGTTAATCCATTTTAAAATAAGGCTGTAACGAAACAAAATGTGGAAAAATTCAAGGGGTCTGAACACAGTCTTTATAACATGCATAATACTTGTGTCACACTGAATGACTTACTGTTCTCCGCTGCCCTCTTGATGCCAGCCTCGTCTTCTGGAGAATCTGGGCTGAGACCCATCAGGTCAAACCTGAAGAAACACACAGATCCACGTTCAGACGATGTAATACTCATCTCATACAATGAGCTCCAAAAGTATTGAAACGGTGACATTTGTTGTCGTTTTGGCTTTGTACTCCAGCAGTTTGGATTTGAAATGAGTGAAAGTTAAACACATTAATATCATACTCATCATTATTCACAACTTATTCAGGACCTTCCGTAATCATGGTAGCATCCACATTAATGTAGAAGTGTTTAGAAACTTATTTTAATCTTATTTACAATAAAAGTTACTCCAAAATGACAATACATGATTTACCATTAATTTCTATCGGGCACAAAATAATCTGAAACCACCAAAACAAACAGCAAATGCATCCAACAAGTTTGTAGAGTCCCAATCTTGATGTAATCCTTGCGTGCTCGAAATATGGGACCAAATACAAAACTTGATTACTTTAATACACATATGTGAATTTGTCCCAAAACCTCGGGTCCCCTAAAATCGGGGGACTATGTACAAAAAGTGCTGTAATTTCGAAACGTTTCACCCAATATGGATGAAAATACCCTCAAATTACAGTGCACTGTCAGCTTTAATCTCATAGTCATAGTATCATTTCAAATCTAAAGTGCTGGAGTACAGAGCCAAAACAACAAAAATGTCACTGTCCCAATACTTTTGGCGCTCACTGTACATCTTATGTGCCTCTGGTGTCCTGGTAGTGTGCGTGTCTTTGAAGGAATTCCATGTTCACAAAATCTCTCACCAAAAGGAAATCTCTTTTCCACTGAAGTGTAGTTTACAGTCAAGCCATTGGCCAATGGGAAATGTTTTAGATCAGCGCAAACATGACTCACCATGAAGGCATGGTCATCTTCATATTAAGAGTGACAGGGATTCTGGGCCTGTGGAGAAACAAATTCATCAATGGACACATGCTCTACTAGGTTCGAGGACTAAATGGTTGTATAGAAAGATAAGAGACTACCAAGGATAAGATTCGACTCTGACGGCAACACTCTAGAAACTGAGGCACTCAAGAAGAGAAATAAAACATGTCAGAACATATGAAAGATAATACAAAGACTTACGCGTGGGGGCAGATATACTTAACATGTGGCAGTTGGATAGCAGTCATGGTGTCTGCCCAGCCATGCCTGAGAAGAGGAAGAGCAATTCAGAGAGAGAAAGTGGTACTCTATACATTTTACATCTTAGTCATTTAGCAGACGCTCTTTTCCAGAGCGACTTACAGTAGTGAATGCATACATTTCAATGTTTTTTTTTTACTTTTTTTGTACTGGGCCCCGAGGGAATCGAACCCACAACCCTGGCGTTGCACACACCATGCTCTACCAACTGAGCCACAGGGAAGACCTAATACAGATTAGGCTATTAGATTTATACAGAGAATAAAAGGCGCAGCATACTAGGTTAGGTTTGCTCCTAGCAGAACTCGGCTAGGCGAAGCGAACGTCTGTGCCTCGCATACTCCCTTAAAAGACCTTCGCTTGAAAAACAATTTTAAAAAATGAAATTTTACTCCTTGAGACGCTGTAGCAACATAGGCAGTATACATCAATGACCATAGAAGTGTTGATAGACACTTCCTCAAAATAGTCAGGAAATCTGTAATTCAATTTGACGCTTTTGCCGGGGAGGTCTTAGTCACGCCATTTTACATCTAACTAAGATGTTTGGTGCAGTATTTCTCTAGTGAAAACATTTGCATGAAAACTAACAGTTTTTGTTGAATGACAAACACTTAATTGAAGAATCCGGTCCATGGTTCCCAATCTTACTAGGAGTAGTACTGTTGTCAAACCACTGACGAAGGAGCGCCGACATCTGCTGCTGAATTTCGATTTGCCGCAAGAAAAAAAAGTGTTTGTGAAATGCTGGGAAGTCTGAGACAGGCTTAAGACAGGAAACTCACCCTGAGTCACCCAAACCATGAAGGAAGATCACCTGTGGTAGAGATAGGGAGATTGACAGTTTTACATTGGCTAATGGTGCATTATGAACATCAAAGAGCATGCCAGTTTACTGGCTACTGCACTGTATTTGCATATGAACACCAGGTTCAAGTGAATCATGCCCAACAGCAAAAACAAAGGACAAATTCCTGCTGTTGCCAAGATGACTCAGTTTATATTACTGCTTGTCAACTCTAAAGAATAGCATTTATCAGAGGCATCATAAGAGAAGATCTGAATTTGGTGAGCCATATTGATTTTTTTGTACACTACGTAAAAATCTAATACGCACCTTCACAAATTAATTGAGTTGGTTTTGACCTAACAAGTGCTTGCAGACCCACAACTTGTGTAATTGGTTTGTTATCCCTTTAAGCGACAATATTTTAACATAGCACAGTTCAACGGTTTTTTTATTTACATTTGGTGGAGTTGTCAACTAATGTGAATTCAATGTGAAATCAACAAAAATGTCACTTCATCGGACATAGGTAAAAAGTTGAGTGAAAGAAAAAAAGACTACATTTTTGCTAATCCAATCAGTCTTCCACCTTGATTCAACGTCATCGCATAGATTCTTTTTTTTGACATTGAAACAACCCGTTTTTGCCCAGTGGGTTCACGGTAGGGCCGGGACCATAACAGTACCGCGATACTCGTTAGTATCGTGGCAAGTAAATAAAACACAAAGCGGATCTATCCTCTTAAGGAAAATGCCCTAATGTTAGAAACAAACATCATTATGATGTCATCCAGAGTCACATTTATTTTCCAATTCAAAGCAGGCAATAATTTATATACAGCAGGTTTATATAGGACTATTGTGATACTGGTATCGTCCCTGCCCTAGTTCACAGAACCTCTGAACAGATTAAGTTCAGCATGGCAAGCTTAGCAATAAGTGGCCAAATTTGCTGATGGATGCCCTAAGTTACACTATGGTGTTGGTGTGCTCTCTCACCGCAGCGGTCTCCTTCTCTGTCCCAGACACCGTCACAGCCTCGGCGAGCAGCGGCACAGACATGTTGTTGCCACACATACACTGTAAGGAGTGCTAGAGAGAGGGGGAAGGGCATATCAATGATGTGGCTGGTTATCAATGCTGCTATTCATCATAGGGACAGACATGATGACTAAAGACCTGTGCATGCCGCAGTTTATGGCTGCTATGAACCAATGAGACAGGCTGAGTACTGAGAGTAATCTCCTCAGTCAGGAAGTACTGAAACTCATTAACTAAATGCACTCCTAACTGCAAATCTGTTATTAACCAAAATGCAAATAGGCTAGTATCAGTGCCACTGCCTATACACAGAAAACGGATATCGGCTAGCTAGAGCATATTGTTTTCAGTCAACATTTAATACCCTCATAGCGTTAGCTTGAGCGACATATGAAAAAAGATTGAGGCAAGCAAAGAGAAAAAAACAATGAGAGGAGAAATTAAAAAGGAAAAGTGAGGAGGTGGTTAATGTATAAACCTTCAGGGAGATTAAACACTGAGTTAGTTACAATTCCACCCACCTAATGACCTGTAGTTAGTGAAAGCAAAGGGAGACAGAGAAAGAGCCAAATCAGGGGAATGAGAATGACAGGCTCAATAGGGAGATAGAACAAGACCGTGCGTCACGCATCACAATAACTTTCTGTAATGCAATGACACGCATGCTCATTATGCCTTTGCCTCATTTCCTTGTCACGGTCAGCTATTGTACACTTCAATAGGCTTAGTGCCTACCTTAAAAAAAAGGTTGTACCTTCAAGTGGTGATGAATAGCTAATATTTGTTTAGTTAATTTTGTCCCACTCCAAAACAACCAAGCTATATGATTCCCCCATGCAGGTAAGCCTACAGCACTCTGTCCTTGTAACCCGGGATCCTTGGGACATCCCTACCCCATTGAAGTTAACATTTAAAAATGGTTAAGGTAAGGGTTAGGCTTGGGCTATGTAAAAGTTTAGGGACGTCCCAAGTATTCCGGATAGCACTAACCCTCGCTGGTGAATTGGATACTAGCATCAATGACAAAGTGGAGGCTTTGTTCCTGCATGCCTGTATAATCTTTGACTTTATGCCGTCACTTAACGTTAGCCTGCCTGTAATTGTATTTGCAAGGCAAAAATCCTCAGTCCCTTCAAAGACAAAGGCGAAATCGCTGCTTGTCCTGCACTGATTTTCCATGATCCCCTGTCAGCAGTTGTTAAATAGCTAAGCATGGATGGAAGGAAATGCACCGATTTCACGGTCAGCTCTCTCAGCAAGCCTTCTATGGATGATACAAACAATGCCGTCCATGCACCGCTACAACATCACGCGTTCGCATCTGACTTGCATTAAACAGAAACCAAACTTTGACTGGTTCAGTTGTTGGCGTAAAAATAATGTGCCGCCTTGGCCCTTTATTTACAGCAGATACTGGCTCCATTTTCTCAGTAGTCAAGCGCAATTGTTACCGGGAATAAAAACCCTGTAAGGTTTACCCGGTGCGTAAATTCAAGCCACCAGGCAAGAATCGAGTAATATGCGGCAGTTCAGTATAGCCAGCTAGAACCAGCAACACTGGGGTGTATTAATTCCGCCGATTCTGTTGCAAAATGTTTCTTAAAAAAGGGACATACCTGGAATTTCCCAATTGAAAATATCGTTTTAGTTGAAAACTACACTGTTTGGATTAATGATTTACACCCCTGATTTTGTTAGTAAACCAAGTTACGCATGCTAGCTAACGCATTAGCTGGTGTGGCTACTTGCAACACGTCAGTTATCGTAATATATTAGCTAGTTTAGTTTAATTATTTGACGTAGACATATGTGGCAATACATTGACAACTAGCGATCGAGGGTACGGATATGTTGTTAATTAGTTACTGTAGCTAGCTAAAGGAAGGGTATGAAGAAACAATGGGGGGCTGAGAGATGCATCTTAGCTCGCTGCTACACAGCCGTTGCGTTGTGCAACCCGGTGGGGAAATTCAGGAGAGGTTAAGTGCAAAGCCGCTAGCTAGATTGTTTCAAAAACGTTGATAAGCTAGCCATCTACATCCAAGCAGTCAGATTAATCCTGTTTAGCTGGCTACACATCCTCAAATGCTCAATGATGACCAGAAAGCTAACCACAGAGCAGCAATCTGTAATAGACTGCCCTCCGGTCTCTTTCGAGCTTGGTTCGATTGACATGTGAGCTAAATTCGACCAGGTATTTGAATACATCACTTCCCCATGCCCTTCAACCAAAGCGGTAACCAAAAGGCCCATATGGGTTCGGTTCGGATGGGGTAAAGGAGTATTGTAAAACCGCGGCCCGCTAATACAAATTCATACACTCACCACTTGCTGTCCCAGAATCTCAACGGAACTTCCGCTACTGGTGTAGAAGGGCGGGGATTATTTTTAGTGACGTCATCACAATGTCCACACCCTTTCTCGTGCTTGCACTGTACACCCCGCCATCAATTGATCCATTGATAATGCAATTTGCACTAAACAAATATATTATACCAAATCCAAAGAGACTCTTTTCAATACAAATAACAATACTGTAGCCTTTTAGCACGCCAAAATCTACACTTCAATACGATTCTATAGTCACAATAAAATGTTTTTTAAAAATACTATTATTCTCTTGTGTATAACATCTTTATTCTTCAAATAATTTCATCACACACACAACAGCAGAGGGCATTTTCTATTCCTTAGACTAGGCATACAGCATTTTCCTCAAATTCCCAACATGTTGGACAAAGCAATCACATTCAGCCACTGGCAGCAATGTGACACCTCATTAATAATGCAATGAAATCACGAGTTAAATAGCTTTTGTGTTTGGTGAGTGTCAAAGGAAGCAGTGTGGTATAGTGAGCAACTCACTTGGGTATATGGGTCAAATCTAATCTATTCAAATGAAAACCTTATGCTGATCTACTTTGGTTGTGTCAAAATGTTCACATTATTGCTAAGCCATTCATAGCTTGGATGAGAAAGAATGTGAGTGATCTCCCACTGCAGGTGACATTGGAGTCAGTCCAGTTTTGCTGAGACAAGTTGTCATATTACAACAAACCACTAGGTGGCACAGTCTCCAGATATATTTTAGATAAAAGCACTGAAGCTTTTGATGCTTTATCACAAGGTTACCAGTGAGTGGCGTTAAATGTATTCATTACCCAAATCAAAACTGACTCAATTCTTTCAGCCTCCACTCTGTGGTACAATAAGTGCAACAACTGAGCAAATCCAGATTAGACACTGATATTCAGTATTAGTCATATCTGACCTCCAATGAGAAAGTTCACCCACCAGGCCTAAGTATCCATCACCACTTCCTTTTGACCCATATCTGTCAATGCAACTTTCCCACCCCTCCTTTCTCTCAGGAGATGAAATTTGTTTGTGGGATGATGCTGTCGACTTTATGGTCTGCAGGGTTAGCGGACGCCTCGTAGTTGCAGATCGTCACTTCATGTCTGTGAGGCTGGGAGGAAGAAAGCAAAACAGATGAGACACAGATGAGGTGTTTTGCCATTTAACAAATGGACAACATGGAACAGTCAAAGTAAAGCCTGATACATAAGTGAAACATAATTCTGCAAATCAATAGAACGATAAGAAACAAATAAATTCAGCGCCTCAGATAATTTACTGGAGGTGGGTCTAATTTGTTCTCACCTGGGAGTACTCCCCTCTCAGCCCAATGTAGTAGACCCGTGTGGACTCTGTCCCAAAGTTCCGTGATATGTGAATGGACAAGTGATTAACGTTGGAGAAACGGGCAATCCTGGAAAGAATGATCATTTAGGGTAGATTCGTTTAGTGGGTTTTAGGTTGGGTGGATACTTAGGCACAGTAAACTGAAATGTGATTTTTTACAAATGTTTTGTTATCTTGTCTCGAAAATAGTCTATGGGTGAGCAGTGACCAAACCCCATTTTTTTCTGGGAAAACAATACTATTTTAGTGTATGTGCGCGCTTCTATTGCTCTTACTTAGTTGGGTATTCCAGCTGAGCCAGTGGATCTCTATTGAGACGGAAGGCTTGTTCAGGTTCTCTGCCTGTGTCATCAAAAGACATTTGGGGTATGTTCTTGTACCTACACGGACAATGCAACAACACAAAGTGACAAACAGTTAGTTATCAAAAACCACACATGCTGACAAATAAATGTAGTTCCATGCCAATGTAGCGGAAGCTAGCTAATTGTCACTAGCTGTCTTGTCTCACTGTGAAGAGTGAGCCAAATGTCACTGACAGAGCAATACGTTAGCTACTTGCCCTTTCAGTTTGCCCAGAGCTGGGGGTGTATTCACTATGAACCAAACGAAAGCAAACAAAAGCAAACAGAACAAAACGACCTGAACCTGTGCAATAGAAACTCGTTGCAAAACATTTTCTGTTGTGACCCGTTTTGCAATGAATACTCCCCTGGTTGAGTCGTGAGTAATAAGCATCATATCAAATCTCAGAGCGAGTTGATACATGCTACACTGGCTCAATGCAATCCCAGAGTCAGGACCCAAGGTGTTTCTGAAAGGCAGAAACAGTACTCACTCACAGTCTCATTTCAGCAGGATGCGATTCATCGTCTTCACCGGCGATGATTATCCCTTTCAGCTTGACACTTCCAGTGAACCTGAGAAAAATATGATTTGTGACAGAATGCATAAAAGACAATATGATTGAACAAGTTTGAAGTTAATATTACAGCATAAGAAAAGGGTGAAAAGGGGGTTGATGGGTGGGGTTCTTACGGGATGTTGAACAGGAGCTCTTCATCAGCATCACTCTCAACAAACTACAGAGAGAGGTTAGAGACCGTTTCCAGAGAATTAATGAGAGAAAGAGTTTATCACATAGCAGCTATTTGAAAGTTAACAGTGGGCCTTCATCACATTAGAAAGGTTATGAGAAGTTGGCTTTCACTAATGGAAGACGTCCAGATAAGCTCTAAAGAAAAGTTCACTGACAAATGTTCCACCACCTGTGTAAGTTACATATTTCGTTCAGTGTACAAAACAAGTCATCATGGGTTTTTAATATTACAAGTAAATGTGTATCAATGACTTCTGGAAGGGCGCATTATATCATCCAGTCTGGCCTTGACTGCAGTATCGCTGCATACCAATTTCCCTTGCCAATTACGCGACACATTTTTGCAACGTTTGTTTTACCGACGAGCCAAAATGGCAGCTGTCACAGCTGAGTTTCATCATTCCAGATGATAATTCAGGGATTCTACACCCTCAAAAATGGTTACATTGAGATGTACTATACACGCAAGGAGTCGACAACATTACCTTCTCCCTGTCAGTCCGTTGATCCCATGGTTTAAACACGAGTTTCCCATCGCCTTCTCTTGTTTCATTGAGACACTGCAGTTTCTCGATGTCAATGCGCTGATACAGTGCATACTCCAAGCCCCGTTCTGCTGGCTCGTGCTCGTCTTCACAGCAGCCGTGGCTGTGCCCACCATGGCCGTGACCAGACATCACAGATACTAAATATCGCACTTTAGAGAAATGTAAGTCCTAGCTGGTGATGATACGGGCTGTCTAACTAGCTAAGTTGTTTGTTTCAGACTGACCTGGCTCGTTTCACTTTTCCACAACATTCTGGAGAGGAAACCTTTCAAAATCACATGTACGTTAATAGCCAATCAAGATGGACGTACAGATGCAGAACACCAACGTGCTCTCTGATTGGCCTGGCCAACACCAATGAACAAGCACAGGGTTTCCACTAGCTATTTGTTTACTAGCTTTCACACCAGATTACAGTCAAAATTGGCCACAAAAATGTGCTTTTTGATATTTAAGGTTAGCAGTGTGGTTAAGGTTAGGTTTAAAAATCAAATTTTAAGATTGTAGAAATTGACGGGGTTTATGCCACGACCCAGCACACGCACCTGTAAAACCCATAACTGATATTAGATCAGTGTCTAGTGGAAAGCTGCTCCCATTTGTTTTGCACCCAACATCCATCGCATGTTTCTTTCAGTAGTCATTATTAGTCAGTGATACAATATTCCAATATGCCAAACAATTACATATTCTCTATGTGCTCAATAGTGCTGGGAATGTAGAATGTACCCTACCACATACAGCAACTTATTCAGTGCACTGTGGCCAGGTTCCATTGCTAGATTTGAGCAGTGTTTTTCTCTTTCATTTCAACATCAACACAAGACACAATAGACCATGCATACATATGAGGGCAAAACGTCAATTTTATTGAAAATGTCCATATAACATTTATTAAAATCTATTAAAATTACTATTTGCTCCACGTCCATTTGGATCCAGGTTCAGGGGGAGCCAGGGGTCCCAGAGATGAAAATAAATACATAAGAGTGAAGCTGCATGGTCCTATCACTTCCTCTCTCCTCTTTCTCCCTTTGTGTTTTCCTCTTTCCGCACTCACTTCATTCCTCACTCATCACAGTGAACCAGATAAAAGTAGGGATGCACATGTGGTTCAACACTGAACACAGTAAGAAAACAAGGTGTGGGTGCACTGGAATAAAATGGGTCTATTCAATTGTACTTAAAAACATGCTGCCTGTAACAGCACTGTCATTTGATGTCTTAACTTATGCGTACCATAATAAAGCATAGTTGTCTGTGTCAGAGTTCCTCTGTAGTGTATGAACTTGTAACAAATGACTAGTTTCGCCTTTGAAATATTTTGTCTGCGTGTTTGTTTGCCAGGGTCTATCTGGGAACATTTAAAAATGGAGGACATAATTGTGTGTGTATTTAAGAAACGCTAAAATAATGGAGAAAATCTGTGTGTGTATGTACAGTCGTGGCCAAAAGTTGAGAATGACACAAATATTAATTTCACAAAGTCTGCTGCCTCAGTATGCATGATGGCAATTTGCATATACTCCAGAATGTTATGAAGAGTGATCAGATGAATTGCAAAGTCCCTCTTTGCCATGCAAATGAACTGAATCCCCAAGAAACATATCCACTGCATTTCAGCCCTGCCACAAAAGGACCAGCTGACATCATGTCAGTGATTCTCTCGTTAACACAGGTGTGAGTGTTGATGAGGACATGGCTGGATATCACTCTGTCATGCTGATTGAGTTCAAATAACAGGCTTCAAAAGGAGGGTGGTGCTCGGAATCATTGTTCTTCCTCTGTCAACCATGGTTACCTGCAAGGAAACATGTGCCATCATCATTGCTTTGCACAAAAAGGGCTTCACAGGCAAGGATATTGCTGCCAGTAAGATTGCACCTAAATCAACCATTTATCGGATCATCAAGAACTTCAACTGTTGTGAAGAAGGCTTCAGGGCGCCCAAGAAAGTCCAGCAAGCGCCAGGACCGTCTCCTAAAGTTGATTCAGCTGCGGGATCGGGGCACCACCAGTACAGAGCTTGCTTAGGAATGGCAACAGGCAGGTGTGAGTGCATCTGCACGTACAGTGAGGCGAAGACTTTTGGAGGATGGGCTGGTGTCAAGAAGGGCAGCAAAGAAGCCACTTCTCTCCAGGAAAAACATCAGGGACAGACTGATATTCTGCAAAAGGTATAGGGATTGGAATGCTGAGGAATGGGGTAAAGTCATTTTCTCTGATGAATCCCCTTTCCGATTGTTTGGGGAATCCGGAAAAAAAGCTTGTCCGGAGAAGACAAGGTGAGCGCTACCATCAGTCCTGTGTCATGCCAACAGTAAAGCATCCTGAGACCATTCATGTGTGGGGTTGCTTCTCAGCCACGGGAGTGGGCTCACTCACAATTTTACCTAAAAACACAGCCATGAATAAAGAATGGTACCAACACATCCTCCGAGAGCAACTTCTCCCAACCATCCAGGAACAGTTTGGTGACGAACAATGCCTTTTCCAGCATGATGGAGCACCTTGCCATAGGGCAAAAGTGATAACTAAGTGGGTCGGGGAACAAAACATTGATATTTTGGGTCCATGGCCAGGAATCTCCCCAGACCTTAATCCCATTGAGAACTTGTGGTCAATCCTCAAGAGGCGGGTGGACAAACAAAACCCCATAAATTCTGACAAACTCCAAGCATTGATTATGCAAGAACGGGCTGCCAGCAGTCAGGATGTGGCCCAGAAGTTAATTGACAGCATGCCTGGGTGGATTGCAGAGGTCTTGAAAAAGAAGGGTCAACACTGCAAATATTGACTCATTGCATCAACTTCATGTAATTGCCTCAATAAAAGCCTTTGACACTTATGAAATTATTGTAATTATACTTCAGTATTCCATAGTAACATCTGACAAAAATATTTATATTTGTGTCATTCTCAAAACTTTTGGCCACGACTGTATGTGTGTGCACATGTCTGGTGGGCGTTTGTAGATGACCCATAATTCATTGAATTAAAAAGATCTTAGCTCCTACAATCTCTTCCTCTCCTCTCAATCACGTCATACATTCATCTCTCTCTAGCTCTATCGGCGGGAGAATCTGTTCTTGAAAGCTTTGATAGTTTTGGCCATCATGGGGGCGATTTCTGCAAGACAAACAGATGTGACATTTTAAAACAGAAAAGTTAACCACGCAGACATGTCCTCTCAGAGATTAAAGTCAACACGTTTTAAATCAGGAAAGTACTTTTGTTTTACATGCATGTTGGGTCTAATAGAAATATCTGAACCTATTTTCTTACACACACACACACCCCGATACTGACTTTTGACCTGTGGTTTGTTGTCTCTGGCGCTGGGGCCACCCCCACCGCTCGGGCCTGAGGAGCGAGATGTCTCAGGGGGACTGTCGTGAGAGGAGGAGTGGCTGGGCTCAGCCGAGTGAGAGCTATACGACAAGGCTGGCCTTATTCTAAAAAACAGGAAGGTAAATCCAATCAGTGTACAGAAACATTTTAAAAAACAGTATAGTTTTAATAGTGTTTTTGAAATCTGGGGGGCATTATATGCACCATCTCTGAATACTCAGAAAACTAATAAGCGATGCGAGGAACATTTCAAGAAAGTTTCTATGCGCCCTTTTTTACTCATGTAGCCTAGCTGCTTTATCCTCAGATTGAACAACTGTCTCGTTTTATTTTCCCCATCTAGCTTTCACAATGTCATCCTGCAAGGTCGGAACATCCAGAACACGTCAGAATGTCTCTTCCATTTCATCCTCCATTGTGTTGAACCTTTTTAATATCTTATGATTGTTCATTCCTCAAACAAAACATATTCGGGTCACATTTGATACAAATATGATGTAGTGCATATCATCTTAAATTAGCAATCAGCCAAGCATTTCTATGTATATGAAAATGTAAGTGCCAATATAACAAAGTGTTTGATGGTGGTGGGGACATGAAAGAAATTCCAGAATGTTTGTATGTGCTCTTCTAGCCTCTATCCTCACCCGGTTGTCAGATTGAACACCGGAAAATCTGTGGCTTCTGTCTCTTGCCCTTTCTGTTTAACATACGGTCTCTGACTACTCTGGCATCCATGAAGCTGTGTGTCATCCTACAAGGTCGTTGCGTCCAGAACACGTCAGGGCGAGTTCCGCATTTGAATTCAATGTACGTTAGGAATCGTAACCCCTCTGCGTGAACTTGGTTAACCATTAGAATTCCCCATGATGACATTGCAACAATTCACATAGAATCATAACGGTCAATTTGTAGATTAAAATATGATTTAGTGGACCTTTGAGAATAAGTTTGAGAGTCTGAATTACATGTTAGCATATAAAGTTACCATTCAGCCAATCATGTCTTTGTACATGTAAATGTAAGTAGGAAAAAATAAACATGGAAGTGCCAACATGAAGAGTGTGCACTAGTATGCAGTGTGTGATAGTGATATGCACACTAGTGTCCACATACTTGATCGGAGCTGCAGCTGCAGTGGAGCTGGCAGTGGAGGTGCTTGTGGTGCCAAACTTCTCCTGTCGTCGGCGGACATCGCGCGGAGGTTTGGCGACGGAGTTCACAAATGCCATTTTAACCTGTCGACCTGCCAGGAAAAACACACACATAAAACACATGCTCACTCAAAATAAACACCCTCCGTACACTTTCATTGGCGATAACAATAACTGCTAGTAATAACTACTGTATAGTAGTATTCAGCTCATAGATAGGATGTAGAGAAAGAACCTTTGGGCTTGTTGGCATGGGCCGAACTGATATTCTGGGTGAGCTTACGAAGGCGCTCCTCCCGCTCGTCGTGCTTCCGCAGGTACATCTCCCGCCACGACTCGTACTCCTGGGGCGTCTCACGCTTGAAGTCCCGCTGGCAGTGGCGATGCCAAAGCTCATCAGAGTCCTCCATAAAACACTGAGGATTTGTTTTTTTTAAATAATAAAAAAATAGGGTTAAAATGATCACGTTTTTACATGAAATATATCCTACAATTTAGTAGGGAGAGTTAAAACACCATTCATTGTTCAAAGCATAAGTTAGGAGTCACGTTTTTGTTTGTACACTTCACCTAGGTTGTTCCTGGTATACAGTGTGGCTTGGCAGAGTATGACAGCTTGTGTACTACATGCTCACTGACCATCTCGTACTAGGTGACGGTTTGTGCGTTCATGCGTGAGACGCTACTTTGATTGTGTGTGTGTGTGTGTGTGTGTGTGTGTGTGTGTGGTGTGTGTGTGGTGTGTGCGCTACCTGATTGCACTGCTCAATGCGGTAGAGCTGTTCTGGGGTGCATCGCTCTAGTACTGGTTCCAGAATCTCAAATGGTACACCTCCCACCTCATCAATTGCTGGAAAAAACATACAGTAAGCATCTCATTATACAGAGACTCACACAATCAGAAGGGATATAGCATGGACAGCGCTGTGGTTAGAATATATTTCATGGACCTAGACAAATATAAGTCTTAATGTAGTACACCTAAACATCTCTCAAAAGAGAGAGGGCAAAGACATGGATCCCTTAACCCATTTTTATAATGGGCTGTTGTTCAAACACCACCAACTTAATTGTCTTGTGGATTCTTATGGCTGCTGGTCCACTTCGATCCACTTTCACACGGTCTTAAAATCATTTAAACCAAAACTAAGAGCAACACGTGACTTCCTCTTTAACATTACACCCACATTGAACACTGACTGTTAGTGTGCCTTGCTCCTTTAACAAAAAAATGTACACTTGACTAAATTAACCAAATGTGGTAACAGAAACTGAAATAAAACCTAAGCATTAGGGTAACGATGTCATTACATGGCATTCACAGTGTTGCTAGGAGACAACACTCACAGTCAATGTTGTTTTGAAGCACCCTGATGCACTGCTCATACAGACTCATCATCTTGGGCAGGTAGGACGTCTTTGAACCCGAGTAGACTGTCATTTTAGAGTTAAAGCGTCTCCCAGTGAAGCCAGTGTCCTCCTCGGCGTCATTTGACACAGGACCTGCAGGAAAGAAGCCAAAAGTTAAACATGAGAAATTGCTGACAATCAGAACTAAATGTACTAGGCCTAGAGAATAAACGTAAATGCACAAATGTCCCCAAAGTCCAGACAAGTCCAACACACAAACTGTACTTCTACGCTAGCATACTACATAGAATGAACCAATGCATTCTCAGTTGTACACTAGTATGAACGTACCCGCACAGTGTGAAAGAACCAACATTAAAAAACAATAAGCACCTTTACGTCGCTGAGGGGACAATGGTGTGAGATCAATGGAAGGCAGAGGTCTGTAGTAAGGCTGGATGGCCGGCAGAGAGATATCAGGAAGCGTGGACACAACCTCGACCACCTGAGGTAAAAGAAAGACTTCGTTAAAGAGAAAGAGTTCAGTCAAGAAACTGAGAACAAGGACTCTCATAATGAGAGCATCAGGGTCAGGGCGACTGTTTAATAAAAACATACAGGTAGGTGGATTGTAAGGACTTACTGTCCAGCACTGCAAAAATATGACAGCAAATATAACATTCTCCAATTGAACATACACATCTTGTGAGAAGAAGAGTTCAATGTCTGTTCTTACCTTCCGGCGTTTCTCAGGCACCGGAGTCGTTGCTGTCGGGGTCTGGGCTGGATCAGCCCTCTTGCTGCGGCTCCCGTTGGCCTTGCTGGGCTTGGACTCCTTGGAGGAGGAAGGAGCAGCAGGCGAGGGCTGGACAGGCGGACGAGGAGGTGTGTGGTGGTGGGAGGAGGGCCGACTGCTGCTGCCGCCGGGCTTCTTCTTCTTCTTAGTGGGCGTAGGGGCGTCATATGTGAGGAAGGATTCAAACGACATGCTGGGGGTATCAAATGCCTCTTCCGCCTGCTCCTCAGTCACTTGGACTAATACAGGGGAGTCCCTAGGCTCACGTGACCTCCCTAGAGATTAAGGAGAACAAGGAGGGAATGATGTTAATGGGATGTAGTTTTTTTTAAAAGAGAGAACATGGTTAAATATATAATACATGACTGGAAAACTATCTATAGCCAGCAGCCCAATACTGACTCGAAACTTGAAAGAGGCATCTATGGAATAGGCTGTCATTTGAGAACCAGCCTCTCTGTAAATGTCATAATGACACAACAAAATTCTCAGCCAACTCAGTCGGCAGCACACTCACCGTCACTTCCACCTCTCTTGTCCTTCTTGCTCTCGTGCGGGGTGGAGTGCCGACTGTGCTTGGAGGCCTTGCCAATGTGCTGCGGTTCCCTCTCCGCGCTGCGCTTCTTCCCTTCGCCACCGCCGCTCGCCTGCGCATGACGTCGCCGCCTCTCCTCGTCCCGGTCGCCGTGGGAACCGTGATGCTCCCTGCCAGGCTCTTTGTGTGGTTTGGTGTGTCGGACCTCTTTGTGAGGGAGGCTGGGCGCGGGCTCTGGCTCTTCCTCCATGGGGCTCTCGTAGCCCTCAGACTGGTATCCCCCTCGCTGGCCGCCGTGGCCGAGCTGTGGGGGGCTGTAGTGGTGCTGAGGGGGGGAGGGGGAGTAGTTGGTGCGATAGCTTCTTTCCTCCTCCTCTATCATCATCTCCTCCTCTTCATCCTCCTCCTCTACATGAGGAGGCTCCTCCGGGGATAGTTCCCGGACACGTTTGTGGCTTACGTCCCTTCCCTCAGAGCTGTGAGGGTGCGCATGTGTCCGTACGTCCTTGGCGTTGCCGGGTCTGTGAGGAAGAACAAAAACAGAGCTACACTTCAGTAGAATTCAGATGACGATACGCTGAGAAAGAGACGAAGAAGACGAATCAGAAGAAGTCCCCCAATCCCTCAGTAATAACGTACCTTTCAGAAGACGGGGTGGGAACCAGTTTCTTCCACTTGGCCACAAGGCTCTTTGCAAGATCTCCAGCAAGATCATGTTTCCGGAATGAATTCACAGTTTTTCCTACTCCAGTTTCCTGCACCGGCGAGAACAAAATATAAGCATGCCATCGATAGTAGTCGGGTGTCCTCATTATCAGTACATTATGTTTTTGACACTAGTGTCGTGTGGGTCATGTTTGGAGAGCAACGTGGGTGGTTTGTATAGTTTCAGGCACTCTAATGGTTAAGTGAGCAGGCCAGTACACTTAGTAGTGCACAAAACAGACCATATTAGCGTTTTTGCCCATCATAAAAAGGAAGTGAGCATGCTCTGAAGGTTGCGTGACAATATTGAACAGCACAATCAACTCCTGTAGAGCAGCTGGCTACAGAGGGTCACATCATCCTGCTGCAAAACCAGAGCCTGTACTTGGATTCCTCTTCTAAATAACACTGCAGTGAGTGAAGAACTATGGTGCAATCAATGTGTGCAGTCTTGGAGACTAAAGAAAGAGATACTATCACTTTTGCACTAACGAAAGAATAATCATGACATGAGCATACATTGTTTCAATATCTTACCACAAGGATATCCACAGTCATAGGCAGCTCCCCCAGCCTTTTGAGGGTCTTCTGGAGCTAGATCGTGCAAATACAGAAGATTGACAGAGTGCTCACTACATCCTCTGTACTGATCGATCGATCTAGCTAGCCTGATTCTGAGAAGAGCCAAACAGTCTGCACATTAGCAAAGTGCACACAATTCAGGTATGCCAAAGGGAAGGATATAGTTTGTTAAAGGTAACGGTCAGGTTAATTCAAGGTTGCTGATCATTGAATGAATGGAAATATAAAGACATAACAATATTTACATAATCACAGTATTGATGACATGGGTCTACTGTGTAAAAGTGTGCACTGTATGTGTAAAAGTGTAGGCCTACTGGTAGTTTGACTTTGTAACTGTGTAGTACTTTCAGACTTTACCTGATTCATATTTGTGTAGTCCAATTTTGCCTAAATTGCACAGTCATGGAGTCATCAAGACTTGTCCATTTGTCGTGGCCTATTTGAAGGGGGTTGTGCTACACATATACGGAGAGGTGGTTGTGTTTACTAAAGTTGATCAGCTGACAAAAACCCACCACGACATGGCAGTGTGTGCAGGGATTGCTTTGTTCAATGAGACACAGCCGATATCACAGTAAGGCACTACGAACACATGTATTGTTGTTGCCCTTAAATTTGGATTGATCCATTGAGTGAAGTGCAACAATCTAATAATTAGGCCCGTGCTGCTGTTGCTCGATCGTGGAGTTTATACAATAGCTGAGGGGTCATGTCTAGAAATAATCCAGCTTTTGTCAAATTAACGTCAAAAGTGTAAATGTTTTACATTTAATGTAACCCTCAACCCCTTTCCTAGACAACCTAATCCGCCTAACCTGCTACGTTAATTCTAACCTGCTGCGTAAATTCTCATAACCTGCTACGAAAAGTAAAATCTGACGTTAATTTGACGAAAGCTGGATCCCTTTTAGCCATGCCCTCGCTTCGCTTTCCCTTTTTGTGGTTGTTTCTTTATCACTAGCTAGCTGGCTACATTATTAGCACTTTATTAGCAGTGGCAATGTCCGTTAGCTACAATAGCTCCATGACATAAAGTACAGTTCTGCGGACTTGGCAGGTAGCTCGAGGACTAGGTTAAACTTAACATGAACTATGGTTAAGAAACCCAGTTAGTTGGCTAAGCTACATATCGTGACGTGATCTTAGAAAAAGCAGTAACTACCTACATTAGCGGAACTACCTCCCACGCGACAATATTTGAAAACATTTTAGTGGGCGCAAGTCATCCGCTACAACCTTGCCATTTCATTCTGGGCCTTTCGATTATTACCTTGCGAGGCTCTAAGTTCTCGCAGAGCCGAGACTGAAGTCTCTCCACCGCTTCCAACAGCTCCTCCGCCATGTTTACTGCTGGTGCCCTGTGCCCGGAAGCTGCTTCATTACAGTAGAATAGGGTCAGTGCCATCCTATCCACAGCTTCACTCAGCCGACTTGGAGATTGGCGGAACTACGTAATAAAACAGCTGACAAAGAATAAACCAGACACCTCTTTGAGGATTAAAGATCCAATGCAGCCGTTTTCATCTCAATATCAAATCATTTCGGCCAAACAGTTATTAGTGGAGAAGGTGGAAAGTTTTAAGTTCCTCGGCGTACACCATCACGGGCAAACTGAAATGGTCCACCCACACAGACAGCGTGGTGAACCATAGGAGGCTGAAGAAATTTGGCTTGTCACCGAAAACACTCACAAACTTTTACAATGCACAATTGAGGCCATCCAATCGGGCTGTATCACCGCCTGGTACGGCAACTGCTCCACCCACAACCGTAAGGCTCTCCAGAGGGTGGTGCGGTCTGCACAACGCATCACCGGGGGCAAACTACCTGCCCTCCAGGACACCTACACCACCCGATGTCACAGGAAGGTCAAAAAGATAATCAAGGACAACAACCACCCGAGCCACTGCCTGTTCACCCCATTATCATCCAGAAGGCGAGGTCAGTACAGGTGCATCAAAGCTGGGCCCGAGAGACTGAAAAACAGCTTCTATCTCAAGGCCATCAGACTGTTAAACAGCCATCACTAACATTGAGTGTCTGCTGCCAACATGCTGACTCAAATCTCTAGTCACTTTAATAATTAAAATTTGGATGTAATAAATGTATCACTAGTCACTTTAAACAATGCCACTTTATATAATGTTTACATACCCTACTCATCTCATATGTATATACTGTACTCTATACCATCTACTGCATCTTGCCTATGCCGTACGGCCATCGCTCATCCATATATTTATATGTACATATTCTTATTCATTCCTTTACACTTGTGTGTATAAGGTAGTTGTTGTGAAATTGTTAGATTACTTGTTAGATATTACTGCACGGTCGGAACTAGAAGCACAAGCATTTCGCTACACTCGCATCAACATCTGCTAACCATGTGGATGTGACCAATAAAATGTGATTTGATTAACTCATTTACAGCATGGTGATGTCACCAGGTAGGCCAAAACGCCATCCCACCAAAACAGGCTGAACATTCAGGCAGTCTTTTCAAATAGCTCTTACACTAAAAGGGCATTGTCATAATTTTCACAATTAAACAGTATTATTCCAACCTCATAGTGTGGAAATATACAGTTGAAGTTGGAAGTTTATATACACCTTAGACAAATACATTTAAACTCAGTTTTTCACAATTCCTGACTTTTAATCCTAGTAAAAATTCCCTGTCTTAGGTCAGTTAGGATCACCACTTTATTTTAAGAATGTGAAATGTCAGAATAATAGTAGAGTGATTTATTTCAGCTTTTATTTCTTTCATCACATTTCCAGTGGGTCAGAAGTTTACATACACTCAATTAGTATTTGGTAGCATTGCCTTTAAATTGTTTAACATGGGTCAAACGTTTCGGGTAGCCTTCCACAAGCTTCCCACAATAAGTTGGGTGAATTTTGGCCCATTCCTCCTGACAGAGCTAGTGTAACTGAACCAGGTTTGTAGGCCTCCTTGCTCGCACACATTTTTTCAGTTCTGCTCACAAATTTTCAATGGGATTGAGGTCAGGGCTTTGTGATGGCCACTCCAATACCTTGACTTTGTTGTCCTTAAGCCATTTTGCCACAACTTTGGAAGTATGCTTGGGGTCATTGTCCATTTGGAAGACCCATTTGCGACCAAGCTTTAACTTCCTGACTGATGTCTTGAGATGTTGCTTCAATATATCTACATCATTTTCCTGCCTCATGATGCCATCTATTTTTATGATGTGCACCAGTCCCTCCTGCAGCAAAGAACCCCCACAACATGATGCTGCCACCCCCGTGCTTCACGGTCGGGATGGTGTTCTTCGGCTTGCAAGACGCCCCCTTTTTCCTCCAAACATAACGATGGTCATTATGGCCAAACAATTCTATTTTTGTTTCATCAGATCAGAGGACATTTCTCCAAAAAGTACAATCCTTGTCCCCATGTACAGTTGCAAACCGTAGTCTGGCTTTTTTTATGGCAGTTTTGGAGCAGTGGCTTCTTCCTTGCTGAGCGGCCTTTCAGGTTATGTCGATATAGGACTCGTTTTACTGTGGCTATAGATACTTTTGTACCTGTTTCCTCCAGCATCTTCACAAGGTCCTTTGCTGTTGTTCTGGGATTGATTTGCACTTTTCGCTCCAAAGTACGTTCATCTCTAGGACACAGAACGCGTCTCCTTCCTGAGCGGAATGACGGCTGCGTGATCCCATGGTGTTTATACTTGCATACTATTGTTTGTACGGATGAACGTGGTACCTTAAGGCGTTTGGAAATTGCTCCCATCCCAAGGATGAACCAGACTTGTGGAGGTCTACAATTGTTTTTCAGTGGTTTTGGCTGATTTCTTTTGATTTTCCCATGATGTCAAGCAAAGAGGCACTGAGTTTGAAGGTAGGCCTTGAAATACATCCACAGGTACTCCTCCAATTGACTCAAATTATGTCAATTAGCCTATCAGAAGCTTCTAAAGCCATGACATCATTTTCTGGAATTTTCCAAGCTGTTTAAAGGCACAGTCAATTTAGTGTATGTAAACTTCTGACACCCCGGAATTGTGATACAGTGAAATAATCTGTCTGTAAACAATTGTTGGAAAATTACTTTTGTCATGCATAAAGTATATGTCCTAACCGACTTGCCAAAACTATAGATTGTTAACAAGCAATTTGTGGAGTGTGTGAAAAACGAGTTTTAATGACTCCAATCAAAGTGTATGTAAACTTCCGACTTCAACTGTATATAAAGCACCGGAAATCATGTTTTTACTGCATTGGGCCTTTAATAATGTTTGTGTCATCATAATAATATTGGTGATAATGTACTGTTATGGTCCTATAGAAATGTTACATGAAATTAATTTGACCATCATTAGTTATTACCCTTACAATACTGGTATTGAGATGTATTCATAATGTGTTCATAATCAATACAAATAAAATAATATTGTTGTCAGTGTCATAGTGCATGTATCCTTTCTTGTTGATAGAATCTCTACCATGTTCGGTGTGTCAACATAACACAACTCCAAGTTTTTCCACTACTTTGTTAACATAGCACCAGAGCCTCTTACACACACACACACACACACACACACACACACTAGAGAGCGAGAGAGACTGTGAGACAACCGTTCAAACACAGAAACTTGAGCACATCATATTGGCATACAGAGAGCAAATAGCCCCTCTCCTGTCTGCCCAGCCGAGTGACTGAAGGGGGCAGGATAGCAGAGGGCTGGCCACATATGGAGTATTTTTGGTGGGGAGGGAGGGGGTGCCTGTATTTGGAGTTGTAGGTGGTGGGAGCTAGAAATTAGGTAGGGAGGGTGTCTCATTTCATAGACTTGGTTGGACCCCGAACCACTCAAACACTGAACTGCACTCCACTGACAAACAGACAGACAGAGGACGGAGGGACAGAGGAAAGAGGAAGAGAGAGTAACCTGTGAGCGAAAATCAACAAAGCGAAAGAAACCCAAGAGAGAAACGAGGAAAGATAAGGAAGAAGAGTGAGTGGAAAGTGAGTGGAGAGAGAGGTAAAGCATATTGACTGAATTTTTCATCAAATTATTTGCATGTCTAATTTGAGTCATGATTGATCCAACTTGATGAGACGGCCTAATCATAAAGCATTTATATATAATATGTAATATGCTGAAGTAGAACTGCTGCGCTCTTGTATTTCACCAGAACTGTACAATTTAACCATCGCCAGTAACAGCAGACACCCAAATAAGTCCCTTTTCAAACATTTAATCACCTAAAAAAAGTGGATGTAAACACATTCATTTTAGCCTCAACTAGGCACTATGTAGAATCTGAAGTTGCATTTTCTTTCACGAACACTCACAGCTCAAACACATTTATTGCGAGGCCAAATTGATATTAGGATGCATACAAGTGATAGCCTACTTGGGGGGGGTAACTCATTCCAGCTCTAACCTCAACATCTATAAATAATCTCTGGAGATACGCAAAGGAATTTTGACTCTGGGGAGGTGGGAGTCAGACACATGATGGCATTGTGTACCGCACAGAGATGTGTTTTGTCACGGTGTCACATAATCAGCTACCTCGGCCATGTTCCAATATCATTCCCGCCGACTTTTATTCCATCTCGGCTGTTTTTCAGACGTTCATGCCCCCTTTTAATTTCTTTCCTCCTTTTGCCTTAGCGTCATAAACTGTTCTCAGTTCCTAACCGAAACGGCAGGGGCGGCAGGTAGCCTAGTGGGTTTGAGCATTGCATCAGTAACTGAAAGGTTGCTAACAGAGGGAAGGCAGGTAGCCTTGTGGTTAGAGCGTTCGGCCAGTAACCGAAAGGTTTTTAGATCGAATCCCCGACCTGACAAGGTAAAAATCTATCGTTTTGTTCCTGAACAAGACAGTTAAACCACTGTTCCTAGGCCGTCATTGTAAATGAGAATTTGTTCTTAATTGACTTGCCTAGTTAAATAAAACATTTAAAAATAAACCATTTGATATTTTTCATAGGATCTGGTATTTAATCTTTCCTTTATATTATGATCTTTCTCGCCTTCCAATTCTGACTCTCATCATCCTCAACAAAGACACATTTTCAGTATGAGGTTTAGGCACAGTCCCAGAGCAAGCCCTGCAATTCTACACATTTTTTACATGGAACATAGATAACATTTTGCAGTTTTAAAGCACGTTCGCTGCTATTCTAAACATTTTCCCATTGTGTGGAGAGAATTCTACTCATTGTGCCATGGGGTGGAGAAAATTATTTGCAGTTTAACAGCTAATTTCCTGCAATTCTACACATTTTGCCATGGGGCATAGAGAACATTTTGCAGTTTTAAAGAAAATGTTCTGCAATTCTACACATTTTGCCCCGACTTATGCTATGTTAATATGATATCTGAGTAAGAGTGGCAAACAAAATCAATGGGGACCCCCTGGAGGTCAGGGGCCCTGGGCACGTGCCCTGTGTCATGTAAAAATCTTCCCAGCGTGAAATATTTGCCAATCATTCTGATTGTGTTGTGATTGTGACCACATGTTGTAAAAATGCTCACAGTGTGAAAAACGTCTCTTTGTGTGGATGGCTGAGCTCACACCCTCCCTCATCATTGTTTTAGCTAGCTAGCTATTATAATTAGCTGTTAGTTGGTCGAGATGGCTTGTTTTCAGAGGTGTGCGGTTTTAGCTTGTTTGTACAGCTAAATAAAGTAATATAAAAGCTAGGTTTTAGCCAAAGTATAAACAACTGTTTCACATCTCCACTAGTTACTTTTGATAACAAATGTATTGAGCTAGCAATCTGCCATTCCGTGTATCACATGATAGGCTGCACTAGCTAGCTAGCACAACTAGTTTGTTCCACAACTAGCTAGCTTATAACTTTACCCACAGCCTCTCACATTACCAAAAACCTATAGCACCGTGGTAGCCTCTGCTGGAGCAAACCTTGAGTGGAAAGTAAATGGCAGCACTGCAATAAATGCAATGCTAATTTGTGGTAAAGCCAAATGAACTACCAAAGATTTATATAACTAACCCATGGTACTGCAATTTCTCCAAAAGCATCTGTTTTTGCTGTCATTTGTCACTTGGGTGAGCTCTACTGTCGTAATGTGGAACTGAAGACTCAAGTGTGTCTTCCAAGTTTGTCGCCAGAATATTGCCAAGGAGAAAGCAAGTCCTTGATGTCATGTATGGCCATATGCTTAATCCGTAGGTGGATAACAGAAAATGACAGTGAAATACTTGAGCAAACAGATTTTATTTCCTTGTATAAAGGGAAGAGACATTACAGGCTATCCAAAAGAAAACTATCATCGTCCCTCCTGGCAGATACCAGACCAAAATAATTAGTTGTAAAACCTGTATATACAAGTCACGTCTCTGTGATCTGCTATCGTATAGCAGGTGTTTGACACTTTAGAAAACAAATACAATGAGTAGATATGACCCTCTCCCACCAAATTGAGATGCTGACCTACAAAAATAGAGTAATCCATATCTGTATACTTCCAACCATTTAGGGTAATAGAATTAAGGTTCAGCTCTATGGCTGTTTTTACACAGGAAGCCCAATTCTGAACTATTGCCATAAACAATAATTGGGCAAAAGACCAATTAGTAGGAAAATAATCAGAAATGGGCTGCCTGTGGCAAACTCATTCCATGGAGGGCCTAGAGCACGTGGCAAACCCATTCCATGGAGGGCCTAGAGCACGTGGCAAACCCATTCCATGGAGGGCCTAGAGCACGTGGCAAACTCATTCCATGGAGGGCCTAGAGCACGTGGCAAACTCATTCCATGGAGGGCCTAGAGCACGTGGCAAACCCATTCCATGGAGGGCCTAGAGCACGTGGCAAACCCATTCCATGGAGGGCCTAGAGCACGTGGCAAACCCATTCCATGGAGGGCCTAGAGCACGTGGCAAACTCATTCCATGGAGGGCCTAGAGCACGTGGCAAACTCATTCCATGGAGGGCCTAGAGCACGTGGCAAACCCATTCCATGGAGGGCCTAGAGCATGTGGGTTTTCGCTCCTCCCTTGTACTTATTATACCTGGTTGTCTACGTCTTAATTGAAAGGAAAAAACTAAAACCCGCAGACACTAGACCAGGGGTTAGGCCGAAAACACGCAGACACTAGGCCAGGGGTTAGGCCGAAAACACGCAGACACTAGACCAGGGGTTAGGCCGAAAACACGCAGACACTCAGCCCTCTGTGGAATGAGTTTGATACATGTGCATTAAATGATTAGAGTATACACTGCGTGTCTGACTTTATTATTATTATATAAGTAAACAAACCCGTAGGCTACTTTGAGCTAAGTGCTAACAAAGTAACAAGACGTAGATCCCTAAACAGTAAGAGGAAAATAAGAAATATAGGCTATATTTTAAGAAAACAAAACAGTTATGAAATCCTATTTGCAACTATAATACATTGACGAGATTTACGTGACATGATGAGCGAGACATACTGTAAGAATGGTGTGCTGGTGCTTCAATATGACGGTGGCATTGCATACATACAAAATAAGAAGCATACATGTCAATAGGGATGTGCATCTTTCCCTTTCAAGACAATTCGATACATATCAAGATACCTGGGCTTCAATACGATAGAGGAACAATACATTTTAGGCTGAACCTACCTAACCGCACTAAGGATGATTACAGTTGAACACGATGTACAGTACATCGGACAAGGCAGAGAATGTTGGCTAGCTCCAATATGGCCCGCTTAGCCTCTCAAATGAACATGCAGATGCAACCAAATAGTGAAATAACATTTTAAAAAGTTATGGGGAGGCAATATGTGTGAGGATAACTAAGTATAGCTTTGCCAAACTAAACCCCTCATGCTTCTGCATAATCCACACTGTGACCTGTAACATAAGAATGCACACAGAGATGGTGCATGGACTGAAAAATGTATACTTATAATACACAAAAACATCCAATACCACATTTCATTACCTCACAGAACATAACTTCTGCGATAAAGTAGAAGTCCTTCCCCAGCCGTGTGATGACCCTGAATACAGTGCATTCAGAAAGTAATCAGACCCCTTGACTCTTTCCCCATTTCCTCTTTCCACATTTGGTTAGGTTACAGCCGTGTTATAAAATTGATAAAATTGTTTTTTTATATAAAAAAAACGTAAATATCATATTTACATAAGTATTCAGATCCTTTACTCAGTACTTTGTTGAAGCACCTTGGGCAGCGATTACAGCCTCAAGTCTTCTTGGGTTTGACGCTACAAGCTTGGCACACCTGTATTTGGGGAGTTTCTCCCATTCTTCTCTGCAGATCCTCTCAAGCTCTGTCAGGTTGGATGGGGAGCGTCGCTGCACAGCTATTTTCAGGTGTCTCCAGAGATGTTCGATCAGGTTCAAGTCCGGGCTCTGGCTGGGCCACTCCAAGGACATTCAGTGACTTATCCCAAAACCACTCCTCCATTTTCTTAGCTGTGAGCTTAAGATTGTTGTCCTGTTGGAAGGTGAACCTTCGCCCCAGTCTGAGGTGCTGAGTGCACTGGAGCAGGTTTCATCAAGGATCTCTGTACTTTGCTCCGTTCATCTCTCCCTCGATCCTGACTAGTCTCCCAGTCCCTGCCACTGAAAAACATCCCAACAACATGATGCTGCCACCACCATGCTTCACCGTAAGGATGGTAACAGGTTTCCTCCAGAGTTGACGCTTGGCATTCAGGCCAAAGAGTTCAATCTTGGTTTCATCAGACCAGAGAATCTTGTTTCTCATGATCTGAGACACCTTTAGGTGCCTTTTGGCAAACTCCAAGCAGGCTGTCATGTGCCTTTTACAGAGGTTTGGAATCTGTCTGGCCACTCTACCACGAAGGCCTGATTTGTGAGGACAGACGCTGGGAGACGAGAAGCAAGAAGCACTGTTGCGCATAACAATGGTGACAGGTGTGCGTAATGATGGGCCGCCTGGCGCCCTCGAGCGCCAGAGAGGGGGAGCGGGAGCAGGCATGACATGATTGGTGGAATGCTGCAGAGATGATTGTCCTTCTGGAAGGTTCTCTCATCTCCACAGAGGAACTCTGGAACTCTGTCAGAGTGACCATCGTGTTTTTGGTCACCTCCCTGACCAAGGCCCTTCTCCCCAGATTGCTCAGTTTGGCCAGGCGGCCAGCTCTACGAAGAGTCTTGTTGGTTCCAAACTTCTTCCATTTAAGAATGATGGAGGCCCCTGTGTTCTTGGGAACCGTCAGTGCTGCAGACAGTTTTTGGTGCCCTTCGACACAGATCTGTGCCTCGACACAATCCTGTCTTGGAGCTCTATGGACAATTCCTTCGACTTCATGGCCTTGTTTATACTCTGACATGCACTGTTAATTGTGGGACCTTATATAGACAGGTGTGTCCCTTTCCAAATTTTTACATTTACATTTAAGTCATTTAGCAGACGCTCTTATCCAGAGCGACTTACAAAATGGTGCATTCACCTTATGATATCCAGTGGAACAACCACTTTACAATAGTGCATCTAAATCTTTTAAGGGGGGGGGGGGGGGGGTTAGAAGGATTACTTTATCCTATCCTAGGTATTCCTTAAAGAGGTGGGGTTTCAGGTGTCTCCGGAAGGTGGTGATTGACTCCGCTGTCCTGGCGTCGTGAGGGAGCTTGTTCCACCATTGGGGTGCCAGAGCAGCGAACAGTTTTGACTGGGCTGAGCGGGAACTGTGCTTCCTCAGAGGTAGGGGGGCCAGCAGGCCAGTGGTGGATGATCATGTCCAATCAATTGAATTTACCACAAGCAGACTCCAATCAAGTTGTAGAAACATCTCAAGGATGATCAATGGAAACAGGATGCACCTGAGCTCAATTTCAAGTCTCATTCAAGGGTTTTTCTTTATTTTTTACTATTTTCTACATTGTACAATAATAGTGAACAAATCAAAACTATGAAATAGCACGTATGGAATCATGTATTAACCAAAGAAGTGTTAAACAAATCAAAATATATTTTATATTTGAGATTATTCAAAGTTGCCACCCTTTGCCTTGATGACAGTTTTGAATGCATTTCAATTAACAAGTGTGCCTTGTTAAAAGTACATTTGTGGAATTTATTTCCTTCTTAATGTGTTTAAGCCTGTCAGTTGTGTTGTGACAAGGTAGGGGTGGTATACAGAAGATAGCCCAATTTTGTAAAAGACCAAGTCCATATTACGGCAAGAACAGCTCAAATAAACAAAGAGAAACGACAGTCCATCATTACTTTAAGACATGAAGGTCATTCAATCCCCAAAAAATTCTTCAAGTGCAGTCGCAAAAACCATCAAGCGGTATGATGAAACTGGCGCTCATGAGAACCGCCACAGGAAAGGAAGACCCAGAGTTACCTCTGCTGCAGAGGATAAGTTCATTAGAGTTACCAGCCTCAGATTGCAGCCCAAATAAATGCTTCACAGAGTTCAAGTAACAGTCACATCTCAACATCAACTGTTCAGAGGAGACTGCGTGAATCAGGCCTTCCTGGTCGAATTGCTGTAAAGAAACCACTACTAAAGGACACCAATAAGAAGAAGAGACTTGCTTGGGCCAAGAAACACGAGCAATGTACAATAGACCGCTGGAAATCTGTCCTCTGGTCTGATGATTCCCAATTAGAGATTTTTGGGTCCAACCGCCGTGTCTTTGTGAGACGCAGAGTAGGTGATCGGATGATCTCCGCATGTGTGGTTCCCACCGTGAAGCATGGAGGAGGAGGTGTGATGGTGTGGGGGTGCTTTGCTGGTGATTTATTTACAAATCAAGGTACACTTAACCAGCATGGCTACGACAGCATTGTGCATATCTGGTTTGAACTTAGTGGGACATCATTTGTTTTTCGAACAGAACAATGACCCAACATACCTCCAGGCTGTGTAAGGGCTATTTGACCAAGAAGGAGAGTGATGGAGTGCTGCATCAGATGACCTCGCCTCCACAATCACCTGACCTCAACCCAATTAAAATGTTTGGGATGAGTTGGACCGCAGAGTGAAGGAAAAGCAGCCAACAAGTGCCCAGCATATGTGGGAACTCCTTCAAGACTGTTGGGAAAGCATTCCAGGTGAAGCTGGTTGAGAGAATACCAAGGGTGTGCAAAGCTGTTATCAAGGCAAAGGGTGGCTACTTTAAAGAATCTCAAATCTTCTGACACTTTTTTGGTTACCTTATGATTCCATAGGTGTTATTTCATAGTTTATGTCTTCACTATTATTCTACAATGTAGAAAATAGTAAAATAAAGAAAAATCTTTAATGAGTAGGTGGGTTCAAACTTTTGACTGGTATGTAAATTAGTGTCACGCTGGTATAAATGATTCAGGAGACAGTACATACAAGTACTAATCAGTGGGAATAGGCGACAGGTGTGCGTAATGAAAGTTCTGGAGGGATCCGTGACAATAAGGTATTTCTGTTTTCGCTTTGTCATTATGGGGTATTGTGTGTAGATTGAGGATTTTTATTTATTTAATCCATTTTAGAATAAGGCTGTTACGTAACTAAATGTGGGAAAAATACTTTCAATTGAAAAAGTAGAGCTAAGTCTTTGCAATCGCAAAAAAAAATCTCCTCACATCAAACCTCAGCATTTTGACTCACGAGTCCGGATTGGCAGATGAAGCAAATTTTTACATGACCCCTAGTGTGCCCGGTCAGTAATTCGACCATGATTACTACTAAGTTCAGATAGCTGGCTAGACTAATTTACCAATCTGAACAATTTTGGCTGACATGGGCCAATTGAGTGACTGTCAGTTGCTGACATAACAAGAGAAACTGCTGAGGCACAACCAAATTTAGAAATCGCACCTTGTGTGTGCTACTATTCTAACTCTCAACAGTAAGTTGAGACCCTGCCTGATTTCTTTTGGTCGGGCCCCAAGCTATTGCTTAGTAGCTAGGGCCGGCTCTGCACACTCCAATACACATTTGAGAAGTAGCCGACACCACACCCTCCCAACAATAAACTCTGCCTCAGACCTCAACTACCTCGTAGAATCTTTCTCTGAACTTTGTTTTAAAATAGCCCCGGTCAGTCCAGTGAACGATGCCTGTGTTCCCCCCACATGGAGACGGGGACAGGACAGCAGCTGTTGGTGTCATATGAAAGAGAGCTGTTAAAGTTAGTTAGAGCTGTTAGAGTTAGTTACAGGCCAAAGGGAGGGTGTGAGGAGCCACCTAGTAGGATGTCGCAACCATTGAATCAGAACTGTCTGTCGCGCACCCCCCCCCCCCCCCCAAAAAAGAGATGAAACAGCAGTCACCAGTGATGCACTATACCACTACTACTAGTATCTCGTAACAGACTTCACAAAATCAAGTAGATGGCCAGAGGCGAAAGGTCACCCCTTACGCAATATTTGTTCTGGGTACCAAAACTATAGCCTACCGTTACTGGCCTATAGCTGGTCCAGAGATGAGAGCTATTGGAATGATGGGGGAAAGAGATGCCGGAGAGTTTGACCTAAATTGTTCACCAGCCAGGAATTGAGAAAAGTGCAAGTGAAGATAAGTATCCACCTTGAAACGTCAACAACGCAAGTTTAGGCTGCTTAAGAAAGTACCTGATATCGCCGAGATCACTTTCTTAGATCTTCTCTCCTGGTGTGCAAGAACCTGACCACCAAAGGAAGCCATTTACAAAGGCCTTAGAATATTCAGCAAAATTCTACCTCACAAATATCTAGAACCAATGTTGGTGGGAGTCACAGCTGCTGTGTCATCCCCCATTCTGGGCGCCCCATTGCAAATAGACAACAGTATCACAAAAATCAGACGTCATCAAGGGAACCAACAATAGCACCACATCTATTTATTAAATGAAATGCCTAAGCCTCTCACTTAAAACTGGTACTAAATATATCATAGTACATTGAGGAGATGTACACCATTTTGATAGGTCAAAGATGATTGGTGACCCATATATCCACTGTTTCTGCGGGTGATCTTTAAACAACAGTCTGGACATAAATAGCATTGGCTGAGAGTTAATATCCGGCAGGATCCCCATGTATCTTTTCATAACACACGTGGTGGAAAGTACCTGCACTCTGACATACTGTTATACTCTGGCTCTAGCCACGGAAATATATTCTGTTTATTGAGAACATCAGCAGCATGGAGTGAAACATCTGATTTGGTTTTTGAGAGAGAGCAAAATGTCCTTTCACACAAACATGTACAAATAGAAACAGAAATTCAACATGCTATTTACATACCTTGTGATATTTCTCAGCAGTTTAATAAAAAAAAAGAACAAAGAGGCATGAAAAATGAGACTCTTTGCCCAGAGTAGAACACTCAGGGGTCAATTCCATCACAACAAATCAAATTAAGTCAAATTTGATTTGTCACATGCGCCGAATACAAAAGCTGTAGACTTTACTGTGAAATACAAACTTATGACCCCTTTCCCAACGATGCATAGTTAAAAATAATTGTCACGGTTGTCGTCTGGAATGGAGGACCAAAACACAGCAGGAATGTGGATGCTCATCTTGATATTTATTTGAACCAAGAAAACACCAAAATAACAAACAACAAAACAGTCTTGTACCGCTCACACACGCAAAACAAGAAACAATCTCCCACGAACACTAACCCAAACAATTACCCATATATAGGACTCTCAATCAGAAGCAACGAGAAAGCACCTGCCTCCAATTGAGAGTCCAACCCCCCATTAACCTAAACATAGAAATACAACAAACCCGAAAGAACATAGAAATACCAAAACATAGAACATAGACCAAAACCCTGGTAATAATAAATCAAACGCCCTACTACATAAAACACCACCCCGAACCACATAAAACAAATACCCTCTGCCACGTCCTGACCAAACTACAATAACAAATAACCTTTATACTGGTCAGGACGTGACAATAATAATAACACAGGGAATAAAATACACAAGAATTAAGCTTTATACAGGGAGTACCAGTACCAGATCAATTTGCAGAAGTACGAGGTATTTGAGGTAGATATGTACATGAAGGCAGGGTAAGGCATGTGACTAGGCATCAGGATAGATAATAAGAGTTTAAAAACAGAACAGAGTAGCAGGAACATTTCCAGGTTTTGGTCCTTTAATGTTGATGATAATGATGCCGTACCTTTGTAATCAAAGGGCGAGTCATGATTACGTTGTTCCCCCTATGATCCTTTTAATTGCCTGTGATCCTTTTTTGTATTGCCTGTGAATACAAAGGATCTGTTACAGTCACTAAAGTGATTGTATTTGTCCCTGCCTGTCCTGTTGTCAGAGCGAATGGGGTGAATTGCTCGGGTGTCAATGGTAACTGGGCCCGGGCTGTATCCTGTAACAGAGAGGCAAGGCCACCATAGAGATCAGAGTTTTATGTCGATGAAGGCCACAGCCACAGTTTGTCCTTCTGTGTTTGTTTACAAAGTGATAAGTGCTAAATTAAGGTAATTTTGGTATAGTGAGTCAAATCACTGGGAGGGTATGATGAGGAACCAGAGGGAGTATATTGGGTAATAATCCAAGCAACAGGGACGCTGCCATGCTTGCTTTGCCCTTAGTGTGTTTTTAGGTGACATGAGCGTGTCTTGTGTGTTTGTGACTGAATGTGCCATAATCTCCACCCGGCACAGCCAGAAGAGGACTGGCCACCCCTCAGAGCCTGGTTCCTCTCTAGGTTTCTTCCTACGTCCCTACCTTTTTATGGAGTTTTTTCCTAGTCACCATGCTTCTATATCTGCATTGCTTGCTATTTGGTGTTTTAGGCTGGGTTTCTGTATAAGTACTATGTGACATCTGCTGATGTAAAAATAGCTTTCTAAATACATTTGATTTGGATGTTTTGAGCTAGCGAGATGTGTATATTCTTCCAGGTATGTGTTGCTTAATTTGCTGTGATGAGTGAGACACTTTGAAATTGAGTTTACATTTTTTTTTTGTAAGAAACATGTATACACAGCATGTATAACCAACTTTTATACAGAATTTCAATTTCAAATTCAAAACGACTAAAACAGTCGGAGGAAACTAAGGGGATATAAATAGAGAGTCATGTTTTTAAAATGTGCTTAGTAGTACAACAATCTACGGTTCTAAGAGACGTTGGCTAATTTAAGCAGAGCCTTACATAGAGTGACTAAACTTACCTCAGGAAAACTCCCCTCGTATTTCTCAAGTTCTTCTATAGGGTCATTTAAAACATGAATAAGATTCCCAGTTGTTCTGCTGCTGAAATACACTGGGAGTCGGTGTGTGAGTATGAATACAAGCACATCGGGCTGCTATAAACCATGAACCTGACACTGTATTTCTGGAAGCCGGAAGCCCCTCCCCCCCAAACACCCGCACCTGTCAATCACACCCCCCTCTTTTTTAAAGAGTATACAGTATGTTGTTATTGTGTTGCCATGGTCTTTGTCTCTGATGTGATACTTAGTGCTTTTTCTCTTTTTTTTCAGGTCCTGTGTGCTGTCTCACTGAAACCAACCAACCCACCTACACACCGTGTCTGTCAATCTGTCCTCTTCGAACCCCTTCTGTTAGCAGTAGGAATACATAGTTAACCCACCAGCCAGTCTAGTCTGTCTGTCTGTTCTTCAGTGTTTCAGTGGTTGTGGTCGTCAGTAAAGAAAGTCCACCTTATCACAGTCAGCAAAGAGTCCGTTTTGTCAGTTTGTTGATTAGTTGGTCCGTCAGCAAGTGAATAAGAGTCCTCATCCCTCAGTGCTTCAGTCAGCACTCAAGAACCAAAACCTTTAAAACCATACTGTCAAAGTAACCGTCGCCATGGCCCCCAAGAAGAAGGCCAATCGTACAAAGAAGATTACCACGGAGCCAGTCGTCTCCCAGGTAACCACTGTCACCACACAGATGGCAGGAGGAGTGGTGGTGGTGGAAGGTGTGAAGAAGATCGAGGAGATGGCCGCACTGGACATCGTGCAGCTTAACAATTTCAACCTCCCCCTGCCCCCTCCCGTCATCAAGCCCGGAGAGAAGGGCCTGGGCCTGGGCTGCGAAGTGACCCGCCCCCTCCACGGAAATGCCCTGCTGGAGGAGGTGAGCCGCATGCGCCAGGAGCGATTCCTCACCGACCTGGAGCTGGCCTGTAAGACCAAGGCCTTCGACGTGCACAAGCTGGTCATTTCTTCCGTCAGCCGGTACTTCAGGGAGATCCTGGCCAAGGACCCCGAAATGAAGCGTCTAGAGTTACCATCACTCTCCCCCCTCGGTAGGTTTCAAACTAACCCGCCTAACATATAGCGCCTATCTATTAGAGGTATCTATTATGTATCTATTATCTATTAGAGGTATCTATTAGAGGTATCTATTATCTATCTATTATCTATTAGAGGTATCTATTATGTATCTATTATCTATTAGAGGTATCTATTATCTATCTATTATCTATTAGAGGTATCTTATCTATCTATTATCTATTAGAGGTATCTATTATCTATCTATTATCTATTAGAGGTATCTATTATCTATCTATTATCTATTAGAGGTATCTATTATCTATTAGAGGTATCTATTATCTATCTATTATCTATCTATTATCTATTAGAGGTATCTATTATGTATCTATTATCTATTAGAGGTATCTATTATCTATTAGAGGTATCTATTATGTATCTATTATCTATTAGAGGTATCTATTATGTATCTATTATCTATTAGAGGTATCTATTATCTATCTATTATCTATTAGAGGTATCTATTATCTATCTATTATCTATTAGAGGTATCTATTATCTATCTATTATCTATTAGAGGTATCTATTATCTATCTATTATCTATTAGAGGTATCTATTATCTATCTATTATCTATTAGAGGTATCTATTATCTATCTATTATCTATTAGAGGCAGCAGCAAGAGTCTTGTTTGGGAACTTCAGGACTGTGTTCAGTCCAAATATTTCTCAAAGTCTGCATTAATAGACAAAAACACATGAATAAAGCGATGATGTTGTCCACTTATTCCCAGGCCTGGCCAATGTGATCACATTTGCCTACCTGGGCCGTGTCCACATGTCCCTGTACACCATCGGCTGCACTGTGTCAGCTGCTGCCACCCTCCAGATCCCCCAGTTGCTCCAGATGTGCATGGACTTCCTGATGGCCGAGATGAACGTGCAGACGTGCGTGTACGTGTGGAACATCGCCGCCGCCTACGGCCTGATTCCCGTGCGCGACGCTGCCCGCCGCTTTGTGCTGGAGAACTTTGTCGCGTTCACCGAGACGCCCCTGTTCAACCAGCTGACCCTGGAACAGATCACAGCCTTCCTCCAGGAGGACAGCCTGCTGCTGCCATCTGAAGTCACCGCCTTCCAGGTCAGCTCCGCTCACCATGCTTTTACCCTATTTTTTCTGCCTGTAATAACTGACCTAGGATCAGGTCTCCTCGTTCCCTACCCCCAACTGCAGCCATTTTGAGCTAAACATAAATCCAGCCTCAGACCAGCTGTTAAGGACATGATATAGCCACATGACCTTAGTACACAGACTCTTGCCAGACTATGTGACATCCTACTATGAATAGAAATACTCAGTCAGTATAACTCACTGTATGTATAGTTATTAATACACAATACCAGTAGGGATGAGAGACATAGCAAGGAGGCAGAGAGGGAGTGTTATTTATAAAACAAACAGAATTCTAAGTATAGATCTGGTTTCATTCGACCACAGTTGGCCATGAAATGGCTGGACTTCGACCCCAAGCGTCAGGTGCACGCCGCCGAACTGCTGTCCCACGTGCGCTTCGAGACCATCCCTGCCAGCGAGCTGGTCAGCGAGATCCAGCCCGTGGCGAGAATGATGATGGACCCTCACTGCCACCGCCTGCTGGTGGACGCCATGAACTACCACCTGCTGCCCTACCAGCAGAACACGCTGCAGTCTCGCCGCACGCAGGTGCGTGGCGGACAGGCCACCCTTCTGACTGTTGGGGGGCGTCCCTCCGTCACCGAGCGTGCACTGAGTAGAGTGGTGAGTGTGGGGGATCTGGTGGTGGGCTAAACATTAGGCAGAGGTCAAACGCATGATGAAGAAGTAAACCAACATTTTTAGAATACTTCTGCTCCACCAATCACCATGATTCAACAGTAATATTCGTGATTCAACAGTAATATCCGTGATTCAACAGTAATATCCGTGATTCAACAGTAATATCCGTGATTCAACAGTATTAACCGTGATTCAACAGTATTATCCGTGATTCAACAGTATTATCCGTGATTCAACAGTATTATCCGTGATTCAACAGTATTATCCAAAATGAGAAGTGCTAAGTTGTTGACGTTGGTTCCCTTCCAGGTGCTGTGGAGAGACCCACGTGAGGGTGTGGCCACCTGGCGCCACCTGTCCCAGCTGCCCGCTAAGAGCTTCAACCAGTGTGTGGCTGTGATGGACGGCTTCCTGTACGTGGCCGGAGGAGAGGACCAGAACGATGCACGCAACCAGGCCAAGCACGCTGTCAGCACCCTCAGCAGGTACACCTTAAATGTATCATACTGTAAATATAATGAGCCAGTATTATTTGGCATACTTGACTGTTCCTTGATTATGGGTAGATTTAATTTCACTTTAGACAAATCACTGTCCATCTCTTGCTCCTCAGGTACGATCCTCGCTTCAACACCTGGCTGCATCTGGCTAGCATGCGCCAGCGCCGTACCCACTTCAGCCTGGTGGCCACTGGCGGGCGCCTGTATGCCATTGGCGGGCGCAACGTGGAGGGCCTGCTGGCCACCACCGAGAGCTACCTGCCCTCCTCCAACACCTGGCAGCTCAAGACGCCCATGGAGGTGCCACGTTGCTGCCACGCCAGTGCCGTGCTGCCCTCCGGAGACATCCTGGTGACCGGCGGCTACATCAACTGCGCCTACTCGCGCTCCGTGGCCTGCTACAACGTTGAGACGGACACATGGAGTGAGAAGGCCAGCCTGGCGAGCCCCCGAGGATGGCACTGCTCCTCCACCCTGGGAGGGAAGGTGTACGTGGTGGGTGGTAGCCAGCTGGGCCCCAGCGGAGACCGTGTGGACGTCCTGTCCATGGAGGTGTTCTCCCCTGAGAACGGTGAGTGGAGCCGGGCCTCCCCCCTGCCCCTGGGCGTGAGCACGGCAGGCCTGTCGCCCCTCGGGGAACAGCTGTACCTGATGGGTGGCTGGAACGAGGCCGAGAAGCGCTACAAGGCGGCCGTGCAGAAGTACACCCCGGCAACCGACAGCTGGTCCATGGGGGAGGATCTGCCCGAGGCCACTGTGGGTGTATCCTGCTGTGCCCTGACCCTCCCACCCCGCCACACCCCCCGCAGACAACAGCACCACAACACCCCAGCAACCAAGGAGGAGCAGCCACAGAGAAAGAGCCAGGTGGGCCCACAGCCCATCACTGCTTGAGAGAGAGAGGTGAAGAGAGCGAAGGGAGGATGATAGAAGGGAGGAGTGACAGAGAGCAAGAAGTTGAGGAGAGGTAGGAACAGAGAGCTGTAGATAGAGAAGCAGAGCCGTAAACAGGAACAGGAAAGATGGAAGGGATAACTATTCACTCATTCTAAAATGTATTTCATTTTTTTTTATCATCAATCTACACACAATACCCCATAATGACAAAGCAAAAACAGGATTTTAGACATTTTTGCTAATTTATTAAAAATAAAAACTGAAATATCAGATTTACATAAGCATTCAGACCCTTTACCAGTACTTTGTTGAAGCACCTTTGGCAGCAATGACAGCCTCGAGTCTTCTTGGGTATGACGCTACAAGCTTGGCACACCTGTATTTGGGGAGTTTCTCCTCTTCTTCTTTGCAGATCCTCTTAAGCTCTGTCAGGTTGGATGGGGAGCGTTGCTGCACAGCTATTTTCAAGTCTCGATCGGGTTCAAGTCCAGGCTCTGGCTGGGCCACTCAAGGACATTCAGAGACTTGTCCCTAAGCCACTCCTGCATTGTCTTGGCTGTGTGCTTAGGGTCATTGTCCTGTTGGAAGGTGAACCTTTACCTCAGTCTGAGTCTTGAGTGCTCTGGAGCAGGTTTTCATCAAGGATCTCTCTGTACTTTGCTCCGTTCATCTTTGCCTCGATCCTGACTAGTGTCCCAGTCCCTGCCACTGAAAAACATCCCTATACAGTATGATGCTGCCACCACCATGCTTCACCGTAGGAATGGTGTCAGGTTTCCTCCAGAAGTGACGCTTGGCATTCAGGCCAAATAGTTCAATCTTGGTTTCATCAGACCAGATTATTTTGTTTCTCATGGTCTTTAGGTGCCTTTTGGCAAACTCCAAGCGTGCTGTCATGTGACTTTTACTAAGGAGGAGCCACTCTACCATAATGGCCTGATTGGTGGAGTGCCGCAACGATGGTTGTCCTTCTGGAAGGTTCTCCCATCTCTACAGAGGAACTCTAGATCTCTGTCAGGGTGACCATCGGGTTCTTGGTCACATCCCTGACCAAGGCCCTTCTCCCCCTATTGCTCAGTTTGGCCTGGCGCCCAGCTCTAGGAAGACTTTTGCTGGTTCCAATCGTCTTCCATTTAAAAATGATGGAGGCCACTGTGTTCTTGGGGACCTTCAATGCAGCAGACATTTTTTGGTACCCTTCCCCCAGTTCTGTGCCTCGACACAATCCTGTCTCGGAGCTCTACAGACAATTCCTTCCACCTCATGGCTTGGTTTTTGCTCCGACTTGCGCTGTCAACTGTGGGACCTTGTATAGACAGGTGGGTGCCTTTCCAAATCATGTCCAATCAATATAATTTATCACAGGTGTACTCCAATGAAGTTATAGAAACATCAAGGATGGTCAATGGAAACAGGATGCACCTGAGCTCCCGAGTCTCCTTGCAAAGGGTCTGAATACTTATGTAAATAAGGTATCTGTTTTATAGGTTTAATACATTTGTTAAAATTTCTAAAAACCTGTTTTCACTTTGTAATTATGGGGTATTGTGTGTAGATTTCTGAGGATTTTTTATTTAATCTATTTTAGAAAACGGGGGGGTCTGAATACTTTCCGAAGGCATTAACCTATGGTTGATGAATGTGAAAATGACAATCCATTTGCGGTACATGTAAAATATGTATTGCAGTTAGCAAGGTGGAACTGTGATATGATTACGCAAATGTGTTTGTGTGTATGTGCGTGCAAATGTACATACTAGAGTGAATGTGTGTTTGTGTGTTAGAAATGGAGACATACAAGCTTTTGACAAATATTGCAATACAATTTTCAGCAAAACTTTAATTCTTCCCATTAAAATATTTGTCTTAAGTAGTTTAGCTCAATAAAAGAAAAGTTAAATTAACAGTATTTAAACATGTTTTTTTAAGTGCAATGTAATACAAGAGTTGCAATGACTGCTGGAGACAACTTTATAGGTAAAAGTAACTTTACAATGTCATCCAGACTAAAACAGGTAGAGAATGTATGAGCAAGACCATGGCCTGGCAAACTATGACCCTGACAGATTCATAGGTCTCAGAATTCCCACCTACCAAAGACATCCAACATAAAACAATAAAGCAGACCTTTTTGGTAATATTAGCCAGACTTCAGTAGTACAATTTGGAAATTAAAAGGGTTTCTTTTTAGAGATTTGGTTCAGGTCATGTTTTGTAGTTAGGCCATGGATTTCAGCTCCTGCTCACGTGTTTGATCAGTGTCCTCCTCAGCCATCTCCATCCAGGTGATACAATGACAAGCTACCAGGGTATGGAATCTGTGAAACTCCTAAAGATGGGAAGACCTGCCTGCCAAGGCAGAGCTAGGGGTTGTGGCTGATGACTCAACCATTACAATTTGATGTTAATGAGGCTAATTTGAATGGAGAAATCCCTGTATTTTGCTCTTACCGAGCTGAGGCTGGCACAGGGGGGAAAAGTGTGTTGCCTGTGTGTCCAGAGGTGAGAGGCTCTAACCCTGGGGTTTCACTGAATAAAACCAATCGGATCTAAATGGTGATTGTCTCATTTAAATTAACATCAACCCTCACAGGTAATGTATACACAAGCTGCCACACCAGGAAATGTCCATTTTGTCATATTTAGTTAGAAAACCATGGTAAACTCAGATTAAGTGGCATAAACCATTGGAAACCAGTGTTTGCAAATGCTGGTCCTGGGGATGATGAAGTGTGCATATTTTGGTTTTTTCCCTAGCAACAACTCACTTCAACCTTTAGTGGACTCAGGCTAGGGCAAAAAAAATGTGCACCTTTGGGTTCCCAGGACCAGCATTTCTTACTCCAAATGGTATTCTGAAGTGACGAGGCTGCAGGGGGTTGAACTAGACAACTTCCAACTTCAGCTACTCAAAATGTACCAACATTCTACGTAACAAATAATGCCATCATTTGGCAGATGACTGAACCACCATGTACTGCATGCATACAAATCTAATTTGTCACATGCACCAAATGCTTAATTACAAGCCATTAACCAACAACGCAGTTAAAAATGAGTTCATTACTCAAATAAAAACTTAACAGTAGCAATGCTATATACATGGGGTACCGGTAGTCAATGTGCAGGGGCACATGTCAAGGTAATGTGTACATGTAGGTAGAGGTAAAGTGGCCTTTGGACCTTGACTTTGCTCTCCTGTACCGCTGGCCATGCAGTAGCAGAGAAAAATCTATGACTTGTAACATTTTTTGGGCCTTTCTGACACCACCTGGTAGAGGTCCTGATGGCAGGAAGCTTGGCCCCAGGGATGTACTGGGCCCTACACTCTGTAGTGCCGTGCAGTCAGAGGCTGAACAGTTGCCATACCAGGCAGGATGCCCTCCATGGTGCAGCTGTAGAACTTCAATATCGTCTGCCTTATCTTTGCTACAACTCATCCTATTAAATACAAATTAAGTTACATTTCCCATCCTCCAACTGAGCAAATATTGTTGCCTGTATAGCTTATTTTACAATGGAAGCTTCTGAGGCAAAAACAGCAATACAGAATGCTCTCAACCAGAACACTAAGATTAAATAATATGCACCCTTTAAAATAGCAAGCGCCATTCTTCTAATTTAATACACATTACTGTAACCCCATTAACATACATTTCCATTTATGCACAATTAAACTAAATCTGGATTCACTCAACTATAAAGCCAGCATAGGATGCATAACATTACTTAATAATCACAGAACAAACAGTTCTTTTTTTATTTTATTTTATTGTTATGAACACAGCCAATGGTGATCTTTACTTCCCGGGGAGGATGATCCCATCATACTGAAAAAGAGAAAAATTAGCTTACAATGCTCAGCAAAGAAGTCTACTCAAATCAGGAGAAGTGGCAGACTTGTCAAAATCCACATCAAATACAAAATGTTAAATTAAGTACATCATCTTCAACCAATAGCTTTGCTACAAAAATTTTGAACATGTATCAGCTGACAGTTCTCTTCCAATAGCGTTAGAGCAGGTATTGGCAAGCTTACAAGCAAATAGGCAGTGACTGCAGTTTTCATTCCTGCCAAACGGCAACACCTGCCTCAAAGCTAGTTTGACAGGCTATGCAGTTATAGCTCACCATTTATTGATTGCTAAAGTTCTAATAGTTTGCCTATGTCAGTTAATGTGACAAAACAAGCAAGTATAGCATATAGAGTCATTGTACCATCTAAACCGCTGTGAAATATATTTTCTATGACACCAGAAATAATTATATTTTCAGCTGGTGTACAAAATATAAATTCTGCATAAACTCAACAGGAAGCATAGAAATATTGTAGATCAAATAGATCTACCACTTCAAACTTGCTTTCAATGACAATGACAGATTTAACATATTTCTATGTGAATTTTGTCAGGTTGCCAAAAAGTGACATATTGCAGCTTTAAAAGACTGACGCATTACTGCTCCTAGGAATAGGGGACAGAATCCTACTGGTAAACTATGGGTTTCAGACAGTCATCTTTCTGATGTACATGTAAAAAAACAGCGCCAGCCATTTGCAGGTACCATTGACCACCCTTAGAGAAACCACACATAATCAGTCAGAGCATAGCTCAAACCGAGCCTCACCTTCTGCTGGAACCAGCGCATGGCCTCCTCTTTGCGGATACGGTGCCTGAAACCGATGCGACCGGTTTTCTGCTTCTTGTCAGCGATGCTGAAACCAGGTCTGCCCAGGACCTGACAGAATGAAAGGAGAGAAAGAGGGTGGTTGAGATTAGAAGGCATGCAAAAACTATTGTATACCAACAGCCATGTATAAACAAACTTCATTTAAAAAGCATTTGAAGCCACTCACGACGTAGAAGTCCAGTCCATAGATACCAATGCTGGGGTCGTACTTGATTCCCAGATCAATGTGTTCCTGAATGCCAAAGCCGAAGTTCCCAGTGTCGGAGAAGTTGTTCTTCCGCAACTCGTACTCACGCACCTTTGGAAGGATGCGTTACACCAATTAGTAAGGGCAACATATAGCGACTTCAAGCAATATGACTAAATACATTCCTAACCATGTGGACAAAGTTCACACCCTTAATAAAACACCATTGGTTGAGGTTGAACATTAGTGATACAATGCAAAACAGTCATTTAGCAGACACTTCTCCAGAGCAAATTGGGTTTAAGGGTCTTGCTCAAGGGCACATTGACAAACCTCTCCTAGTCAGCTCTGGGATTCAAGCCTGTTACCTTTTGTTTACTGGCCCAACGCCCTTAGCCGCTGGGCTACCTGAGGCCCTAAAAGTATGCATAACCCAATAACGCTACGAACAGCAGGCAATGTTATGGAGACTACCACACTACACTAAGCCCCAACCTAAAAGGTGTCAGAAACATTCCCTTGACAAATTAATAGCGATTAAGACATGTGCAAGGTCATTAAAACTACATCCTTAAAAATGTAAAGTAGTGTTTCTAATAAATAAGTAATATTGAAAGCGCACCTTGAGTCCCTTCTCCAGGATCTCCTCAGCCTTAGCTCCACGGACGGTACAGTGGACAGCAATTTTTTCATTTCTGCGGATGCCGAAGGATCGCACAGTGTAGCGGGCTGAGGGGGACGGGTGACAGACAAATTGTAAGCATAACACATTTCACTGACAAATAGAACGTGTCAGTCTAACTTAACTAACCGTCAAACACCCTGCCACTGATTAAAAGCACATAATCGAAACAGTTTACCTACCCTTGGAGAAGACAGGCGTCTGGCCTGTCAGCTGCTCAAGCACCTTAGCAGCACGGGTCAGTCGGTCACCACTCTCCCCAACACAGATGTTCATACAGAGCTTGCGGATGCGAAGCTCACGCATGGGGTTCTCCTTTTTCTCGCCCTGTTCCTGTTGAAATATACAGATATCATGAGGCTGGAAGGTTAACATTTACACAATGTAGCCAATAATGACACTTCTGTTTGGATACATCAGCTGCTTGTTATGCTGGCTGGTTAAGTTAGCAACATGTTGCTAGTTTGGCTGCTAGCTAACTACTGTTAACGTAAACTAGCTAATAAATCCTGGTCAATAGACTAAACAGTCAATCTTTAAGCTGTTCCCAAAAAGCCATACGTGTTGACAGACTTAAATCCATTCAAAAACGTGATTCAAGGTGTTACCTTCCTAAGTTACCCACTAAAACATGCCACACGGACATGCCTGAGCAAATCCCCGGCTGCTAATAGACAGTTAGCTATTAAAATGTTGCGGAGTTAAATGTCACAACTTCTTACAGAATGTTCACGATATTTTCGCACGGTTCGTAAACGGACGTTCCAGTTACCTATTTCGCGGTAACTAACAAAGTACTGAGAAATGTTTTCGGGGAGAGACCTCAACGACAACATCTATGTCGCTAGCCCTTACTGATGCTTCAATTAAATCAGTGGTCCATAACATTTTGCCCGTAATACAACTTCATTTCAATGCTGCACATGTACCTACTCATATCTGGCTATAAAAACACTGAGATTTTGCCCATATCACGCTGATGATTGTGGATTTAAACTGTAAACCGAGAAATCTCGCCATTTTATGTGTAAACGCTGTACTTACCGCCATGTTTAATCACTAGAAGAGGACGAAACGTTTCCGGCGCAGCATATTTATAGGGAAGTGTTCGAATAAATGGGCCCTACGTAACAAATTGAATTTGAAGGACGGTTCCATAAGCGCACAAAGTCAATAATGAAGTACAGTAAAACTGTATCTATCAGTATTAAAGTAGGCGTATATAATAATATTTAGATTCAAGAACTCAAAAATCTTTATTAAAGCAAAAATATGGAAAATTGTAAAGTAATCAGTTAGGACATCCATCAGTTAGTCATCCATTACATTAGCTTTGATTTAATGAATTGCCATCACCTTTCCTTCCATACAGATTTTGGAAGGTCCTACCCTAATACAGACTTCAAAACAGACCAGCAACTCTGTTATAGAAGGACTGCAACACACAAGGATTTTATACATGCACGCACGCACACACACACACACACAACCACACACACACACACACACACACACACAATATAATAAATCATATAGGATCATACATGCAGGACAAGAGTTTCATTGATACATAATATATTTTATTTAAAAGTTTGTCATGAAGTACATTGGAGTAGTGGACAGAAGTAGTAAACAATACATTGAATAGCTACTATATTCTTGGTCATTTGCATAGATTGAGCATTTACATACAAATACAGAAATGTTACTTTTGTGCTAAATGTTTCATTGTGTTTATTAAGAGCAAAGACATCATTTAGAGATAAATAAAAATCTGTTTAGAAATGGCTTACCATTCTCTACATCTGCATAACATTTTAGCGCCCTCTGCTGTAGATGGACTGTCTCTGCTACCTTCCTACCACTGATGGGCAGAGGTAACAAACAACACAGACCAAAGCCACAACCAAAGCTAAAATTTTGAACATTTTCACTAAGAATTTTGTCTCAATAACTTGGGGTGGCTGGATAATAGGAGATTGGATAACATGAGTCTGCTGTACAACAATGGATGGCTGGGGCTGGGAGTTACTGGGGGAGTGTACTGCCAGTGGTGGGGCAGGAGCCGGGGGCATTAAAAGGGGAAGCCCCTGTCTCCTTTGCTCCTCCAGAGCCTCAGTCAGAAACACCAGAGCTTTGCGTGGGAAGGTCGGTGCGGCGAAGAGGTTGGAGGTGGGGACAAAGAAGTGGGGTAGCAGGCCGCTCCTCGCGTGGCCCTCCAGGGCCCCTAGGAGGTGCATGAAGCAGGCAGGCAGATGATGGGGTGTCCACAGGGAGTCCTGGGCCCTGATGGAAAGGGTGTGTAGGAAGACTGTCTTCCCGTGGTAGGAGCACAGAGCATCCAGCTTCTGAGGGTAGTGTTTCTTCAGTCCCTCGATCAGACACTTGAGGAGCTTAAAGCACTGCTTACTAAAGAAGAGAAAGATTTTGTTCATGATATTGATGACTTCACATAAAGGTATTTTTCAGTATTAGGGCTAAATGAGTCACAGGTGATGGTAAATGCTGTAGTAGAGTGAATTATGACCGGCAGCACTTGGTGGCAGAGCTCTCACAGCAGGTCCTCTTGTTCCCATGAGTCTTGATTAGTTCCTTTTCTATGTGAGAAAAGGAAATCCTCCAACTCTCTGCAGGAGACAAGCAGCCACAAATAAAAGGGAATCATTTTCAATAAAAGGAAAAATATCATTCACATTCACTGTATCAATCATGACACAATCTATCCACATACATCTATGGCTCTGGCACAAAAACAATAATAATGTTACACACACCTTTAGCTGCCTCACTGAGGTTACGCCCTGGTGGTTTCTTGGGCACAAAGAAGCAAGTTTGGTGGGTGAGAGAGCGCCGGGTCTTCTTCCCCAGCCAGTTGTTCACATCTGGGCCGGCGCGGGCAGCCAGAGGCCAGCCCTGTGAGGAGGGCACTTCCAAGGCGGCACCACATCCACAGAAAGTAGTTCCTCTTTCCCATTATCCACCTCCAACAGGGAAAGGGTCACCGCTGGGGAGTTTGGACGCCTCCTATTCACAACCCAATGCCAGCTATTTCCAGGCACTGCTGATCAAAGAACATACAAAGGCATACAGGTATGTGCCATGTCATATTTAGACAAACAGTTTATATTACTAATATATAGGTGGCTAGAGATGTGGACACCGACCACTGACCTCTAAGACTGAAGGATTCATATTGACCCCTCAGCAACATAGCATCCACAGATAAACCAGTTGGACAAGAAACCAGTTGGACAAGATACAGTATTGGTAGGTGAGCACTTGTATGACTGCATTTCCAAACTATCAGGTGAATATAGACCAGTTACCACACCTTTGTAGGTGCTGATGAACTTTCGGACCAGACGGTGCATTTCACTTATGATCTTGGTGGCTGAGATGGTGATCCCATCTTCCAATAGGAAAGACCGTATGTGGGAACGCGTCGGTCGGGATAGGGCGACTTCATAGAACAGGCCGTGGTATTGGTCCAGCTCAGTCATTTTGAGGCAGGAAGGAGACTGGAGCTTCAGCATCATGTCAAACTCATTTGGGTTGTGTATCTGTTGGAACACAATGGTAATAGGTACTATGTATTATTTACATACTATTTCGTGTTGTTCACAGGATTCTAATAACAGTAAAGTATACTCACTGAACGCAAAAGGCAGGTTTGACAGACCCAGATTTGTAAGTCCAAAAGACTTACAAACAGCAACACTTGACATTCAACAGAAGATCAACAACCTCCATGTCTGCATGTCATGTTTCCTATTATGTACAGTATGTCAGAGATAAGGTTCAGTATTGACTCATAGATACTGCCTAATCAGTCGCTCAAGTCATCCATGTTTATAAAAACACACCTTTAGTGAAAATGTGGATCATTTGTTGCCGGTAATTATTTTGTGTTCACGGGTTTTAATTGAGCCACCAGCCAGAGACAATTCCCGTCTCATGGTGAGTTACCTTAACCATCTCGTAGTATGAACCACTGTTGAGCACAGAGGCTGACTGGAAGTAGGGCTGCTCATCACTGTTCTTGAGGAAGACCAGCAGGCTGTCCCGGAGATGGTTGACCAAGTCCACGGCCCACTGGCGGTCACTCTGGCGGAGCTTGAGGTCCTGTGACCGAAGCCTGATCCAGCGGGCCAGCTCTGGGGTGATAGGGGCCAGCTCGTACCCTGGTGTGGGGTTCTGGGCTGTGGACAGATCGAAGTATTGGCAGGACTGTCTCAGATGAGCATATTTCCTGACAACAAACCATGGGTGACCAAAGAATTGAAAGTGGTGCTTAATAAGAAGAAACAAGTGTACAAGAGGCACAGAGAGAGGTGAAGAAAGAGATAAAAAAAAAGGGGAGATGCAAGTACAAGGATAAGTTGCAACAGATAATATTACAGGGAGACTCTCGGGTCAGCCTGGTTGAGCATTCAGAATATGGCAAACGCCCTGCCTATTTGTTTGTAAATATCCTTTGCGATTTATTTTACATTTTTAGATGTTGTATGTTTTATGATTGCTGCAAGATGAATTGCATCTGAGGACATTAAAGTTTTCTATATCTGACTCATAGTGTTGAAGCATGAATGGTGCAATTTTCACCCCGTTTTACAGGATTATGCACACATGAAGTTCATCTCCAAAACAAATATTTTTTTTTGTACTTTGTACCCCCTTTTCAACCCAATTGGTAGTTACAGTCTTGTCCAATCGCTGCAACTCCCGTACGGACTCGGGAGAGTCGAAGGTCGAGAGCCATGCGTTCCCCCGAAACACGACCTTGCCAAGCCACACTGCTTCCTGACACTCTGCTCGCTTAACCCGGAAGCCAGCCGCACCAATGTTTCGGGGGAACACTGTACAACTGGCAACCGAAGTCAGCGCGCATGCACTTGGCCCACCACAAGGAGTTGCTAGAGCGCTAGTCGACAAGGACATCCCAGTCGGCCAAACCCCCCCCCCCCCCCCCCCCAACCCAAACAACACTGGGCCAATTGTGCGCTGCCTCATGGGTGTCCCGGTCGCGGCCGGCTGCAACACAGCCTGGGATCGAACCCGGGTCTGTAGTAACACCCCAAGCACTGCAGAGCCTTAGACCGCTGCGCCACTTGGGAGGCCTCCAAAACATTGCAGATGCAAAAATTCACTCAACTCAGAATATGAATTCTGCCTAGATGAATGAATGTAACATGTTACTGATTGATTGTCTTAGCGTCTTTGACATACAATGATACCCACATCAGATGAGGACAATCAACAATACCATTGAAGCGAGCAGGTCGACCGTGCTATTACCTGTCAGGTGTGGTCTCTGCCTAGGGAGGGGTGAGTTGTGTGTGGCTGGGGTACTGGAGTCTCCTGACCCAACGATGCCCCAGTCTGAGAGTCCTCGATGGGGCTACCTCCATCTCCATCTTGTCTATCCAGATACCCACCCTCCTCTGCCTCTCTGCCCAGGCTAGGTTGGAGGTCGACTGGGGTGGACGAGGTCCTGGCGAGGGCCCATGATTGAGGAATTGTCTGGGGCTTTAGAGGGTGTGGATGGAACTGAGGTCTGTCTCCTGGAGGATGATCTCCTCTGAGGTGTGGTTCTGTTCATCTTTCCACTGTGATCAACACACGCACACAAACACAAATCAATCGATTCAGAGAAACAAGAATTACGTAAGTAGAATTTGAATGTCCTCTTCCTTTTAGGTTGAAAGTATATGGGACGGGACCGCGCAACAACAAAAACAACCTTGCTCAGTCTTTAGTGGGTGCATAGCAACGTCGTGTCAGAGATCATATTACTAAGTTCCATGTAATTTTAAGCACAGTACACACAATGTACAATGACTGTAATGCTGAGGTCCTGCCCAGAGGAATGAACGTAACTGATTTCCTAGACCTTACCTAAACCAGGCTACATGTTACTCTAGACAACTTCGCTTGCGACCATTTCTTCATAATCCCAGACTGACTGTTAGAGAATCATTCAACCATTGTGACATTTTACAGGGGTTGTTAAGACTTACCTGCTATTGCCCAGTCGTTGTCACAAATTGCAGCTCGCTAGGGGGACATTGAAACGTCACTATTGCTCCCCTCTGTTTCAGCTCGAGTATTTCTGGTTCCTGACACTATTCCCTATTTCCCAAGTGTGATGTCACATATCATTCAAAGATAATAGACCGTTGCTCCCTCTGTCTCTGGAGCGGTGGATTATGGATGGCAGAATTGAATTCTAGGTGTGGTGTTGAAAGGGACACAGTAAGTAAGAGGTTTCACCCGTGTGACGTCATTCCATGAAGATTTGTTATGCTCTACTTGGCTTGTGAAAGCTTTTGTATATAAAAACCACACAACTAGTTTATTCTTGTCGGAACCCCTTACCTTGACAGTAGCCGACATTCACCGGGGTACTATTTCCCCTATTGAGAAATGACTCTTCTCTGAAAATAGAAATCAACAGTATTGACACGTTTATCAACAGCACTTACATTTCTCACATACATTTCTGATGTAACTTAAAGGAGAATGCTTAAAACGGAGGCAGTGAATCATATCTATTGAATATTCCCCAAAGAAGTTGGTATTATCTGTTTGTAGCCAACATTGTAAACCAATGGAGTGTATTCAGAAAATCAATCCAAAATTTGACAATTAGCTCAAAGTTTCACAGCAACAGAAACCAGACTTTATTTTAATATTCTAACACAACATATAATTTCATGATAGATAGCAGTATGTATCCAACAGTAACTGATTCAGCGTTTTGGCTTTATGAGAATCAAGAAAGAGCAGCGTTTTGGCGGTTCGTGTTCATGTTTTTTTATTTTATCATCATTTTCCCTAAAGCATTATTCTTCGAACATTTGCTTTCCTTTCCTGCGAAAATTTTTGCGATGGGTTTTTATTAGCATTAGCCAGTCCTTGAGTAGAGAGCTCAGGTTCTGAGACACTGCAGGATGGGATGCCGGTGACACGCCTTGTTGTTGCTGGATGTCTGGAGCAGGAATTCATTTGGCTTTGGCGGCCTTAACGGCGGACTTGGTCACCTTGCCAGTGCTGGCAGCCTTCTTGTCGACGGCCTTGATGACACCAACAGCCACGGTCTGCCTCATGTCACGTACGGCGAAACGACCTGCAACGATGCAGCAGCAAAGAGAAATGTTTACTGGACAGGCCTGAATTATTATTTTTGTGTGTAACAGGCTAAATTAGTTTTGCTACAGTAAATGGAGTGTCAGAATATTCCAGAAGTCATTGTAGTTCCTAAAGAGTTTTTGTAAGTGACGTTGTAAGGTACTGAGGCTTGTAAGATCTCTTCACCTTCTTACAAGCAATCAACAGTAAATGTGTGGTGAGTTCTTTCAACACCAAACGGCTGCATTACTCAGATGGGTCCTATACAGTGATGATAACAACCCCACGTAACATTCAGTTTTTCAATAGCACTGCATAAATAAGACTCATCGTCATCATAAGGAATTGGTGTGTGACTCACCGAGGGGAGGGTAGGCGGCGAAGCTCTCCACACACATGGGCTTTCCTGGCACCATGACGATGATGGCGGCGTCTCCAGACTTCAGGGCCTTGGGGTTGTCCTCAAGCTTCTTGCCGGAACGACGATCGATCTTCTCTTTGAGCTCGCTGAACTTGCAGGCAATGTGAGCGGTATGGCAATCCAGCACGGGGGCATAGCCCTGGGAGATGGTGCCCGGGTGGTTCAGGATGATGACCTGAGGATTGGGGTAAAGGTTGGGTAAGGATGGGATAGAATCTAGAACTACATTGACAGGGGGTTGGAACGTGGGTAAACTGAATTTAGAAAACGTTTAATGAAAGTGCAAATGTTTGGCCAGAAACGAGACATGAAGGAAAGTAGACTTGGAAATATGAGTGTTTTCTATTATCTTTACAAAATCTACATTTAAAATCAGTCCCGTCTCTCACCTGAGCGGTGAAGTTGCCGGCCTCCATTGGAGGGTCGTTCTTGCTGTCTCCGGCCACGTTGCCACGACGGATATCCTTGACGGACACGTTCTTGACGTTGAAGCCGACGTTGTCACCGGGGAGAGCCGCTTCCAGGGTCTCGTGGTGCATCTCCACAGACTTGACTTCAGTGGTGACGTTAGCGGGGGCGAAGGTGACGATCATACCAGCCTTCAGGGTTCCAGTCTCCACACGGCCCACAGGTACAGTTCCAATACCTGAGGGAAACAAGTATTTACCCACAAGAGCCATACCTCTTCATGTCTAAAGAAAATAACCAGTATATTGAAACATATTGATCTATGACTGGTTCTTACCTCCAATTTTGTAGACGTCCTGCAGGGGCAGACGGAGGGGCTTGTCAGTGGGGCGGGAGGGGGGCAGGATAGAGTCCAGAGCCTCCAGAAGGGTCACACCGTTAGCGCCACCCTCCTTACGCTCAACCTTCCATCCCTTGAACCAGCCCATCTGCAATGGGAAACAGAAGAAATTTTACTGTTTTTGTGTGGATCAAAATTAGGATGAGGCTTGCTGACCTGTCAGTGCTTTACCTTCTATATTCCAGCCCTAATCATTTAGGCATATGACCACCTAAAACTACACTGCTGCGGTGGAGTGTACTGTGGGGATGGACTACTCACGTTAGGGCTAGCCTCCAGCATGTTGTCCCCATGCCATCCTGAGATGGGCACAAAGGCGACTGTGGCAGGGTTATAGCCGATCTTCTTGATGTAGGTGCTGACCTCCTTCTGGATTTCCTCAAAACGCTTCTGGCTGTAGGGGGGCTCTGTGGAGTCCATCTTGTTGACGCCAACGATGAGCTGCTTCACTCCCAGAGTGTAGGCCAGGAGAGCGTGCTCACGAGTCTGCCCGTTCTTTGAGATACCGGCCTCAAACTCACCAACACCACCAGCAACGACCAGCACAGCGCAATCAGCCTGAGACAAAGACATGACACACTTCAAACTTCATGGTAAAATGCCACTACTGATCATTTCATAATTAGGAAACAGGAAACCAGCAATGGTTATTAAAGCTTGTCTTTTTACCTGAGAGGTACCAGTGATCATGTTCTTGATGAAGTCTCTGTGTCCGGGGGCATCAATGATTGTGACGTAGTACTTGGCGGTCTCAAACTTCCACAGGGAAATGTCGATGGTGATACCACGCTCTCGCTCAGCCTTCAGCTTGTCCAGCACCCAGGCATACTTGAAAGAGCCTTTGCCCATCTACACAAGCAGAGAATCAAGTGTGCGTTTATTTCACTTAAGTTTATTGCCTACACAGGTCTGTAATATTTTTTAGATCATATCTACCCAATTAGGCCTACTACAAAAGCATATAATTTTGCAGTTTTGTCATTTACACAATCCAGACTAACACAAAATGACTGCCTAATCAGATATTCTTCTGCTAGTTCAGCAAGTTTTTTTTGCAATTTCCTGTTGCCCAAATACGTTTGACCACCATATAATTTGCATACCTTCATTTTAAGTGAGTTCTCTTTTTACCTGACTAAATTAGTTATTTAAATGACTCAATTATACAATTTTTAGAAGGCATTTCTGCATTTAGTTACTGCAGAATGACTGGCCACAACTGACAGCGATACACTTTTGTACAGTAGGTGTCGCTTGTGTCAAAGCAATCTTTCCAAGGATTTTCAGTTGTAACCACGCCCGTTATAACATCGCTATTCATAGCTGCAGACAAAAAAAAATCCCGAGAAATGTCAGGGCGCCCAAACCTACCTCAGCAGCCTCCTTCTCGAACTTCTCAATGGTTCTCTTGTCAATACCTCCGCATTTGTAGATCAGATGGCCGGTGGTGGTGGACTTGCCGGAGTCGACATGGCCAATGACCACGATGTTGATGTGGATCTTTTCCTTTCCCATTATGATTTACTGATTGAAAGGAAACTGACGTAACTACCGATGCACAAATACATTTACACAAAATGCACATGCAAATAACATGGTAGCAGGAGATGAATACAACGTTGCCTTTGAAGCCCATCGGCACCACTGACTCATGCACCATGTGCTATCCGCAAATCGTCCTCCATGTTAAATCGGAGGACTAGCGAGCCGGCCATGTTGGGTCGTCACTAGTTACCACAGCCAAAGTCATACACCCCGCCTAGCTGTGGAGTTACACATAACCACACGTCTTACCCGATCTCAAACCCATTAGTTATCCTTATGGTTTAACTTCAGGCGAATAGTTCGCTGGTAGCTAGTTACCCACTAAACATGATGCGGTCGACTGATGGATCGAGCAGTGGACTCCAATGACCATTTATGAAGGCAAATGAAAGCGAGCAGTTAGAAACACGCATCTCTAGTACAATTAGAGCGGTCCTTAATCATGCGCCTAAAGAGGAGTTACTTGTTAGGCTGGCACAAGTCATGACCATGCCATTATCACAATTTTAAGCGAACAGTGTTGAGTAAAGCTTAACCACAAGCCATTAGTGACCAGTGTATCCTGAAATAAGCGTTATTTTGCACTAACCTGCGATAGGTTTACGGTTATCCCTGCTTTAGACCGGAGAAAAAGGGAAGAATTTGATCTCACATTTCTTTTTATACCGGTGCTGTGAGGGGCGGGAGAACAGCAAACGCTGAAGCACTGCTGTCACCAATAAAAATAGGGTGCTATTGGTTGCACCAGTGTAACACCAATGTGATTGGACTGCAAAAACCCTCACTGGGCAAAGCCCTGCAGCTGTCAGGGATAGGATGTGTCAAAACAGCTGCAAAGACCAGTTACATACAGTATTGCACTTGTTCTACCCTATGGTGCAGCTCCCACTGAACTACAAACACATGAAGGAAAAAGGATTAAGAAAACGACATCAAGGTTTTTGGTCAAGACATTTAAAGACCTTTATTAGTTACCAGCAGTTTCCTTCCAATTTAATAGTGGAATCAAACAGGTTCAGTTCGCAACCATTTACACAATTTAACTGAAAGAGGCACCGCCAGTAATGACGAAGCCACAAGTGTCTCCACGTTGGGTTCCTTTCCTGCGGAAACTTTTACGATGAGTTTTAATCAGCATTAACCAGTCCTTAAGTATAGAGCTCAGGTTTTGAGATGCCGCAGGATGTAGGGCAGCAGACCACGCCACCTGAGGGACGTCCTGTGGGAGGGGAATTCACTTTTTACCGGCCTTAACAGCAGACTTTGTGACCTTGCCGCTTGAGGCGGCCTTCTTGTCAACAGCCTTGATGACACCGACAGCAACTGTCTGCCTCATGTCACGCACAGCAAAACGACCTGCAGGAGATGGGAAGAGGCAGCGTTACTAATTTTCCAGAAACAGAGGGCCTTTAAGGATTATCAATGTTATGTGACGAGGGCATGTGGATAACTTACCAAGAGGGGGGTATTCCTGGAAACTCTCCACACACATGGGCTTGCCGGGGATCATGTCAACAATAGCAGCGTCTCCAGACTTGAGGAATTTGGGGGCATCTTCAAGCTTCTTGCCAGACCGACGGTCGATCTTCTCTTTGAGCTCGCTGAACTTGCAGGCGATGTGAGCAGTATGGCAATCCAGCACAGGGGCATAGCCCTGGGAGATCTGGCCAGGGTGGTTCAGGATGATGACCTGTTAAAACAAGGCATGGTCAATGATCGCAAGAACAAATGTCAGGGGAAGTAACCTGCCCCACCCAACTTCAAACAGTATGCCTACTTGAGCAGTGAAAGTGCCAGCCTCCATTGGAGGGTCGTTCTTGCTGTCTCCGGCCACGTTGCCACGACGGATATCCTTGACGGACACGTTCTTGACGTTGAAGCCGACGTTGTCACCGGGCATAGCCGATTCCAGGGTCTCGTGGTGCATCTCCACAGACTTGACTTCAGTGGTGACGTTAGCGGGGGCGAAGGTGACGATCATACCAGCCTTCAGGGTTCCAGTCTCCACACGGCCCACAGGTACAGTTCCAATACCTGAGGGAACCAGGGGATAGTAGATTAACCAACAAGCAGAATCAAGCCTTAGCGTGTCAGTCACTATACTTAAAGTTTAAGATTCTTACCACCGATTTTGTAAACGTCCTGGAGGGGCAGACGAAGGGGCTTGTCTGTGGGGCGGGATGGGGGCAGGATGCTGTCCAGGGCTTCCAGCAGAGTCACACCATTGGCGTTACCATCCTTACGCTCGACCTTCCATCCCTTGAACCAGCCCATCTGGAATAAGAGAAGAAACCGTAGGATGCATGCAAATGACAGGCAAGACTATTACACAAAGTAGTGTACTGTGGGGATGGACTACTCACGTTGGCGCTAGCCTCCAGCATGTTGTCCCCATGCCATCCAGAGATGGGCACAAAGGCGACTGTGGCAGGGTTATAGCCGATCTTCTTGATGTAGGTGCTGACCTCCTTCTGGATTTCCTCAAAACGCTTCTGGCTGTAGGGGGGCTCTGTGGAGTCCATCTTGTTGACGCCAACGATGAGCTGCTTCACTCCCAGAGTGAAAGCAAGGAGTGCGTGCTCACGAGTCTGCCCGTTCTTTGAGATACCGGCCTCAAACTCACCAACACCACCAGCAACGATAAGCACAGCACAATCAGCCTGGGGGGGGGGGGGGGGTATTAAGTATTGTCAGCCTAACACATTAACCTGAAACTAATAGGCTGTAGATTAACTGTACAGTCCAATTGCTGTGGGTCCCCACTTACCTGAGATGTACCAGTGATCATGTTCTTGATAAAGTCTCTGTGCCCAGGGGCATCAATGATTGTGACGTAGTACCTGCCAGTCTCAAACTTCCACAGGGAAATGTCGATGGTGATACCACGCTCACGCTCAGCCTTCAGCTTGTCCAGCACCCAGGCATACTTGAAAGAGCCCTTACCCATCTAAAAGGGGAAGTAAAATTAATTCTCATGTTAAATATTTCAATGTTATCAAGCTACATGTCAAATTGCATAGAGAGCAAGTACAACATTCAGGGTCTTGGCCTAGAATGTAATAGGAAACTAGGCCAATAAGTTGAACTACTTACAAACTAATTGAAATGGATTGTTCAGTCTCTCAGAAACGTAATTTATGCATTTTATTAAGTGAAATAGAGGCTGCGTGCAATGAAGCGTTTACTAGATATGGGACACAACTTATTGTCGACTTTCGTAGCCGGTTAGGATAATTCGTTTAGTAAGTTATGGTTAGCTAAAAAAATAGATATATATATATATATAGATATATGATGCACCCTTCTAGCCACGAAGGGCTGAGCCACCATTACACAAAGTGCATCGTCATTACCCGGACGCTAGGCTCGCGCAAGCGCCACCCCACATGCGCGCACACGTTACACACGCTACCGGCTTCGCCGTTCAAAGACCATGCTGGCGTCGCCATTTAATCAGAAATATTGCAACCAACAAGATTAGAAAATGCTTACCTCAGCAGCCTCCTTCTCGAACTTCTCAATGGTTCTCTTGTCAATACCTCCGCATTTGTAGATCAGATGGCCGGTGGTGGTGGACTTGCCGGAGTCGACATGGCCAATGACCACGATGTTGATGTGGATCTTTTCCTTTCCCATGGTCGCTTAGTTTCTGAAATAAAATAAAGAAACCACTTAACTAAAAACACATTGCCTCTGGGAACATGGCTGCAAATACAACGCCGGTCACTCTGGCTAACCATCAGAGCATCTTTTGTCGATGGTCCAAAAATATATAATACATATCCCATTATGAATAGGACCCCATAAAAAAAGTCACCACTCGATAATGTTAACTCATCCGATGCGATTTGACAAAGGGTGAGTGAGCCATGACCACGTAGGCCTTAGTCCGCCATGGGCCAAACGAGACACGTGTTACTTCTGGGCCACGTCGTATTAAGTTACAGAAAGATTTCCAAATATCCGAAAGGAATTTAGCTATCACAACTCGACAGCTGTCGCCTAGGCTACCGTGCAATTTACATTAATGGAAGAAAGACATTCCATTTAACTACTCAGCCACACAGACCACTGCTTTAGTATCCTTTGTTCTTTTCCCCCCCAGTTTCCCCTCCCCCCAACCGAAAAATGTAATTTTCTGACAAACTAAAAACTTTAGTATAGACAACATTACGGCCATTTGTATAAGGTAATTTAAGATCACAGCATCATTGACGTTACACCATCAAATCCACAGGTTAATTGAAACGACAGACAGAAGGCTAACTGAAATTTCTTAACTATAGTACATTTACGCAATACGGCTATCTATAAAAACTAAAAACAAACGAAATGTGTAAATTCAAGAACAGATTAGGCCCGTTTTTGAAACCACTTGAGGCTAATTGACAATAAACGCGCTTACCGGTGTCACTACGAAATCACACTGCCACTGCTGTTGCCCTTAGCCAGGTAACAGAAAGAGAAAGAATGACGGTTGAGTTGGAGTTTTATACACGGGGAGGTGGCCAGATTGGGTTGCACCCCCGCTTCCTTTCCCCTCCCTATGAGAATCCGCAAATCACACACAATTCAGCGAAAAACTGGTCAAGGATAGAGGGAATACAGGCTATTTCAAATTTACATCAAAAGTTGATTTTCTGTCTTCTTTTTAGCTCTTCGCTAACCCCTTTCCGAACCTTTACCTAATTCTCATAACCTGCTGCGTAAATTCTCATAACCTCCTACAAAAGTAATTTCTGGTCATACATAAACTGTCTCCCTTCTAGCCAAAACCAGAAAAACGATCCTCGCCTGTCTTGATGTAAAATATTTTCAATCTTGAAAGTAATCCTTTCTGATTCAATCAAATCATATAAAAACAACATAGCTTGGTAATTGATAAATTGATTAAATAACCCCAAGTGGTCAAGACTAGCATATCATTGGACCTCAAATATTTTGAATTCTCTGGATGTTTGCTTCTTCTTGAAAATCTATCATATTCAATGATGATGCTGGAGGTTTGAGAACATTGATGATTCCCATAAAGGGCTACTTGATACATTGTTGCATTACCATCCTAATTGTCAGCCTCACACTGGCTTTTCTTGTACAACAAAACAAAAATTGTCAATACAAAACATTCTAATTAACCTCAAATTTGAATTGTATAATTATTTGTATAGAATCTAATATGTTGTCTCTGTCTTTTTCCCTATAACACTGTCCAAACACTCTTTATTGGCACGAGAAAAACATGAACAATAAACCAGAAACTCAACTGACAGAGTTGAGAACTGTAATTTACAGAACTGTTACAGAACTGTAATCTGAAAATAAATCTCCCCACTGTACGTTGAATGTGATTAGTTATCTCAACAAACCAATCCCCACTCTGTCTCATAAACCTGAGTGAGATGATCAAAGCCTGTTTTCTAGAAAGGAAATTCTATTATTTCATACTTTTTTTTCAACATTAGTACATAGTGTTTACACAATGGTCATATCAAATGTAAATTATAAATTTTTCCTCTGTGGACCATAAACTGTCAGTGAAGAGAAGCACATTTCTTGGATTATTGCCTCAGGAGCAGGCTACACTAGACAGAAAATAAATGCCCTTGACTTTCTCATTATCACCATCCACCCGTATTGACTCTAGGTGACCCAATCAGCATAACAAATCCAGAGATTTTCACTCAAACAGTACACTGAAAAGGGAGAGCCAGGCTCATTGTTTCAATGGCCTTGAGGGCACCTCCACCACATTTCACACACATTCAGATTCTAAAGAGGTTCAGACCAGGCCAATATGAATGACTACAGTGATCAATGAGTGTGAGGGAGTCCTGCTAGATTCTCCACTCACATTCGCAGAGTATAATGCTAACACTGAGTGCTTTCCATAATGATCATATCAAGCAAATTCTCCAATAAATATAGTAAAAGCCACGTTAAACCTCTCCTTGTTGTGTTGCCCACCCAGTCCACAAGCAATGTTAAATTCTATAACACTGGATCAAAGTTGGGTGATGTAACTGATTGCAGTTCTACATTCCACAGTTCATTTTCCCCATACCCTAGTCAGTGAGTGTTTATAAATATTAGTGAGGAAAACGCATGGTTTTTTTATCAACATTTCAGTCAAGCTTTTCCAAAAAAAAAAAAACTACAATATAAACATTGATTTATTTAATTCCCAGCACCACAAAGATTTGATGATGTGGATGTTGACATTTGCCCAATATATTCTGATCTATAGACCCTATTCCAAAGGATGCTGTGGAAGTCCATTCTGTGTTTTGGGTGCTGTGGAGAGGTCACGGACGTCCGACTCAGGGCCCTGCAGTCTCCGTACTGTCCCCATCACCGTTGAATTCCCGATATAGGACACCTGGCATCCCTTGGCGTGGTGACGGCACTCCCCGACTATCTCTTCCTCAGCTCAGGTAACAGCCAATGAGAGCTCAGCTGCTGCTTTCAATCAGCTCACAGCACAGTGAGAGGGGGAAAGAGAGAGTGGGGGAGAGAGGGGGAGAGAGTGAGTGCGAGAGAGAAGGGTACTCACAAACCATGTCACAGATAGTGTCCGAGGAAGAGAGGAGATATAGGATGGGAAGCCGGAAGAGGTTGAAAAAAAAACAGGGGGAAGCAAAGGTGAATAGAAGCGCAGATGCATTGGCCAGGAACAGGATTTCAGGGGGCCAGAAAAAAAACATCTTACCCTGCCAGCTATAAGATGACTATCCAAAAGAAGAAAGAGGAGCACTCAGAAAGCTGCATGGATCTTTAGGTTTATTCAGGACAAACTAATAGGCTTACATTTCAGCGTGTCAGACACCTTCCTCAGAGTACAGGAGGATCTTTTAAGAAGTGTTGGCCTGATATATCAGAAAACAGGACAAATGGTTTATTCCATTAAAGTTTCCCCATTACATTACTTTGGCCCACATATTTGACTGGGTTTTATGTGTCAAAAATGTTAGCACATTTATCATAAATAAACTAAACACAGGAAATGTGCCCTGGTTGTCCCTAATCCCCAAAGATGATACAGTACTGCATCTTCCTTTAAGAATGAGGAAGAATCTAGTACAGAATATCACAGTAAAAAAGGCTAACAAGTACTAAAACCAGAAGAGCAGGGGAATGGAACTTAACAACATTCTTTACAAACGTGCAATTTGTTGAATCTACACCCTTGGGTTGGCTTGCTGACGCCCAATGTCACCCAAACTTGTATAATTAAACCATTGCTAAACCACACCCAACAATGTTATGAAGAGACACTCTCTCGGTTCCTAGATGTATTCCTGTTTTTAATAGGGACGCAGTGACAACAATAAGCATTCAGCTTTAAAATGTGACATAACAGTTATGATAAAATATGACAAATGGCAATCATGTGTTATGAATATTCAGCTAAGTTTATTTTACAAGTAGGTGAAACAAAATGGGAAGTAGGTAGGAGGTGCTTGAGCATTCACTGTAGTGCTATGATTAACAGCTAAAGGACTGAATAAATGCAGTCCACCAGAAAGGGGAAGGGGAAGGGGATGAGAGCAGGTATGACTGACAAAGAGGGACTAGGAGAAAACTATGTTGCAAGACAATTTTGAATGATTTTTGAACTTTTACTGAACTTTTACTGTTGAAAAGCAATATCCCAAGTATAAATACATTAAAGCACACACACAAAAGGTAAAAATATATATAAATAAATGTTTTGAGAAAAAAAAAATATATATATATATACACTGCTCAAAAAAATAAAGGGAATACTTAAACAACACAATGTAACTCCAAGTCAATCACACTTCTGTGAAATCAAACTGTCCACTTAGGAAGCAACACTGATTGACAATAGATTCCACATGCTGTTGCGCAAATGGAATAGACAACAGGTGGAAATTATAGGCAATAAGCAAGACACCCCCAATAAAGGAGTGGTTCAGCAGGTGGTGACCACAGACCACTTCTCAGTTCCTATGCTTCCGGGCTGATGTTTTAGTCACTTTTGAATGCTGGCGGTGCTTTCACTCTAGTGGTAGCATGAGACGGAGTCTACAACCCACACAAGTGGCTCAGGTAGTGCAGCTCATCCAGGATGGCACATCAATGCGAGCTGTGGCAAGAAGGTTTGCTGTTTCTATCAGCGTAGTGTCCAAAGCATGGAGGCGCTACCAGGAGACAGGCCAGTACATCAGGAGACGTGGAGGAGGCCGTAGGAGGGCAACAACCCAGCAGCAGGACCGCTACCTCTGCTTTTGTGCAAGGAGGAGCAGGAGGAGCACTGCCAGAGCCCTGCAAAATGACCTCCAGCAGGCCACAAATGTGCATGTGTCTGCTCATACGGTCAGAAACAGACTCCATGAGGGTAGTATGAGGGCCTGACGTCCACAGGTGGGGGTTGTGCTTACAGCCCAACACCGTGCAGGACGTTTGGCATTTGCCAGAGAACACCAAGATTGGCAAATTTGCCACTGGCGCCCTGTGCTCTTCACAGATGAAAGCAGGTTCACACTGAGCACATGTGACAGACGTGACAGAGTCTGGAGACGCCGTGGAGAACGTTCTGCTGCCTGCAACATCCTCCAGCATGACCGGTTTGGCGGTGGGTCAGTCATGGTGTGGGGTGGCATTTCTTTGGGGGGCCGCACAGCCCTCCATGTGCTCGCCAGAGGAAGCCTGACTGCCATTAGGTACCGAGATGAGATCCTCAGACCCCTTGTGAGACCATATGCTGGTGCGGTTGGCCCTGGGTTCCTCCTAATGCAAGACAATGCTAGACCTCATGTGGCTGGAGTGTGTCAGCAGTTCCTGCAAGAGGAAGGCATTGATGCTATGGACTGGCCCGCCCATTCCCCAGACCTGAATCCAATTGAGCACATCTGGGACATCATGTCTCGCTCCATCCACCAACGCCACGTTGCACCACAGACTGTCCAGGAGTTGGCGGATGCTTTAGTCCAGGTCTGGGAGGAGATCCCTCAGGAGACCATTCGCCACCTCATCAGGAACATGCCCATGCGTTGTAGGGAGGTCATACAGGCACGTGGAGGCCACACACACTACTGAGCCTCATTTTGACTTGTTTTAAGGACATTACATCAAAGTTGGATCAGCCTGTAGTGTGGTTTTCCACTTTAATTTTGAGTGTGACTCCAAATCCAGACCTCCATGGGTTGATAAATTGGATTTCCATTGATTATTTTTGTGTGATTTTGTTGTCAGCACATTCAACTATGTAAAGAAAAAAGTATTTCATAAGATTATTTCTTTCATTCAGATCTAGGATGTGTTGATTAAGTGTTCCCTTTATTTTTTTGAGCAGTGTATTTTTTTTGACACAACAGCAAACTTCAATGAGTATGGCAATCAAGGAGTTGGTTTGATGGGAAGTCGTGATGACATCAGCCTCCCCCTCTGCTTGAGGAACTATATAGGAGCAATAGAGATCAAAAGAGGAAAGGCCCATCCCCCCACTTGTGCTATGTCATGACTCATGACTAAAGGTGTCTGGATGCTTCCCAGCCAAAACAGTTTGGTAGAGTTCGTGCAAATATTATGACGACATTGTAACGTTTTTTGTTTGTTTTGGACTTCGGGAAGGGTTTTTTCGGCTGATTGGGCACACAACATTTCTGGAGGCAAGCCGAAGTTTGGAGCCAAAGTCTATGCCCCTTCGTTAGTGACTGGTCAACAGTAGGGATTCTTCAATAAAGTCTTTGTTGTCATTCAACGAGAGACTACTCATTTTCCTGCACATGTTTTAATTGAAAAATACTACGAAAAAACTTTAGTTGGATGCAAAATTTGCGCAACTAAGATCTTAGGCAAAAACGTCAATTTATGACAGATTTCCTGAGTGATCTTAGATTAATTCTGACTATTAAGGGATAGACAGTGCTATTGTCGCTTTTTTTCTCGTTTTTCAAATGAAGGTCTTTTAAGGGAGTATGCGGTTCGGCTAGCCGGGTTAAGACTGAAGCATGCTGATGACTTTACCTGTACCACCTTTTGTTAAGTTAATCAGGTGTTAAATGAGCTGAAAAGGAGACTGGCGTGCCACTTTAATTACAGGTTTTCCCCCATGGATCCTACTGTTAGCTACGTTAATTTTGTCCTGGGGCCTCACTAAACTGACACTAAAATGACAACTTTTGCCTTGGGGGTATAATACATAATGTTGTATTTGTACATCATGTACATCAAATTGGCAGGGCAGATAACAGTTTAATTGGGGCAGAACACCACTTTAACTGTCCATACAGCAAAAAAACTGAATTAGCCTGTAAGTCCAGTTATTCCTAAAAGGAGTAAGTGAGTCTGTGGTGGACCAGCAGACTCAGAGAGCCTGGCCTAGAGGCTGTTTGCCTACTAATCTCACTGCAAACCCTCTCCAGGTCTTTGATCACTTCTTTGTTTCCTTTTCTGTCTCCCTCTCCTCCAACCCTAGCCACTCAGCCCCTACCCAGATGGTCATGCGCCATCGCAATCTCTCCCACTACTTTCTCCTCTTCTATCCTATCATCTCTCCCTTCTGCTAAATCCTTCTCCCTCCAGTCTCCTGATTCTGCCTATTCGACCCTACACTCCTCCCTTTCCACATCCAATGACTCGCACTGTCCCCTTTCCTCCCGCCCGGCCCGGCCCTCCCCTCCTGTTCTGTGTCTGAGTGACTCATTGCAAGCTGACAGAACAGGGCTACGGGCAGCTGAGCAAAAATGGAAAAAACTTCCCGAGGACCTATCATCCTTTCCGTCCCTCCTCTCTACCTTCTGTTCCTCTGGGTCTGCTGCTAAAGCCAGTCTCTATCATTCAAAATGTCAAGCTTCTGCCTCTAACCCTAGGAAACTCTCCCTCTACGGACAACTTTATCAATCACTTTGAAAAGAAGGTTGACAACATCAGCTCCTCATTAACTCAGCCTATTGAGTCCACTGGTCCCACTCACACAGAACTACCCTATGCCTTGTTCTCTTTCTCCCCTCCCTCCAGATGAAATCCTGTGAGTAGTTATGTCCGGCCGGCCGACAACCCCATCCCCTTCTCCAGACCTCCTGGAGACCTTCTCCCATTCCTAATTACCCTCATCCCTGACCACTGGCTGCGTCCCCTCTGACTTTAAAATGGCCAGAGTTTGAAAAAAAATAAAAAGACCCCTCTGACGTCAAAAACTACAGACCGGTATCCCGGTATTTCTTTGCAAAACACTTGAGCATGCTGTTTCTGACCAACTCTCTCGCCATCTCTCTCAGAAAGATCTTCTTGACCCTAACCAGTCAGGCTTCAAGACGGGTCACTCAACCGAGACTGCTCTTCTGTGTCACGGAGGCTCTCCGCACTGCCAAAGCTGACTCTCTCTCTGTTCTCATCCTCCTAGATCTATCCGCTGCCTTCGACACTGAACCATCAGATCCTCCTCTGCACCCTCTCAGGGCTGGGCGGCTCAGGCTCTGCACACTCATGGATTTCATCCCACCTGGCAGGCCGCTCCTACCAGGTGGCGTGGAGAGGGTCTGTGTCTGCACTACGTGCTCTCACTACTGGTATCCCACAGGGCTCGGTTCTAGACCCTCTCGTCTCTCTATACACCAAGTAACTTGGCACCGTCATATCCTCACATGATCTCTCCTATCATTGCTATGCGGATGACACGACACTACACTACACTACTTCTCCCCTTCTAACACCCAGGTGGTGACACGCATCTCTGCGTGTCTGGCCGATATCTCAGCTTGGATGTCGGCCCACCACCTCAAGCTCAACCTCTGCAAGACGGAGCTGCACTTCCTCCTGGGGAAGGTTGCTCTACAACATGCGTAGAGTACAACCCTACCTCACACAGGAAGCGGCACAGGTCCTAATCCAGGCATTTGTCATCTCCCGTCTGGGCTACTGCAATTCGCTGTTGGCTGGGCTCCCTGCTTATGCCATCAAACCCCTGCAACTTATTCAGAATGCTGCAACCGCCTGATGTTCAACCGTCCCAAGTTCTCCATGTCACACCGCTCCTCTGCACACTCCACTGGCTTCCAGTCAAAGCTTGCATCCACTACAAGACCACGGTACTTGCCTACAGAAGAGCAAGAAGAACTGCCCCTCCGTACATTTAGGCTATGCTCAAACACTCCGTTCTGCCACCTCTGGTCTCTTGGCCCTCCTACCCCTACAGGACGACAGCTCCCGTTCAGCCCAGTCCAAGCTCTTCTGAAAACATCTGAAACCCTACCTCTTCACTCAGTGACACCCAGATAAAGAACACGTACATAAAACACACAGTCATCCACAACAACACACACTCACACTGAAGAGCCACGGATAACTTGACTAAGGGAGATTGGAGGCAGTTGAAAGAAATAACTGCAGCTATCCGTGTGGTTGGCTATCCAACCCACACACCCCTCCCCATTCCTAGACACATACTTACACTCACCAATTACTCAGCATGTCCCGGAGCGGCTCACACCAGAAAAAAATATATCACACAACCTTTGTTCCCTGTCGGTAGCCACTGTAGATGAGAATCTCATGACTTTCAGATTGCCTCACAGTGGTAGCGCTATTATAAATCAAATCAAATTTGATTGGTCACATGTTTAGCAGATGTTATTGTGGGTGTAGCGAAATGCTTGTTTCTAGCTCGGACAGTGCAGTAATATCTAACAATTTCACAACATATACACAATACACACAAATCTAAGTAAAGGAAGGATGAATTAAGAATATATGGACGAGCAATGTCAGAGCGGCACAAACTAAACTAAATGCTTGTTTCTAGCTCGGACAGTGCAGTAATATCTAACAATTTCACAACATATACCCAATACACACAAATCTAAGTAAAGGAATGATGAATTAAGAATATATGGACAAGCAATGTCAGAGCGGCACAGACTAAGATACAGATACGTATACAGATAAGTCAACCTCAGACAGTGATTCCCATTCAGTGCTGAAGTTATGATTTGATTTAATGTCAGCAGAACACACAGCTACAACAAGCAACAGCTGAAGTCTTATTTCACACACACTATCTCGGGAAGAGAGAGTGGGCTGTGTCTAGCAGAGTGTCATGGTGCTGGGTGTCCGCTAATATCAGTTCTGAATCTTCCTGATGGCTAAACAGGCAATTAAGATTGTGACCACCAGCAACAGTCTTATCTTAATAAGCAATACATTTACATTTAAGTCATTTAGCAGACGCTCTTAACCAGAGCGACTTACAAATTGGTGCATTCACCTTATGATATCCAGTGGAACAACCACTTTACAATAGTGCATCTAAATCTTCTAGGGGGGGGGGGGGGGGGGTTAGAAGGATTACTTTATCCTATCCTAGGTATTCCTTAAAGAGGTGGGGTTTCAGGTGTCTCCGGAAGGTGGTGATTGACTCCGCTGTCCTGGCGTCGTGAGGGAGCATGTTCCACCATTGGGGTGCCAATGGACAGTATATACTGAACAAATATATAAACTCAACATGTAAAGTGTTGGTCCCATGTTTCATGTGCTGAAATAAAAGATCCAACATTTTCCATATGCACAAAAAGCTTATTTCTCCCAAATTTTGTGCACAAATTTGTTTACATCCCTGTTAATGAGCATTTCACCTTTATCAAGATAATCCATGCACCTGACAGGTGTGGCATATCAAGAAGCTGATTAAACAACATGATCATTACACTGGTGCACCTTGTGCTGGGGACACTAAAATGTGCAGTTTTGTCACACAACACAATGCCACAGATGTCTCAAGTTGAGGGAGTGTGCAATTGGCATGCTGTCTGCAGGAATGTCCACCAGGGCTGTTGCCAGAGAATTGAATGTCCAACATTGCTTTAGAGAATTTGGCAGTACGTGCAACCGGCCTCACAACCGCAGACCACGTGTTACCATGCCAGCCCAGGACCTCCACATCCGGCTTCTTCACCTGCTGGATCGTCTGAGACCAGCCACCCGGACAGCTGATGAAACTGTGGGTTTGCAGAACTGAAGAATTTCAAATTGTCAGAAACCGTCTCAGGGAAGCTCACATGCAAGCTCGTAGTCCTCACCAGGGTCTTGACTGTAGTTCAGCCTTGTAACCGTCTTCAGTGGGCAAATGTGTGGGCTCCCCTTCAAATGGCCACTGGCACGCTGGAGAAGTGTGCTTTTCACAGATGAATCCCGGGTTCAACTGTACCGGGCAGATGGCGTCGTGTGGGTGAGCAGTTTGCTCATGTCAACGTTGTGAACATAGTGCCCCATGGAGGCGGTGGGGTTATGGTATGGGCAGGCATAAGCTACAGACAACAAACACAATTGCATTTTATCGATGGCAATTTGAATGCACAGAAATACAGTGACGAGATCCCGAGGCCCACTGTTGTGCCATTCATCACCTCATGTTCCTGCATGATAATACAGGGCCCCATGTCGCAAGGATCTGTACACAATTCCTGGAAGTTAAAAATGTCCTAGCTCTTCCACGGCCTGTATACTCAGACACGTCACCCATTAAGCATTTAAAAAAAAAAAAAAGTTTTTTATATATATATATATAAACTAGGCAAGTCAGTTAAGAACAAATTCATATTTACAATGACAGCCTACCCTGGCCAACGCTGGGCCAATTGTGCGCCGCCCTATGGGACTTCCAATCACGGCCGGATGGGATTCAGTCTGGATTCAAACCAGAGACTGTAGTGTCACCTCTTGCACTGAGATGCAGTGCCTTAGACCACTGCGCCACTCGGGAGCCTCAGTCTTGTTTGGGATACTCTGGATTGATGTGTACGACAGCATGTTCCAGTTCCCACCAATATCCAGAAACTTCGCACAGCCATTAAAGAGTGGGACAACATTCCAAAGGCCACAATCAACAGCCTGATCAACTCTATATGAAGGAGATGTGTCGCACTGCATGAGGCAAATATTGACTGGTTTTCTGATCCCCGCCCCTACTTTAAAAAAAAAAAGTTATCTGTGACCAACAGATGCATATCTGTATTCCCACTCATGTGAAACCCATAGATCAGGGCCTAATTGATTTATTTCAATTGACCGATTTACTTATATGAACTGTAACTCAGTAAAATCTTTGAAATAGTTGCATTTTGCATTATTATTTTTGTTTAGTGTAGAATCCAATCTCTAAAGGAAGATAAACATAAGTCATGCAGTGACATAAAACTGGGGCTTGAAAAGTGAAAAATAGTGTCAGCATAAAACGGTCAGTGCTAAAATAAAATAATAAAATAGTCATGCTCTTTATATAGCCTAGTGATAAAGCCACAAAATGTACTGTATGTGTAAGGTACTCAATGTCATTCTACCTTCAGGGTGCTAATTGCTAATGCAAATAGAATATTTTGCAAGACAGTGCCCTCCTGTCACCCTTTGGCAATCTAAAGTAGTTGGCACACTTGCAAACAAAGTCCTTTTGGTCAGCCTTTTCTTTGGTTTTGCCTCAGGCCAAGCGTGAAGGGAGAAAGTCTAAACACATGCATATGACTCTGGGCCCAGCTGTCCCATGTCGTGATTGCACATTTGGGAAGAGGTGAGCTCAATAGGGCACCTTCACATGTGTTTGAAATGTGAGTGAAATACTAGGGGGGGGGAAACACATTGGAATTTAAATGGGAGTGAATAAAATGTGAGGATTATTAGAAAATCAGGACATGTCTCAAATACCCCCTTTTAAATATCCAATTAAAATAGCAAAAATTTGAAGTTTGCCTAGTTGAAGATGACTAGGTAACATGTATAAGTGGCCTATACTGTATATAAGTGAATGCAATATTTTATAAATGTGCAAAAATGTCAATGTGAAGAAACATTTGTTTTTAAATGTCACCATGACATTGGATTTAGGTTAAAAGTCAGGTGAAAAAAAAAGAAAGAGGACATTTTGCAAATCCAATCAGCTTTCCACATGAATTCAATGTCATCACATTACATTTCATGTTGTTGAAATGACACAAAACACGTTTGTCCAGTGGGAAGCGTTTGAGCAAAGTATCAGATGGATTAATCTACTGACCATGAGAAAATATTAGAATATTATCTAACAACAAGATGTCTGCCAAGAGAAGAATAGAATTTCATCAACATGAAAAAACCTCCCACAAATTCGGTAGGCCTATTATCTAAACAAGTTATGTCAATGTCCTGTTTTGTATACCTTTCTTGATGAAAATAAATCAATAGCCTATGATCTTTTCATTATGATTTTATGCATAATGAAAAAGGTTGTCACAAGACGTGAAGAATAAAGGGCATTAAAGACACTCATTCATAGGCTTTATGTAACTGTACTCTTAAATAGTGACTGCCCCTAAAAAGCAACTTCTTGTTTTGAAAATGGCCTACGTGACATAGACATGAGTCCAGAAAAATGTATACATCAGAAACATGTCAAAATTGACTACAAAGTGTAAATAGGATACATTTTGGTCATGAAGTCAGTCAAATCAAATTTGTCACAGGCGCCAAATACATCAGGTGTAGACTTTACCATGAAATGCTTACTTACGAGCCCTTTCCCAACAATGAAGAGTTGTGCTGATGTTGGCACAAGATGGAGGGAAAGTTGGAGCATAACTAATGAAATTGTAAAAAAAAAAAAGATGTTTGATCCAGTATAAACAAATGTATAGAATTTATTATACAAGAGACAAAATTCAAAAATTCTACAGCAGAGGCATTTCTACAGCAGAGGCATTTCTCAAGTATAAAAATAATAATGACTCTATAATAAGTATTACAATGTAAACTTTCAATCCGTCTGTCTGCATATTTCAAGACATGACATATGGGGGTGGAGTGATATACCCAATGGGCTGGACAATTATTTTCTCATTACTCATTATGAAAAAACATATACTAAATACTTGGAAGTCAATCAATCCACCATCATTGACACAATGGAAAAATCAAATTATTTATTATTTAAAAATGTAACGTTACAATTTAAGACCAAGTGGCAAACTATAATGCAGGCACTAGGGATGGGGGTGTGAGCATGCGGGTCTGGACAGAAGAGATGTAGTCATTGTATGTGTCTGTAAGTATACGCTTGTTTTAGTATTTTTGTGGAAAGTAGACAAAAAAAATAAGTTTGGACACAACTACTCATTCAAGGGTTTCTTTATTTTTACTATTTTCTACATTGTAGAATAATAGTGAAGACATCAAAACTATGAAATAACACATATGGAATCATGTAGTAACCAAAAAAAGCATTTAAAAAAATTATAATATATTTTATATTTGAGATTCTTCAAAGTAGCCATCCTTTGCCATGATGACAGCTTTGCACACTCTTGGCATTCTCTCAACCAGCTTCATGAGGAATGCTTTTCCAACTGTCTTGAAGGAGTTCCCAAATATGCAGAGCACATTTTGGCTGCTTTTCCTTCATTCTGTGGTCCAACTCATCCCAAACCATCCCAATTGGGTTAAGGTCGGGTGATTGTGAAAGCCAGGTCATCTTATGCAGCACTCCATTACTCTCCTTGGTCAAATAGCCCTTACACAGCCTTGGAGGTATGTTTGGTCATTGTCCTATTGAAAAAGAAATGATATTCCCACTAAGTGCAAACCAGATGGGATGGCGTATCGCTGCGGTACCCATGCTGGTTAAGTGTGCCTTGAATTCTAAATAAATCACTGACAGCGTCACAGGCAAAGCACCCCCACACCTCCTCCATGCCTCACGGTGGGAACTACACATGTGGAGATCATCCGTTCACATACTCTGCATCTCACAAAGACACAGCGGTTGGACCCAAAAATCACAAATTGGAAATCATCAGACCAAAGGACAGATTTCCACCGGTCTAATGTCAATTGCTTGTGTTTCTTGGCCCAAGCAAGTCTCTTCTTATTATTGGTGTCCTTTAGTAAGGGTTTCTTTGCAGCAATTCGACCATGAAGGCCTGATTCACGCAGCCTCCTCTGAACAGTTGATGAAATGTGTCTGTTACTTGAACTCCGTGAAGCATTTACTTAGGCTGCACTTTCTGACGCTGGTAACTAATGAACGTATCCTCTGCAGCAGAGGTAACTCTGGGTCTTCCTTTCCTGTGGCGGTCTTCATGAGAGCCAGTTTCATCGTAGTGTTTGATGGTTTTTGTGACTGCACTTGAAAGTTAAAAGTTATAGAAATGTTCCAGATTGACTGACCTTCATGTCTTTAAGTAATGATGGACTGTTGTTTCTCTTTGCTTATTTGAGCATAATTTGGACTTGGTCTTTTACCAAATAGGGCTATCTTCTGTATACCACTCCTACCTTGTCACAACACAACTGATTGGCTCAAACGCATTAAAGAAAGAAATCCCACAAATTTAATTTTAAGAAGGCACACCTGTTAATTGAAATGATTTCCAGGTGACTACCCCATGAAGCTGGTTAAGAGAATGCCAAGAGTGTGCAAAGCTGTCATCAAGGCATAGGGTGGCTACTTTAAAGATTATAAATTCAAAAATATTTGTATATTTTTTTACCCCTTTTTCATGGTATCCAATTGGTAGTGTCTACTGTCTTGTCTCATCGCTGCAACTCCCGTACGGACTCGGGAGAGGCGAAGGTCGAGAGCCATGCGTCCTCCGAAACACAACCCAACCAAGCCGCACTGCTTCTTGACACAACGCACATCCCGGAAGCCAGCCGCACCAATGTGTCGGAGGAAACACAATACACCTAGCGAACTGATCAGCGTGCACTGCGCCCGGCCCGCCACAGGAGTCGCTAGTGCACGATGAGACAAGGATATCCCTGCCGGCCAAACCCTCCCTAACCCGGACGACGCTGGGCCAATTGTGTGCCGCCCCATGGGACTCCCGGTCGCGGCCGGCTGCGGCAGAGCCTGGGCTCAAACCCAGAATATCTAGTGGCACAGCTAGCACTGCGATGCAGTGCCTTAGACCACTGCGCCATCCGGGAGGCCTTACATTTTGACTTGTTTAACACTTGTTTACCACGAAATTGGGGAGAAAAAGAAAAGAAAAATGTCAGAGTACGCTTCCTACAATCTGTCTGGCCCTGCGGCCTTGTGAATGTTAACCTGTTTAAAGGTCTTACTCACATCGGCTAAGGAAAATGTGAACAGTCGTCTGGAACAGCTGGTGCTCTCATGCATGGTTCAGTGTTGCTCTCCTCGAAGCGAGCATAGATGGCATTTATCTAATCTGGTAGGCTCGTGTCACTGGGCAGCTTGCGGCTGGGTTCGAAGCGGAGATTTGCGAGATGATAGGAAAAAATGGTATGTCACGGAATGAAGGGTACCGTAACAGTTTTCCGTGGGTTGGGATTAATTTTAATCCTGTTCACATGCACACAGCACCCAAGTAATAATAAATTCGGAACTCAGCTGCATGTGACCGAAACGTAATGCCCGTGGTCAATTTGGTTTTACAGTCGATATCCCTATGGGGCTAGTTAGTGACCATCAGTAAATTACACAATGCACATGGGAGAATATTTTATAAGGTCAATAGCTCCTAAATGTAAAAACCTTGAAAACCTCAAATCAACTATAAAATGGTAGAAAGTCATATACAAATATTGAAACTATTTAATGACACAACTAAAATATGATCAACGTGAAAATATTGTACCATTTACATTGTGTACTTTATTGACGGAACCTAACTATCCAAAGTCAAACAAATATTGCCACGGTCGCACTCCAGCAGGCTGAGGCTAATTGGATAAATAATTTGGCTAACTCTTCCCACCTGCGAACACACACACAATTGACACCCACATCAAACCACACCCTGAAACCAAGTCACGTCAGAGAGGAAGAGAGAGGCCCAACTCGGTGGAAAGTCTTCCTTCACCAGGTGGCGTTTTTTCTTTGTTTCTGCCACCAAGCAACGAATATGGAGGTCAATTAAAGTGTTGAATTTGTTCAACAAAAAATGTATGGCTTATTTTCTATGTGAGGTTTATTTGATCGAATTGAAGTTTCGTAATGGTTAAGTTATTACGAGTGTACTGATATACGTAGGACACGTGACATCCCAGCAACGTTGAGAAAAAACACTTTACATCGGAGTTGTCTCGAGATGGCTATGCATATTCATGGTATGAGGCTAGTAGCATAGCAACTCTCTCCCTCCATTGACTACAAGGGGTTGACGTCAACAACCCTAAAAAAAGGATGACAATAATGAGATGCATCCACCAATCCAAAGAAAGAATAGGCGGGAGCTAGACAACCCGCCGTGCCGCTCTGTGAACAACGACTCCCATTGTTAGGGAAGAGAGAAATGCATCTTGTCAGTATATCCATGATCTTTGCTAACATTCGAATTCAGTCATGGCCACTAGCATTTCTTATTGAACCAAATCAAAGATGATCTATAATGGAAATACATGTCCTCAATCAGTGAAAGCAAGTGAGGTCAGGTGGGACCATTTTAGCCAATGAGAGGGTTGATACGCGTGTCAACAGGCACAACTAAGTTGTTTTTCTCAAAATTGCCGGAATGCAACATGCATACACTATATATATATATATATATGTAACAGCCTAAACATTACAAAACTTCTACTCGATCAAATAAACCTCACGTAATTCGGCACTATTTTAATCGACCTCCATACAACAAAAGGGCTTTTCTCACGCAGACAGATTTTGGGCGGAGTAAATCCTCTCGTGTTTCACCTCTTCCTCTGACCAAAACTTAAACCAGGCCAAATCAGGAAGTGCAGTCACATTTTCCGTTAATATTGTTGACATCCATGTAGCCATTTGACTGTAGTGTGAATCTGGTTTTATACGTGACAGGCTGTGCTTGACATGGGCAGGAGCTCACCGGAGCGGAGTACCGGCACCTCACATTCTCTACTACTTCCAGGCTGTATCACAACCGGCCGTGATTGGGAGTCCCATAATTGGCCCAGTGTCGTCCGGTGTATGCAGTCGTTGTAAATAAGAATTTGTCCTTAACTGACTTGCCTAGTTAAATAAAAAATGCTGCAGCAATGTTTTGGTACCCTTCCCCAGATCTGTGCCTAGACACAATCCTGTCTCGGGGCTCTACGGACAATTCCTTCGACGACATGGCTTGGTTTTTGCTCTGACATGCACTGTTAACTGTGGGACCTTATATAGACAGCTGTGTGCCTTTCCAAATCATGTCCTATCAATTGAATTTACCACAGGTGGACTCCAAGTTGTAGAAACATCAAGGATGATCAATGGAAACAGAATGCACCTGAGCACAATTTCGAGTCTCATAGCAAAGGGTCTGAATACTTACGTAAATAAGGTATTTCTGATTTGAATTTTTTTATGAATTTGCAAACATGAATAAAAACCTGTTTTCGCTTCGTAAATGATGGGGTATTGTGTATAGAATGCTGATGATTTGGTTTTATTTAATACATTTTATGTGAAGGCTGTAACGTAACAAAATGTGGAAAAACTCACGGGTTTTGAATACTTTCCAAAGGCACTGTATTTTCATTGTTAGAGCGGTCACTCCACTGTCTTGTCAATATAATACGAATAGCTTATGCATTTTTTCTTATGATTATAAACTGGGTGGGTTAAGCCCTGAATGCTGAATGGCTGAAAGCAGTGGTTTATCAGACCATATACCAGGGGTATACCAAAAACAAAAGTTGTTGACTTTTCTAATTATGTTGGTAACCAGTTTCTAATAGCAAGGAACCTTGGGGTTTGTGGTATATGGCCAATATACCAGTGGTTAAAAGCCAATTTATGCTTGATCAAACTGTGGTCGAATGTGCCATATGGATGGTGTGAGGCAATTGTGAAGCCTCTGGAGGCATGCAGAGGCCAAATTGAGCTCTGTACTGCATGTGCACCGCCCAATTTTTTGTAACAATGTGGATGGCTCCATATAGCTCTCTGCATTGCCATGATTGGTTGACGGTAGGTGGGGGCGGGGGTCCAGTATAAACACAAACTCACTTGACAACTTCCTTCACAACAGCTCTGCGAAACTCAAGAAGTATGAATGCCCTGACTTCTGCAGAGGTTGTACGGCAGTAAACGCTGTATGGACACTGCAGACATCGGATTGACCATGCAGCGCATTTAATGGCTGTATCCAGGCACTCCGCATTACATCATCATCTCTCTCCACTGGCTTCCAGTTGAAGCTCGCATCCGCTACAAGACCATGGTGATTGCCTACGGAGCTGTGAAGGGAACGGCACCTCCATACCTTCAGGCTCTGATCAGGCCCTACACCCAAACAAGGGCACTGCGTTCATCCACCTCTGGCCTGCTGGCCCCCCTACCTCTGAGGAAGCACAGTTCCCGCTCAGCCCAGTCAAAACTGTTCGCTGCTCTGGCACCCCAATGGTGGAACAAGCTCCCTCATGACGCCAGGACAGCGGAGTCAATCACCACCTTCCGGAGACACCTGAAACCCCACCTCTTTAAGGAATACCTAGGATAGGATAGAATAATCCTTCTAACCCCCCCCCCCCCCCCCCCCTTAAATGATTTAGATGCACTATTGTAAAGTGGTTGTTCCACTGGATATCATAAGGTGAATGCACCAATTTGTAAGTCACTCTGGATAAGAGCGTCTGCTAAATGACTTAAATGTAAATGTAATCATGTATAAGAAGAGCCCTAGCCGTGTTATATTGGTATATACCATACCTCTGGCCTTATTGCTTAATTATAGCTCAGTGAAGTTTACCGCAATGTACATTCAGATCATTCACACTAAATCTGAGGCAAGCGCCTGATGCACAGCCATAGAAATGTCTTTATTCATAGCCTTTTAGCAACTGTCGCAACTCTGACGTCACCCCATTGACGTAGACATTTCAAATTGTTAGGTAAGGGTTATGGTTAAGGTTTAGGGTAGGGTCCCGAATAGCACTAACCATCTCAAAATTACACACACTATTGAATTTGGAAAGACAGAAGCCTTGCTGCCCACCTTGAGCATGTCTTATTTCTTGATTACTCAAAAATGTATCTATTTATTTATAATGTGCAGTTCGTCAGAGATTCAACTATTTCGTTTTTTGGTGTCAACTCTTTAATCTCCTTTTTTTGGGGAGAGTTTAAAATATGAATATTATTCAAAAGTAATCTCCAACACCTTTTATTTTAAATGCTTAACCTTAATGGAATCAAATACATTTTGTTAACTCGTTTTGGTTACAAATTACAGTCAGTGCTTGGTTGTAAATTCAATGTAAACCATGAACACATAACTTCTTCCATCAAACACTGTAGCCTATACTGTATTTTTATATTCATGACGCGTTGCCAAATGTATATGCTGAAGTCATGTTGAGGTTAGGTAGTAGGCTACTTGTTTTGTATGTCGATGAAAATGCAGCCAATGCATTAACATACGTCTTCACAGTTCGTGGGCGCGCGCTTTTACACATGCCGCAAATTTGGGGATTTTGTAAAGTGTTCGGCGACAAGCATTTGTGACAGAGTATTATTTTCTTTACCGTCTTGGCGCACTTTCCACAAACATATCTCCTGCATTCTGAACATATCTCAAGAGTTCTGTTCTTACATTTAGTACTAGCCCCCTGACAACTCTTTATTTTCACTAACTCGTTGGCAGGGCGGGGATCGGGATCTGACTTAATAGTTCCTTTTAGCATCACATAGTTTGCCCGAAGCGCTGATGCTAGGTTCAGGATGAACTCTCTCCGGGTATATCGCATAGTGTCCCACATGGACTCTTTGTAAAGCACATAGGCATTGATGGCTGCCAAGTCCAGGACGTTGTAGAAGACGGCCATTGGCCACCGCTGGGAGCCACCATTCACACGGTACATGCGCGCATGCCTATCCAACACATTCACCCCGACTTTAGTGGAGTTGTAGAAAGTCAGAGATTCTGGGGTTTTCTTTCTGCGGGTACTAGTGCCAACAGACAGGTGCAAGGTGCTGAGAACACTGATGGTCTTCATTGGCTTACACAGTAAGCGTCGCGTCATTGTGTTTCAGGACCAGGGTCGTTCTCTTACGCAGCAACTTATTTGCCAGTTCAGCTGAAGTGGTCACATTCCTTCCTCTGTCAAGATAAGGTTCCATCAGCTTCAGCACCACACTGCTGTCACACTGGCGCTGTCCAGTTGTCTGGAAGTCATCTTCTTTCCCAAGTCCGGGAAACCATTCACGATGTATTTGGAGTCAGCATCCACTGCCAGCCAGAACGTGATTCAATAACGGTCGAGCTTGTTTCCCATTTAGTGCGAGAAAACGCACTGTGCTTTTGTGGGAAACAACTGCGAATCAACAGTAATGTTCGGCCGTGGGTTGTAGCAGATGATGCTATTTTCGACAAAACTGTTCGAAACGGGGGAACATTTGTCATTTTTTACACTTTCACTCTTTATTTCTGGTCGAAACATAAATATCGCATGATGTCTCTAAATCTGTTCCTTGGCATTGTTTGTCCAAAAAATATCAACCCCCATTGGTCATTCCAAAAGCTCTCAATCTTCGCGCAATTGACACCGAACGCCCCACGAACGTAAAGGAGCGCAATGAAGGCTTGAAGCTCATCCAAAGACATATCGCAAAAACTGTCATCAGTGCATCTGCGCGCTTCTTCAACTGTACATTCTTTGATGTGGAGCAACATGTTGATGTCAAACAGGCAATGGAAGGCGCTGAGTGGGCTGCTGTCTAAGTCGCTTTTTGCGCGCTCTGTTGGCCCTGGAGCGACCATGAAAACATGTTGCGTTGCTCTCTGGCCCACTGCCTCTCCAATGGGATTTAACCCTCGCCAAACGGTGCCATCTTTGCCAATCTCATGATCCCCATTCTCTGTTGGATGAACCGGTTTTCCTGTTGAAGTGACTGGGTTCTTCAGCCGGGGTTTCTCGGTTGGTGGCGCTTCTATCTCACTGTCCTCACTACCAGTGGAACATTCAAGAGGTTTAGTCCAAAACACATCACTGTCAGGCTCAGATTCACTGCTGGAATCTGAATCGTCTTCTGTATTGGTGGGCATTTCATGAGCCTCAGCGGCGTGTTTTCGTTTAACGCCATGCTTAAAATGTCTCTACTCAGGGTTAAGGTGATGCCTTTTTAGTAGTTTGAGTATTCCGAAAATTGCCTGGCAACTGGCAAAAAACGACGTACAAAAAATGTTGTTGTCCTGCAGTCTGAAAATGTAAAAGAAGCACTCGATTCACACTGTCACGTTCACGCTAGCAACTAACAACATCCGGGTTGGAAGTTAAAATGGAACCAGGTTACGGAGCTTGAAAACTTCAAAATAAAAGTCTTACTTTGACGCAATATAAATGCGAATAAAAAATGTATAATGCAATTAGGATAAAATTGCCACTAATATAATTATTCAAAAGTATTAAAATGACAACACATGACAACCCAAAAATGCAGTTTGTGAACATTTGGTATATTATTTAATGGAAAGTAAATAGCATGACATTTTGATTTCACAGATTTTTTTCTGTTGTGAACATTCACATTGATTTGTTTTTAACACAACACTTACAAAATGTTCTTGCATGAATTTACATTGACCAACAAAACATTCTTACATGAATGTACATTTCTTCAAATGAAACATTTTTGGTAACCACATGTTTTTGTGCAGCAATGTCCTTAAGGGCACATTGGAGGTCAAATAAGTGTCGGTAAAATAAGTGGTGCTAAAAAAAAGTTAGGTTTGATGGTTTTGTTCATTTCAATTGTTCAAGTTCTGTAAGTACGTCTGTCTGTCAATCAATTAAAAATATTCAAAGAACAAATGGTTTGGGGCAGTAATTGTTATATAGCCAACAGACTAGACAATGGCTAATCATAGGCAATGAATCCTGGGAAGAGCACAGGTATTTTTTATAAAATGTGTCAGATAAAAGTATAAGAGCACTTAAAGTGATCAATTAAAGAATAATCTAGTTTATTAGAAGTTGCCTGTGTATTTCCTTATACCACTAGGGATAGCCCATTATTAAATGTAAAGCTCTTTGATTTAAGTATAAAAGGCATAATGACTCATCCTGTATATATATATATACACACTGAAGAAAAAAACATTACAGTTCATATATGGAAATCAGTCAATTGAAATAAATTCATTAGGCCATAATCTATGGATTTCACATGACTGGGCAGGGGCACAGCCATCGGTGGGCCTGGAAGAGCATAGGCCCACAAACTTGGGAGCCAGCCAATCATAATTATTTTTTCCACACAAAATAATTGTATTACTGTCAGAAATACTCCTCAGTTTCATCAGCTGTCCGGGTGGCTGGTCTCAGACGATCCAGCAGGGGAAGAAGCCAGATGTCGAGGTCCTGGGCTGGCATGGTTACACGTGGTCTGCGGTTGTGAGGCTGTTCTCTAAAACGACGTTGGAGACGGCTTATGGTAGAGAAATGAACATTCAATTCTCTGGCAACAGCTCTGGTGGACATTCCTGTAGTTAGCATGCCAATTGCACACTGCCTCAAAACTTGAGACATCTGTGGCATTGTGTTGTGTGACAAACTTCACATTTTGGTGCACCACAAGGTGCACCTGTGTAATGATCATGCCGTTTAATCAGCTTCATGATATGCCACACCTGTCAGGTGGATAGATTATTTTGGCAAATCTTGTGCAGAAAATCTGAGAAATATTTCAGCTCATGAAACATGGGAGCAACACTTTACTTGTTGCATTTATATTTTTTTTGTTCAGTATAAATATCAAACGTGGTCAGAAACAGATTGTTGTAAACAATACTAAAGAAAGGCATTTGGAATATAAAGAGGCCATTTTAAAAAGTCCCTAATTCTATCATGAATATTGTATTATATATAGGGTTCCATTCCCAACACAGTGTACTAAGAGACTATTAGAATGCACTGGTCCAGCCTTTTTAAAACCACCTGATGGGGAGTTAAGTTAACCTGAGGTCATCTTATTTCTTACAGGTCCTATTCCCTTTAGGTCATGTCATGTCATGTCATGTCATGTCATGTCATGTCTGTCTGTCTGTCTGTCTGTCTGTCTGTCTGTCTGTCTGTCTGTCTGTCTGTCTGTCTGTCTGTCTGTCTGTCTGTCATGCAGGGATTAACCCGTCTCTCTCTGTTTCTGCCTGCTCCTGATCCTCCTCTGCCAGGGCCCATTTCTGGACCTTCCCGCTGCCAAACAAGGTGAAGACAAGCGCTCCTCCGACGCTGATCCCGGCCGATAGACAGAACACATTCCTCCATCCCGCCAAGGAGTGCTGTTTGAGGAGGGAGGGGAGACATGAGTCACAGTCGTATGTATAACAGTCTTCAAGGGTACAGTAACTTTTAGAAATGAGCCATTGCATTGTCCTCGTGTTAAGCAGCCAATTCTGATCTTTCTTCCACTAATTGGTCTTTTGACCAATCACATCAGATCTTTTTCAGAGCTGATTGGTCAAAAAAGACCAATGAGTGAAAAAAAGATCAGAATTGGACTGCCTGTGTAGACGCAGCCTCGGTCGAAAACTTTTTACAGCAACAAGTATTTAAGTAGCTATATTAAATCTATTTCATTATTTTGAAAAGCAGTACAGAATGAATCAATTTGATGATGAAGGAAAAGCTAAAGCGTACATCTTTGGTGAGGTAACCTGTGACGATGGGCGCGACAACACCTGGGATAGTCGCGAAAGTGTTGGTGATTCCTAAAAGCACCCCCGCATACCTGAATATGAGAGGAAGAGTGAGACGTAAAGAGTTTCAAATACATCCAAAAGCAGTGAGTAAGTGACTGAGTGTGATAGAATGAGTGCAAGAGAGTTCAGTGAAGGTCCAAAACATGCCAGAAAAGACTGGTGAGTAAGGAGAGAAGTGAAGAGAAACAAGTGAAGTGACGACATCTCAAATAGATAAACACCCACCTTGGAGCAATGTCTATCTGGTTGATGAAGACCCCGGCTGCACTGGTGCCTCCTACAGTTGTAGAGAGGGTGAGGAAGGTCACAGCCAACACCCCACTGCAGCCGGAGTAGCCCACAGCAACCAGGAACGCTGCAGGCAGCAGCAGACCTGGGGAGGAGGAGTCAACAATATACATCAATACACATGTTGAATGTACAAACACTGCACTTACTTTCTATTGATAATAGAGACACATAAGTGTGGCCATTCATTCAATGAACAACAACACACACATACATATATATATATATATATACACACACACAGTGGGGGAAAAAAGTATTTGATCCCCTGTTGATTTTGTACGTTTACCCACTTACAAAGAAATGATCAGTCTATAATTTTAATGGTAGGTTTATTTGAACAGTGAGAGACAGAATAACAACAACAAAAAATCCAGAAAAGCACATGTCAAAAATGTTATAAAATGATTTGCATTTTAATGTGGGAAATAAGTATTTGACCCCTCTGCAAAACATGACTTAGTACTTGGTGGCAAAACCCTTGTTGGCAATCACAGAGGTCAGACGTTTCTTGTAGTTGGCCACTAGGTTTGCACACATCTCAGGAGGGATTTTGTCCTACTCCTCTTTGCAGATCTTCTCCAAGTCATTAAGGTTTCGAGGCTGACGTTTGGCAACTCAAACCTTCAGCTCCCTCCACAGATTTTCTATGGGATTAAGGTCTGGAGACTGGCTAGGCCACTCCAGGACCTTAATGTGCTTCTTCTTGGGCCACTCCTTTGTTGCCTTGGCCGTGTGTTTTGGGTCATTGTCATGCTGGAATACCCATCCACGACCCATTTTCAATGCCCTGGCTGAGGGAAGGAGGTTTTCACCCAAGATTTGACGGTACATGGCCCCGTCCATCGTCCCTTTGATGCGGTGAAGTTGTCCTGTCACCTTAGCAGAAAAACACCCCCAAAGCATAATGTTTCCACCTCCATGTTTGACGGTGGAGATGGTGTTCTTGGGGTCATAGGCAGCATTCCTCCTCCTCCAAACACGGCGAGTTGAGTTGATGTCAAAGAGCTCCATTTTGGTCTCATCTGAGCACAACACTTTCACCAGTTGTCCTCTGAGTCATTCAGATGTTCATTGGCAGACTTCAGACGGGCCTGTATATGTATTCTTGAGCAGGGGGACCTTGCAGGCGCTGCAGGATTTGAGTCCTTCACGGCGTAGTGTTTTACCAATTGTTTTCTTGGTGACTATGGTCCCAGCTGCCTTGAGATCATTGACAAGATCCTCCCGTGTAGTTCTGGGCTGATTCCTCACCGTTCTCATGATCATTGCAACTCCACGAGGTGAGATCTTGCATGGAGCCCCAGGCCGAGGGAGATTGACAGTTATTTTGTGTTTCTTCCATTTGCGAATAATCGCACCAACTGTTGTCACCTTCTCACCAAGCTGCTTGGCGATGGTCTTGTAGCCCATTCCAGCCTTGTGTAGGTCTACAATCTTGTCCCTGACATCCTTGGAGAGCTCTTTGGTCTTGGCCATGGTGGAGAGTTTGGAATCTGATTGATTGATTGCTTCTATGGACAGGTGTCTTTTATACAGGCAACAAGCTGCGGTTAGGAGCACTCCCTTTAAGAGTGTGCTCCTAATCTCAGCTCGTTACCTGTATAAAAGACACCTGGGAGCCAGAAATCTTTCTGATTGAGAAGGGGTCAAATAGTTATTTCCCTCATTAAAATGCAAATCAATTTATAACATTTTTGACATGCGTTTTTCTGGATATTTTTGTTGTTATTCTGTCTCTCACTGTTCAAATAAACCTACCATTAAAATTATAGACTGATCCTTTCTTTGTCAGTGGGCAAACGTACAAAATCAGCAGGGGATCAAATACCTTTTTCCCCCACTGTATATATGATACTCTAACTGTAAGTTGCTCTGGATAAGAGCTTCTGATAAATTACTAAAATGTCAATATAAAATGTAAAATGTAATACTCTATAAGTTCATATTTTGTTAATAAACATATTTCTACAGACTAAAATATCAACTGCGTTAAATAGTACCAAAGAATCCCGAAAAAATTGTTGCAAACTTTTGTACGTTTTAACAGCCAATCAATCAAACATCTGGTAAAGCCCATTCCATAAGTAACCAAAGCCAATTCCTTTAAAAATAAAAGTCCCCTCCTTGCCTGTGATAGTGAAGATCTTGCGGACCGCTGTTACACTCAACAGCTCCTTCTCCAGGAGGCTGTCTGCTACTACACCTGATATCACTGCGAAGGCCCAGCCACCCAGATAGGGCAGAGCTGAGAGAAAGGAATTCTACATAGAGAAACAGAAAGAAATAGACAATATTAACCAATGACAAAAAGAATTGCAACTACATTGTAGGAATAAAATATCCCGACAAGATGGCGTCACTTTCCCCAATGTTTTATTAAAACATTGCTACAGCAGCACAGTATAGACCTTGGTAACAACACAACATGATTCAAGTCCAGAGACTCCTGGACCATCCCTGTACAGTGTGATATACTGATACGACACTAAATCTTAGTCAGTCATTCTCTAGTCCTACCACCTAAAGTATGCATACGCTTGTCTAAGAAATATGACAAAACTCTACCTATGGAGCCTGGATGTCGATTATGGCAGCCAACCGCACCTCTCTGATTCAGAGGGGTTGGGTTAAATGCGGAAGACACATTTCAGTTGAAGGCATTCAGTTGTACAACTGACTAGGTATCCCCCTTTCCCTTATATCAAAATCAAATAAAAATTTGATTGGTCACATACACGTTAAGCAGATGTTATTGCGGGTGTAGCGAAATGCTTGTGTTTCTAGATCCATCGGTGCGGTAAAATCTAACAATTCACAACAATACACACAATTCACACAAACCTAAAAGTAAAAGAATGGAATTAAGGAATATATAAATATTAGAATGAGCAATGTCAGAGTGGCATAGACTAAAATATAGTAGAATAGAATACAGTATATACATATGAGATGACTAAAGCAAAATATGTAAACATTATTACAGTGACTAGTGTTCCATTATTAAAGTGGCCAGTGATTTCAAGTCTCTGTATATAGGGCAGCAGCCTCTAACATGCAGGGTTACGTAACCGGGTGGAAGCCGCCAAGTGATGGCTGTTTAACAGTCTGATGGCCTTGAGATAGAAGCTGTTTTTCAGTCTCTCGGGCCCAGCTTTGATGCACCTGTACTGACCTCGCCTTCTGGATGATAGCGGGGTGAACAGGCAGTGGCTCGGGTGGTTGTTGTCCTTGATGATCTTTTTGGCCTTCCTGTGACATCGGGTGCTGAAGGTGTCCTGGAGGGCAGGTAGTTTGCCACCCGGTAGAGCTATTACCATATTCTTATGACTATCTGGTCTCTACAGCACTCTGGAATTGAGCATCTCACTCTGTCTCTCCCCTCTTCTGGCATCATCCATAGAAATCATATGTCCATATCTATGATGTATGACTTAATGTACAATTTCTTTGGGTCTCACCTGTCGGAGGTCAAAGTGAAGCACCGTGTCCATGTAGGTGGGAAGCGAGGTGAGCAGAGTGTAGTAACCCCAGTTGGCACACATCTGAGACACTATGATGGCCCACAGGGGAACAGAGAGCACCATGGGTAACAAAGGCACTGACCAGCCATGGGCACCACCCTGGGTTAAGAGAGAGAGAGAGAGAGAGAGAGAGAGAGAGAGAGAGAGAGAGAGAGAGAAAGGGGATTGACTGTGAAGTGATTTACAAATGTATGATAAAGGGTCATAAAGGATACCCCAGATATATTGTTGTTACATCTTTTCCTATGGAGTTGATGATGTAATGTTTTTCTCTTGTGCTGATTCGTGGATGAGTGCCAGGCTGGTCAGACACCAGAATGAACCAGAACACTGCCCAAATGCAACCAGCACCCCCTGGTGACGAGAGAAACAGGGACAGAGAGAGCGAGAAAGAGAGAGAGAGGGGGAGGGAATGAGAGAAAAGCCTGGTTATGTTGACATCTTTACAAAGCAAGAGGTTGTGTAGGAACAGTGTGTGTGCTGAACTAGGTTCCTGTATTTCTAGGGAGTGTTTCCTAGCCACCATGTCTCTACATATGCATTGCTTGCTCTCTGGGGTTTTAGGCTCAGTTTCTGTATAAGCACCTTCTTTTTTTTTTTTACTGTTGTAAAAAAATTGAAATACTCTATAAATACATTTGATTGATTGTGTGTGCAGAGAAAAATTGTGAATGATCCAAAAATAGGAAAGTATAATATGTGTGAAAACAGGAGAATAAAATAAGAGCTGAAAATGCAGATAATGGTGAGAAATGCAGATAATGGTGTGTGTAGGGGGGAATATATATGATTGGGGGGGTGCAACTCAAAACTTAATGTTTTGAACACTCAGTGTATATGTTTGGGGGGTGTAATTGCTATCCAACTCTCACCACACATGTAGAAGACAGTGGGCCAGCCCAGACTGTGACAGATGAAGCCGGTGAGAGGCAGGGCTACAAAAGCCCCAAAGTTTGCTCCTGACCCCGACAGGGTCATAAGACGAGACCTCTCTAGAGGGGGAGCCCAGCGAGCCCACATGGCCATCATGGCCGGAAATGTCACCCCCTGACGACACACAAACACAGAGCAATACACACTGATTTGTCACTGAAATGAACAATATACCTTGGAGTTTTAGAGAAAATAATGACCACATGGCCAAATTGGCTATACTGTATGTATACCATAAATATGATTGTTCATACAATCAAATGATAATCCAGTTCAATGCTTATAACAGAATGAGATTGACCCCTGCTCTGCACACATGAAGCCTCTTACCTCCCCAAATCCCTCCAGTGCCCGTAAGCCAAACAGCCAGTAGGGTCCTAGCTGGGCTGCCAGGGGGGTGAGGAGGGTGAGGGCTGCGGTGCCAAGCACCCCTCCCCCCAAGAAGATACTCCCCCCAAAGTGCCCGGCCAGGTAACCCCCGGGGATCTGAGTCACCAGATAGCCAAAGAAGAACGCTCCCAGCAGCAGGCCCTGAGTTGGAGAATCCCACGAGTACTGAGGTATCTGAGAGAGCGAGAGAGAGGTAAATGGGCATTAGTGTTACGTATCAGTTTGTGAGTGTCTTGTATCTACTGTGCATACTTTGCATGTGCAGTATGCCCAGTACGCATGCATCATGTTTGTGTGAAGCATATTGATGTACTGTAATATATGAGTAATAATATATGCTTTAATATGCATGTACAGTATACTATAGGTCTAGTTGTGGATACTTTGGAAAAGCTGGTACTTACCCCGTCTGGTTGGTCTGGGGTTTGGCTGCTGTTGTTGTTCCCGTGGGAGGACACTGGGCACTCATGGCCAACTGAGCTGTTGAGAGATGGTTGGCTATTGGTCCCATTGACCATGGCGACCATGGCAACACTTAGATTGACACGGAGACCGTAGACAACGGAGAATCCGAAGAACATCATGATGGCCAGATTGCAGCGTGCAGAGCAACATTGTGGAGGTACTGTTAGACATGATGACAACAAGTGCACAATCACACCTCACAGTCTATCTGAAAACACTTAAGACTTAAAGATGACTATTTAAACAGCGCTGGTGGAACATCTACACTAGCAAACGAGGAGTACTTGACACTTAAATGACCTATTTCACTAGCACTTAGCTAAAGCATAGGGACATATCCAAACTTCCAGGTAGGTCAAATTTTCACTTGATATGACTTCCTTCAACTATCATAAAGTTATCGTTACATAATAAATCACCCTCTAGCACATCCATGCTGCTGAGTGCTGACTATGCAAAAAAGCAACCCAAAAAAGTAGACACCTGAATCATCAACATCCACCACTTCTTTTTTAAGTAGGGGTGTTGTATCTCCACTCTCATCCAGTGGGGTGGAGTTGATGGAGTATCCATTTTGTAAAGCCATGACAACCACCAGTCAGGTGACAGCCAGAGATGGAATGAAGTGAGTGTGATCTGAGGTCACCTAACCATAGTGTCCTAAGAAAATATGCAGGACAGACAGAGAGCAAGAGTCAGCAGGAAAAATGGCTTGATATTCAGTCTCATGCGCACGCACACACACACACACACACACACACACACACACACACACACACACACACACACACACACACACACACACACACACACTCGGGTTAAGACTACAGACACAGGCTGGATATGAGAATGACCATGACTAGACAGGTCAATGGTCCTTATGGTGTTCAAATAAATCCATGGGAGATTGTGCAACCATTACAAAACACCTGACTAAGTCAAAGAAATCAAATATACTGTAGACATGCATTATAACAGTAGACTTAGCTCTTTATATTGAGGAATGTTCAGAATTCAGGGTTCTCCAACCCTGTTCCTGGAGAGCTACCCACCTGTAGGTTTTCGCTCCAACCCCAGTTGTAACTAACCTGATTCAGCTTCTCAACCAGCTAATTATTAGAATCCGGTGCGCTAGATTAGGGTTGGAGCGAAAACCTACAGGATGGTAGCTCTCCAGGAACAGGGTTGGAGAGCCCTGGTTTAGATAGAGAAAAAGGTTTGACCAATTACCACAAGTTGGACTGGTTGGACCAGAATGTTACTCACTTGCCGTTATTGAGTTTCTAGACCTAGATCATAGGACTGGAGAGCATCATACATTCTTCTTCTTCTTCAGATGATGCTCCAAATAGTTTTAGGCTGCCTGGTGGTGTGGCTTATCCATATTGATCCTGAGGAAAAAAACAAGAACAACAAATACCAGTCTGTGAATTATGGCCTATGTAAAGTCAGTCACAGAAGCACGATTTTAATGATTTTTCATAGCTACCTCTTTTAGAGCTGGAGTATGCAATAAATCTGATCTCAGCATACAGGTCTGTCCACTAAATGAAATAAACCGGTAGTCTTGGCCTCTCCTTCACTCTGACTGTGACTTGTGCAGACTGATTAAAAGCAGATGTGAACCTAGTGTATCTGCTGACTAATAAAACGACCACACTCAAAGGTAACCATTGGTGGAACAGAGAGCAAGTCAGCTGATGAGGGTGGTGGAATAGAATTACATAATGTAGTGCCTTTTGACATGGTGTAGTGGCCATTTAAGGTTAATGAAGTTGATTTATTTTATTTAACTAGGCAAGTCAGTTAAGAACAAATTCTTATTTCCAATGACGACCTACCAGTGTTCTATTTGTGACATATTTGTGTATGAGTTGATAATCACTAGATTTTTTTACTGAATGTTATGGATTCTTCTCATATCGTTTGATAGTGATTGACGGCAGAGCTACAGATTGCAAAAGGACCGAGGACACTGATTCTTATTGTATTGATTACATTATGCACTGTGTGATTCTGTAGCAGCAGGCAAAGTCACTGTCTTTTGTTTTGACTTCGCACAAGCCTCTCGGGCTGATGTTAAGAGAACATTTGGCACTGTCTGAATATAAAGGGCCTGTCTCCAAGAGGCCCGTTAGACATTTTCTCTGTTTCTGTGCTAGAGGTGTCTCCCTGTTGCACCTTGTAAGTAAACCAACATTATTTTGATTGATGTGATCAACGACTGCTCTCCTTTTTGTTCACCTGGAAATTCCCATTACACACGGACAGACTCAAAAAAACATGTGCATTGGTATGTGATTGTGTGTTTGTAAAGTTCACTTCTCCCAAAGTTGGTAAATAACTGTGTGTAGTTTAGTAATTCTCTGCTTCTTCTTTCAATCATAACTTCTCCATTTTCTGACATTAGATTTGGAAAAGTTTTTTTTAAATCCAACCTGTTCCCCATAACTAATTGGTATCACCCGCCCTCACTGTCTATAATGACAACAAACAATGCAATTAATTATGCTCACATTACAATAGCCTCATTACATGACAACTTGTTTTCTTTTAAGTGACAGACCTACAGGAATATAGGAATTTCTTTGACTTCTATGGCTTCTGACTATGCTGTGTTGTCATGGGTTTCTGCCATGCTATGTTGTTGTCTTAGGGCTCTCTTTATGTAGTGTTCGGCTGTCTCTCTTGTTTTGATGTGTGTTTTGTCATATATTTTTATTTAATTTATTTGTATTTATAATCCCAGCCCCCATCCCCACAGGAGGCCTTTTAGCCTTTGTAAATAAGAATTTGTTCTGAACTAACTTGCCTAGTTAGAAAAAGGTTAAATAAAATAAAAACATTTTTAAAAAAAAGGTTATTACAACACTGGAAGCTTATAAGCAGTCAGTCATGCATGTGAATCGAAACATTCACTTGAAACAGCTGGCCACATTGGTACACAACGAGAATAGATAGCTAGATAGGTCTCATAAGCAGATCCAAAATAGTACAGCTGCTAGTGCATATTAGTTGAATTTGAGCTATAAAGCAAACTTACCTAGAACGAATGGACTCTTCAACCCAAGCCCTCTGGTTTACGTTGCACCTGTCGTATTTAATAAATGTGTAAAGAGCTCCCCGTTTTGCCTTATAACGCCTGTAGCGTCCTTACTGCTTGTAGCCTTTCCACTTGGCACAGACAAAGTAAAAACAGTAAAAATGTTGTGTACAATGTTTGCGATTCAGGGAAAGCGGTAGTCACATGATCAATACTTTTTTTATTCAGTGTCGTAGTTATGAATTTACACTGATTTCTACAACACAAGATAATCAAAAGTAATGTACACAGCGCGCGATATGCTGCTCCGTATGATGTGGAAGTCGATGATTTTTCTCAAGTTTCTTCCTGGTAGCTAGCATGTCATGTGACAAACTGTGGCGATTCTGAAAAGTAAGTAGTAGTTTATTTCTCTGTTTCAGATTGAGTGTTTATTGTTCAGCAAATGTGTATAGTTTCGATATTCAGTGAAACACGACTAGCAAGAAATGTAGACAGGTATCTATGTCTGATCAAGCAACTATCAAGATAGGAAAATAACGTCGCTAGCTAACATTAGTTTCCCACATTTGGTAAGCTAGCGTAGCGTGCTAGCTAACGTTAACTGGTTTGTTATAGAATAAAGGCACCCCCCAAACTTGGCTTTGATTTTGGGAAGCTCTCGTAGCCATATTCCATGATTTTGACAACATGGAAAACCCTATCAAACAAGAATCACAGCATTAAAGGCACACTCTGCCAGTCCTTGCATTCATAATGACTATGTCTGCATCTGAGAGATTACGTTTCCCCAGCCCCATCGCACAGTTTACCAAACAAAATGCCAGGGCCAGGCTGTTGAAATTACATATTGTGCCTTTTAACACCGCTAATAGCCCACCCACTTTCCTGTTGTATCACATGACTGATTACATAGATTGACTTTGCATGAGTTCACTTACCTTCTGGTCCTCTTTATATTGATTTCAGGGTTCAAGATGACCACACTTCTCCGCATGCTCCTGGGGGCTGGCCCCCTGCTGTCACTACTTGTCCTCAACCTGGTACATGGATCTGACAATGCCACCCTCCCATTGGTTATGTGGCATGGAATGGGTAAGCACATAGATGCATAATACTAGAACATTATGTTTTCACATACAGCAATGGCATTTCTCAGTTTGGCAGAATGGGCCACTACCTATATTTGCCTGTGGCCCTTAGATAAGTCATGCTATGTCAGATAGTGTATATAGACCCTGTTCTTGTTTCTGTTTGTACACAGGAGACAGCTGTTGCAACCCTCTCAGCATGGGCTCCATAAAGAAGATGATCGAGGAAGCAATCCCTGGCATTGACGTCCTGTCCCTGATGATTGGCAAGACTGTCATTCAGGTACTTTCCACTCTCCTTGAACCTATCTCTGTGGCAGGGCTAGCGCCAAAACAAATCAGTTGGACGGGCATTTGATTTCCATAGGCAGGCTAGTTTTTTCGGACGGACCTCCTATGTGATTGGTGAAAGACCAGTTTCAAATTTGATGAAGCTTCCAATTTACCCTACCATTTCTACCGATCTGTGTGCCAGTTATGATTATTTTTATATGGGCATTTTTGTGGAACAGTCATATTTCTATAATGTTTTTGTTTCTCAAAATCAATCGTCGCGTAGTTAATCACCAATTTGTAAGTCGCTCTGGATAAGAGCGTCTGCTAAATGACGTAAATGTAAATGTTAATCATAGAAATCAGAATTAAAATGATAAAAATCTCAAAGTTAAAATTCAACTAATGCAAGAGCTGTATGGACACATTGATACACCGTGAGCCATTGGCAGCTGAAGAAATGAGCGCATGGAACTCAGAGATAGCCTGTTGTTCAATGCAGCAGTAGGCATGTAACTCCCATTGTCAACTAAGTAAAATAAAACCTAAAGCAAACATATAAAAACAGTAGGATATATCCTGATATTCAGGTTCTTTCAATCGCATTCGAATCAAATCAAATCAAATTTTATTTGTCACATACACATGGTTAGCAGATGTTAATGCGAGTGTAGCGAAATGCTTGTGCTTCTAGTTCCGACAATGCCGTAATAACCAACGAGTAATCTAACCTAACAATTTCACAACAACTACCTTATACACACAAGTGTAAAGGAATGAACAATATGTACATAAAAATATATGAATGAGTGATGGTATAGAACGGCATAGGCAAGATGCAGTGGATGGTATTGAGTACAGTATATACATATGAGATGAGTAATGTAGGGTATGTAAACATATAAAAGTGACATTGTTTAAAGTTGTTAGTTACACATGTATTACATCAAGATGGCAAGATGCAGTAGATGGTATAGAGTACAGTATATACATATGAGGTGAGTAATGTAGGGTATGTAAACATTATATGAAGTGACATTGTTTAAAGTGGCTAGTGATACATAAATCAAGATGGCAAGATGCAGTAGATGGTATAGAGTACAGTATATACATATGAGGTGAGTAATGTAGGGTATGTAAACATTATATGAAGTGGCAATGTTTAAAGTGGCTAGTGATACATTTTTCATAAATGTTTACATTATTAAAGTGGGTGGAGTTGAGTCAGTATGTTGGCAGCAGCCACTCAATATTAGTGATGGCTGTTTAACAGTCTGATGGCCTTGAGATAGAAGCTGTTTTTCAGTCTCTCGGTTCCTGCTTTGATGCACCTGTACTGACCTCGCCTTCTGGATGATAGTGGGGTGAACAGGCAGTGGCTCGGGTGGTTGTTGTCCTTAATGATTTTTTTGTCCTTCCTGTGACATCGGGTGGTGTAGGTGTCCTGGAGGGAAGGTAGTTTGCCCCCGGTGATATGTTGTGCAAACCTCACCACCCTCTGGAGAGCCTTGTGGTTGAGGGCGGAGCAGTTGCTGTACCAGGCGGTGATGCAGCCCGACAGGATGCTCTCGATTGTGCATCTGTAAGAGTTTGTGAGTGCTTTTGGTGACAAGCCGAATTTCTTCAGCCTCCTGAGGTTGAAGAGGCGCTGCTGCACCTTCTTCACCAAGCTGTCTGTGTGGGTGGACCATTTCAGTTTGTCCGTGATGTGTACGCCGAGGAACTTAAAACTTACTACCCTCTCCACTACTGTCCTGTCAATGTGGATAGGGGGGTGCTCCCTCTGCTGTTTCCTGAAGTCCACGATCATCTCCTTTGTTTTGTTGACGTTGTGTGTGAGGTTATTTTCCTGACACCACACTCCGAGGGCCCTCACCTCCTCCCTGTAGGCCGTCTCGTCGTTGTTGGTAATCAAGCCTAAGCATTAATCTCTGTACTCCGCCTGTCCGCCTCTCTTTCCGTCTGTCTTGACTTGAGCTATAGCTAGTGAAGATTTTTCAAATACTGTGAAGGAACTATTATCATTCCCAATGGCTCAACAAACAAAAAAAAGGACGATTTATGCAATGTGGACCGGAGGCTGCGTACGAAGGGTGTGATGCAATTGCGGAGCCGCCGGAGGCCAAATCGAGCTCCATAAGCAGGGATTTTAACTTGTCTTTGCAAGGCCTAGTAGAATTTTGGCAGTCAAGAACATAGCCTTGCTGAAATCCTCCCCCATTCTAATTTCCTTAATTTTGTGACTAAATTCAAATACTTTCTATGGCACACAGAGTCAAAAACTTTCTATAGAACAAACTTCACGTCAGGATAGGCAACCGAAATGAATAATTCATGTATGTCTGTTATATTAAACATAGAGGAGGGAGTAAAATGTAGGCAAGCAATAAACATTTCAGAACAACTACTAGTCGAATAAGACATGGGAGAGATGATGAATTTTGGCAAAGAGATTTATTTATAGACTAATACACTTGAAACAAATAGCAAAACCGAAAACTGCAGACATGACTAGTGCCTCGACCGCGATCAAACCAACATATAAAATGAAACGCAGCCTAACGTGATCAGAAATCTCAACTAGCAAGCAAGTCACAGCAATGAAGAATTGAGTGCGTGCGCGTTCACGCGTGGGGGGGTTTGGCAGGGGGAGCTTTTCAGCACAACATCGTTCCTCAAGTTATAATGCGTTAGTTGCTTACTGGACCCTGGCAATCTGTGTGAAATATTAACTAGCTAACAAACTAACCACTATCTATTAACTAATGTTTTCCCTCTACAGTATGTGGTTCATTTTCAGAATGAGAGAATTAGGTGAAAATGAGGCATTGCTTGTTAAACAAGTGGATTCAGGGATCAAGTGTATCTGAAGATGGGCCTGGCTTAAGCTGGATGCTACTATAGAGGTGAAAGGAACACCACACACTTTCCCTCTTTCTCACTTTTGCTGGCACATTGTAGAACAGATGTCCACAAGCAGAAAGTGTACAATGTAATCATGTGCAGTGTAGGCCAAAGATATTATTTTTGCTGTGTTGAACTGTGTGTGTGAGTAAGGAGGGATTATGTTTTTTTTACTCATTGAACATTATTTTTGCATACATGTAGTCTTGTGCACTTGATCGGTGTCTATAGTGGCCTCTATAATAGAGCAAAAATAGAATGCCTGTTTGTTTCATTCTATTTCTACTTTAAGATGTTTTTTTCCCAAGTGCAATATTTGTGTCTGTTGTCACAAGCGTTCTATTATAAAGGCTGTCATGGTCACAAGCGTTCTATTATAAAGGCTGTCATGGTCACAAGCGTTCTATTATAAAGGCTGTCATGGTCACAAGCGTTCTATTATAAAGGCTGTCATGGTCACAAGCGTTCTAATATAAAGGCTGTCATGGGAACAAGCGTTGTATTGTAAAGGCTGTCATGGTAACAAGCGTTCTATTATAAAGGCTGTCATGGGAACAAGCGTTGTATTGTAAAGGCTGTCATGGTAACAAGCGTTGTATTGTAAAGGCTGTCATGGGAACAAGCGTTCTATTATAAAGGCTGTCATGGTCACAAGCGTTCTATTATAAAGGCTGTCATGGTCACAAGCGTTCTATTATAAAGGCTGTCATGGTAACAAGCATTCTATTATAAAGGCTGTCATGGTCACAAGCGTTCTATTATAAAGGCTGTCATGGTCACAAGCGTTCTATTATAAAGGCTGTCATGGTCACAAGCATTCTATTATAAAGGCTGTCATGGTCACAAGCGTTCTATTATAAAGGCTGTCATGGCTAACTGCAATATTAGTGTAGTTTTGTTCTCAAGACTTGAGTGTCATTTGCAGTAAAGTCTAGGCAACAAATTACATTGGATTGCTTTCTTTACATTTTTTTAGCTGTGAGTTAGTTTCACATGAACCACTTTTTATTTTACACACAGAGACTGATCATGTAGGTCATATTCTTTGTTGTTTAATTAGTTAACCTGCATTTCCCCCTAGCAGGGATTTTTTTTGCATGTTTCAGTGCAACAAAAAAAAGAAAGTCACCTGTTTGCATCCCTGCATAAGGCTAGCTTGACTTGCTATAACATTAGAGAAACATGTTGAGGAAAAAGTAACTAAACAAAACATGCTTTATTATCACCCGAAACAATATATTTATCCTGTCTTGGATGTCAACCCCAATACATGTTCATGCCATTGTCTGCATTACAGTTAAAAACAGCTTTGACTACCATGACCTATTTCTGTATGCTAGCAATGCTACCAGTTTATGCGAATGGGAGTTAGCATTTTAAAGTCACATTTTCTAAACCTGAAAAGGGACAACTCCTAAATATTATGCAGCGAAATCCAAATCGGATTTTAGTAAACACTTTGTGGGCCTGTTACAATACATCAATCATGACGGATTTGACAAACATCCACATTTTTAGTTCAGATTTGTTGAATGTGCGCTAATCCAGCATCCTCCTAATCTCCACGGTCTGCATTCCATTGACCTCTTTACCACATCTATACCCATTACCTCCCCGATCTTTTTCCAGGAGTTCAAACTCATTTTAGTGTCCTTGAAATCCCTACACTTGGTATCATAAAGATGTATTTTATTTGTGAACTTGATCTGATAGTCTTTCGTCAAAGTTATCCAGGAAGTGGTCTTCTTCTTCTATAGTATTATGGCGGTCCGCAAACAAACGTTAGAGGTGCATGCCGCCGCCTACTGTACAATCTATTATACTTGGCGATACAAAAAAGGAAAAAAAGAAGAGAAACAAACCCCACGTCATTCCACTATTTGTGCCCTATCTAATCCTACACCAGGCTAACGGCCTGGGAGGACAGAAAACCCCTGTAACTCTTCTGCAGTAAAATCTCGTAATCCAAAGTACTTCTCTGCAGCTGCCACCACATCTGTTTTCTGTGACTTACGTTCCATTTCTGCGGTACAGTTGATAACCATGGCTATGAATGCTAAGAAATCAACATTACTGAAACAAATATTATTCCAATCACTCTCTATTGGCCTCGGCCTACTCACAGGAATCCTCTCAGGATCCCTCGCCTTGTACACATCTTACTCTACTAAACTCTTCACTGCTTCAGCATACGACACCTTCTGTACCACTCTGATCCTGGCCACCTCAATCTGTCTTTCTCTCCCCGGATACTTCTGATCACCATGGGTACCCTTAATTAAAGAGGTGTCTGGTGAGTGAAAGGCAGGTTGAGAATGCCAGGGTCAGAGTAGTGCAGAAGGTGTTTTTATGCTGAGGCAGTGAAGAGAGTAGTAGAAGATGGGTCCACAAGATTCGGACCCCTTGACTTGTTTCACATTTTGTTATGTGACAGCCATCTTCTAAAATAGATTTTTTAAATGTATCAATCTACACACAACACCCCATAATGACAAAGCGAGAACAGGTTTTTAATAATGTATGCAAATTTATTAAAATTAAAAAACATACCTTATTTACATAAGACCCTTTGCTATGATAGCTAAGGTGCATCCTGTTTCCATTGATCATCCTGGAGATGTTTCTACAACTTGATTGGAGTCTCCTGTGGTAAATTCAATTGATTCAACATGATTTGGAAAGGCACACACCTGTCTGTGTAAGGTCCCACAGTTGGCAGTGCATGTCAGAGCAAAAACCAAGCCATGAGGTCGAAGGAATAGTCTGTAGAGCACCGAGACAGGATTGTGTCGAGGCACAGAAGGGTACCAAAAAATGTCTGCAGCATGAAGGTCCCCAAGAACACTGTGGCCTACATCATTCTTAAATGGAAAAAGTTTGGAACCACCAAGACTCTTCCTAGAACTGGCTGCCCGGCCAAACTGAGCAATCGGGGGAGAAGGGCGTTTGTCAGGGAGGTGACCAAGAACCCCTTCATGGTAGGGTGGCCAGACGGAAGCCACTCCTCAGTAAAAGTTATATGACAGCCCGCTTGGAGTATGCCTAAAGGACTCTGACCATGAGAAACAAGATTCTCTGGTCTGATGAATCCAAGATTGGTCTCTTTGGCATGAATGCCAAGCATCACGTCTGGAGGAAACCTGGCACTATCTTTACGGTGAAGCATGGTGGTGACAGCATCGTGCTGTGGGGATTTTTTTCAGTGGCAGGGACTGAGGGGAAAGATGAACAGTGCAAAGTACAGAGAGATCCTTAATGAAAACTTGCTCCAGAGCGCTCAGGACCTCAGACTGGGGTGAAGGTTCACCTTCCAAAAGGACAATGGCCCTAAACACACAGCCAAGTCAACGCAGGAGTGGCTTCGGGACAAGTCTATGAATGTCCTTGAGTGGCCCAGCCAGAGCCTGGACTTGAATCCGATCGAACATCTCTGGAGAGACCTGAAAATAGCTGTGCAGCGACGCTCCCCATCCAAACTGACAGAGCTTGAGAGGATCTGCGGAGAAGAATGGGAGAAACTCCAAATACAGGTGTGCCAAGCTTGTAGCGTCATACCCAAGGAGACTCAAGGCTGTAATCACTGCCAAAGGTGCTTCAACAAAGTACTGAGTACAGGGTCTGAATACTTATGTAAATGTGATATTTCATCCAATTTTTTATTTGCTACATTTTCTAAAAACCTGTTTTTGCTTTGTCATTATGAGGTATTGTGTGTAGGTTGATGAGGGGAATAAATAATTTTAATTAATTTAAGAATAAGCCTGTAATGTAACAAAATGTGGAAAAAGTCAAAGGGTCTGAATACTTTCTGAATGCACTGTATGTATGTAATTGGGAATTGATCATTATAAACAATCAATGGGCAAACAATTCACACAATGAAATGTGCAAGAATTGGCGGGAGACAGCTGTGCGCATTCTAGAGAACTAAGTACCTGCTTTTTGAACAAGACGCGCCATCGTCCGAACAGTGTACTGTGCACCTGGCAACTTTGCTTTACTCTTCAAGAGGCTGAAACCTGAGATCTGTATATAATGATGAGATGCTCATGTCTCCGCCCTAACAATGGGAGTCGTCCCAAAGGCGGGAAGGCAGGCGACAAGCTTAAGTCTGCATATTATGCCCATAGAAACGCATTAGGCTTATTTTGGACAGATTTTCGCAAATAGTGAACCCTCTTACTCTCTGCTGAAACTTTCTCACCGGAGAAAGCATCCGAGTTAGCGAAACAGCGCCCCTCTGTCTTAATATATGTAGCCCATGTATCTGATGCTGTTTGGCCAGAAATAGTATGACATGCCATACTCTTTTGGTCCAGACAGTATCAGATACAGTTGAAGTCAGAAGTTTACATACAGTTAGGTTTGAGTCATTAAAACTCGTTTTTCAACCACTCCACAAATTTCTTGTTAACAAACTATAGTTTTGGCAAGTCGGTTAGGACATCTACTTTGTGCATGACAGAAGTAATTTTTCCAACAATTGTTTACAGACAGATTATTTCACTTATAATTCACTGTATCACAATTCTAGTGGGTCAGAAGTTTACATACACTAAGTTGACTGTGCCTTTAAAGAGCTTGGAAATTCCAGAAAATTATGTCATGGCAAGACCTCAGAAAAACAATTGTAGGCCTCCACAAGTCTGGTTCATCCTTGGGAGAAAACGCCTGAAGGTACCACGTTCATCTGTACAAACAATAGTACGCAAGTATAAACACCATGGGACCACGCAGCCGTCATACCACTCAGGAAGGCAATGCATTCTGTCTCCTAGAGAGGAACGTACTTTGGTGCGAAAAGCGCAAATCAATCCCAGAACAACAGCAAATGACCTTGTGAAGATGCTGGAGGAAAGACGTACAAAAGTGTGTGTGTGTGTATATATATATATATATATATATATATATATATATATATATATATACACACACACACACACACAGTAAAACGAGTCCTATATTGACATAACCTGAAAGTCCGCTCAGCAAGGAAGAAGCCACTGCTCCAAAACCGCCATAAAAAAAGCCAGACTACGTTTTGCAACTGCACATGGGGACAAAGATCGTACTTTTTGGATAAATGTCCTCTTGTCTGATGAAACACAAATAGAACTGTTTGGCCATAATGACCACCGTTATGTTTGGAGGAAAAAGTGGGAAGCTTGCAAGCCGAAGAACACCATCCCAACCGTGAAGCACGGGGGTGGCAGCCTCATGTTGTGGGGGTGCTTTGCTGCAGGAGGGACTGGTGCACTTCACAAAATAGATGGCATCATGAGGGAGGAAAATTATGTGGATATATTGAAGCAACATCTCAAGACATCAGTCAGGAAGTTAAAGCTTGGTTGCAAATGGGTCTTCCAAATGGACAATGACCCCAAGCATACTTCCAAAGTTGTGGCAAAATGGTCTAAGGACAACAAAGTCAAGGTATTGGAGTGGCCATCACAAAGCCCTGACCTCAATCCTATAGAAAATTTGTGGGCAGAACTGAAAAAGTGTGTGCGAGCAAGGAGGCCTATAAACCTGACTCAATTACACCAGCTTTGTCAGGAGGAATGGGCCAAAATTCACCCAACTTGTTGTGGGCTACACAAAACGTTTGACCCCAGTTAAACAATTTATAGGCAATGCTACCAAATGCTAATTTTGTGTATGTAAACTTCTGACCCACTAGGAATGTGATGAAAGAAATAAGAACTGAAATAAATAATTTTCTCTACTATTATTCTGACATTTTACATTCTTAAAATAAGGTGGTGATCCTAACTGACCTAAGACAATTTTTACTAGGATTAAATGAAAGGAATTGTGAAAAACTGAGTTTAAATGTATTTGGCTAAGGTCTATGTAAACTTCCGACTTCAACTGTACATGGTCTACACATACTGAGACAGAGTGGCGCTGTTTTGCTCGCTCGGATGCTTTTTCTGTGATTGAAGCGTCTTCTGTTGGCGCACATCTCGGTCAAAAAAATGATAATTATTTAGAGTGGCAAGGAGGTACGGTAAGGTGGGCCAGGCCCCCTAAGGCCTGTCCATAACTCCGGCCCTGCTCAGTGGTGGACAGTCATAACTTGCAGTGACCGGTGTGGATGCTTGCCTTTGCTCCAGACAAGCAGTAACGCACACGTTCCTACTAATGAAAGCTTTGATTGAAGTCGATTAGTAGAATCAAGTGTGTTACTGCTTCGTTGCTGCGACGCTTGCACTCACCGGCCCTTTGTAGGGTAAAATAGCTCACCGCTGACCTGTTTTCTGAAATGTGGTTTTCCTGTTTGCCAACTTTGTTACGTACCCAACATGAACTTCCTTGCCTCATATCTACCCCTCAGGACACAGAGAATGGTTTCTTCATGGATGTCAACGAGCAGGTGTCCATGGTGTGCAGCCAGCTGGCCCAGGATCCCAAGCTGAAGGATGGCTACAATGCCATGGGCTTTTCCCAGGGAGGGCAGTTCCTGTAAGTGTCTCTGGATCCGTACTCACAAAGCCTCTCAGAATGTTTTTTTAATAGAATGTTAGAGATTGGGAAGGGCCACTCCGGTTCTGGAGAGCTGCAGTACACTTTGACACCTATTCAACCAATGTAGTTAAATCAGGTGTCTTATAGCTGAGGTGGAACAAAAGCCTGCGACGACTCCGGTCCGCAAGGAGTTGCCCATCCCTGGTAAGAGGAGGAATATACATTAGACAAGAAGCTGTCATTCTCAGTTCTTCACCTTTCCACCTCTTTTCCCCCAAGGAGGGCAGTGGCGCAGCGCTGTCCATCTCCTCCAATGAAAACCCTGATCTCTGTTGGGGGACAACAACAAGGTAACGGCACCATGGCAACAGTGCCTTGTCACTATTCAGCAACATTGTTTTTCATTCACTTCCTGACAGTTTTGTAATGATTCTATTCTCCACATTCACAGGGGTGTATGGTCTCCCTAGATGCCCTGGAGAGAGCTCCCATATCTGTGACTGGATTCGCAAGAAACTCAACTCAGGAGCCTACACCGATACTGTGCAAAAACAGTGAGTGTAGGTTTACAACTCAGAAGGAAATTGTTTTGTTTGAGACAAGTCAGCAATATCCAGATTAACAGTATGACATAGTTACTGTACGTTTTTGAGAGGATGCGCAAAGAAAAGACAAAGTGCTTTGTGTATTGTGGCTGTTATCTAGTGGTACATTTGGAATCCTTGTCTTTATCAGCTTGGTGCAGGCACAGTACTGGCACGACCCACTGAATGACGACCTGTACAAAAAACACAGCCTCTTCCTGGCTGATGTCAATCAGGAGCGGGTTAGTATGGTGCTCATTTTCAGAATCAGACGTTATTTGATTGTTCATACAGTGCTGTTTGTCTTAATTATTCTCCTGAGAACTCTCCATAACTGTATTCCAATTTAATTCAAATTATCTGCTGCATTTCACCTCACAGGTGGTGAACGAGACTTACAAGAAGAACCTCCAACTGCTGGACAAGTTTGTGATGGTCAAGTTCTTGCAGGACAGCGTTGTTGATCCAGTTGACACAGAGGTAAATACTGGACACATCCTCTCTTGATGTACTGTCATCCTCCTACACTGGAATTACTGATGCTAATGAACAAGATGTTTTTTCATTTGCAATCTGTTTGTTGTAGTGGTTTGGTTTTCTGAAAACGGGTCAGGCGAAAGAGACCGAGACCCTTCAGGAGAGTGTTCTCTATCGAGAGGTAAAACCATCACGTTTACGCATCTTCAAACAGACATGTATTTCCATCTATTTGAATAATATAGATTGTAGTTTGTTATATTGATGAATGGTATCGGTTTTAAGGATCGTCTGGGACTGGCAGCGATGGAGGCAGCTGGGAAGCTGGATTTCCTGGCCACAGAAGGAGATCACCTCCAGTTCACCGATGAGTGGTTCAATGCCAAACTAGTTCCTTACCTGCGCTAAATACACCTAGCTAGCTACACTGACATTTCAGTTGACGTACGCACACACACTACTGTTGCACTGATCATTCCTATCATATCGATACCATCCTGCTGTTTAAATCGAATAATACACTTTATGGTTTTAAAAACAGTTTTACCCAGTTAACGTACTACCATCGAGAAATAAAGTTAGTGTCAGTTGGTTCTCAGAGATGCATGAGTCTAATTTGGAGATATCTATTCAAGTTTAAATGTAGGATCATTTGTTTAGCACTGTATTTTGGAATAAAAATGAATTATAAAAAGTGTGGTGGGTGTTTCTTTGCCAGTAGTGTGATGGTAAATAACATGGAACTAATGATATGTTAGGAAATCACTGGTTCTGAACTGAGCTAATTACCAAGCGCTCCTTGTGAAAAATAGCACGTCTTCCCAGATAGAACAAAACATAAGGGCTCGTCCTGCTCTTACTGTCTGGTCAGCCAATAAAGTTTCTTTGATCACACAATCAGACTCAAGACTGACATATATTGCAATTTTTGTTTAATGTCTTCCTCCAGTACTAATGAGCAAAATTTTGATTCTTGACCCAAATGAAATAAACTCCACATCAGAGCATGACAGCTACAAGAACAGGATAACCACAGGTTGTAGTAGAGACAGATGAGTGGATAGGTGGGTTGATGGCGACAGTGGGGTTAAGACAACTAGCATTAAAAAAAGCAATGTTTATACAGATCATTACAGCAGATAATCCAAAAATCATTCCGAGATCAAGGCAACCCCAAACTTAACCATTAATGATCAAACAGTATTTTGACGTCTTGTCGCTAAAACCACTTCTAATTTGTGTCAAAGTCAAGTCACACTTCCACATCATTCTCTCTTTGCCCCCATATTGTCTGAATAATATGGAATGTTCATTTTCAATGCTAAAGGGAATGTGTCTTGGAGGTTGAGCAAGGAATTAACATTTTTTTCTCTTTATATTTCATCTTTCAATATTTTTTTCAACACCATTTTGCTTCAGTGTTATGATAAAAAAAGACAGTGATCCTGCACGTAACTTATTTTACCTATTTAAGAGTGATGACACAAATGTTATATTTAGTCAATCTCTATGAATGTTAGCATTGTCGACTGTAAAGAGGGGTTGGTTGTACATGTGCTTCACGGCTAAATTGCATAAATGGAACTGAAACCTTGGACCCCTGAACACATGCCTCCCCCTGACCAGAGGGGAAATCCAATTAACGATTGGTTTAAGGAAACATTGGCTGATGTTTAGTGTTTAACCACAGGTGTGATAAAAGCTTTGCTCCCTCGCGCTCGCTATTACATTTATCATTAGCAGGAAATCAAAAATCAACCTGGTTGTTGGCAAACCCATTTGAATACGCTCACTGGTCATGAGGATAACCGAATCGAATAACAAGCCGCTCCCTGCAATTGGCTGAAGGAATGCTCCAGATAAAGCAAGCAGTCCTCTCATTGGCTGAAGGAAGAAACCGCTAAAGCTTTGATTGGCAGATTGGAAAAATATGGGTGCGGTTGAGATCTCAGTCTACTTTGTGGTTTGGTTAGCTGGTCGGTCGATCAGTCAGGTAGGCATTTGCAAAGGGGAGGCTGTTTCGAGTGCTGCGCCTCTATCCAGCGATCTCTGTACAAGTGGTGACAAGCTTCTTTCCATCCCAGACAGTCTTGAACTGCTCAGGAACAGGGATCTCAGTCTGAGAAACAAAGGAGAAATGGTAGTTTATCATCACTTTTCCACATCACATGTATTACCATGTTGTTCCATAATTGCCTTTAATGCCAATTAGACAAGATTCCCCCATAGATGTACTTACATAGTCTCCGTCTTTACCAGGTACCAGCACGTTCATCTCTGAGCTCTTGGCGCTGACGATCTCACACTCCAGCGAATCTTTGCTCAGGTACACGTGGCAACCGTCAGTCTTGTTGATGGAGATGGTGGGAACCTTGCCCAAGACCTGAACACACCAGAGGGTTAAGTGTGATTCTACTATGATTAAATAAATCTGTTGTGTACTGTGCAGAGATAAAACAGCCATAAAAGTTTAGAAAACATGCAAAGTAATCTGTCAAATGTCACACCCACAATCAAATTGGAGACTTTTAATATGTAAATGACAATCGGACAAAAGCTGATATGATCCGTTGTCACAGTTGTGTGATATCGCCATGTTCATTGGCTGAATGACCAGCTCCTTTCACAGTGTCCATTTTCTCATTAATGGAGATTAGAAATACACACCTGGACCTTGACGTCCCTGCAGTTGATAACCTCTACAATGCCCACGACGTCGTCAAAGACCAGACCCAGTTTCTTACAGTTGTCTACAAGAGAGGAACCCTATTAACAAATGCCCTTCGTTGACCTTTGACTTTAAAATGTGTCCACACACGGGTACGTCCTTACCTAAAGTGATGGAGTTTATCTTGCCCTTGATCTGCAGGGTGCTGTTGTTACACTTGAAGGCGTAGACCACCTGCTTGAGCTCTGTGTCACTGATCACCATGCCCTGGACACCCTCTTGGTTCTCCTATTTGTCATTACACAGAGGAAGAGGTTAGGGGTTAGAGAGGAAATACACTCCACTCCTGAAAATGCAATGGCTCGGGACTGTAGTGCTCAGTGCATGACGAAACCCGTGCATTCAGCTCAGGGGCAAACCAACAGCCCACGTATCTGAAATGCTCCCTTCGTGAGTTCACTGTAGTGGAAACTCTGCTTATATAGTAGATTCTTTCATGGTAAACCAAGTAAGTGGTTTATAAATATTTGTACATATAAAGCCTTCAACATTTTCCCATGAAGCAACAAGTAAACAAAGCCAATATTTATGGTTGCACACCAAAAGGAGTCATGCACACCACTGTTTGGAAACACTGCTGCGTTACATGTGTTGGGAAACACAGCTAGATCCTTACAGTAACTGTCCAGTGTTTCCAGATTTCTATGAAAAATGACCATAGGTCTTCCTTCCAAACAGTGGTAATTAATGCATGTTAAAAAGCAGCTTCTCTGTGTTGGAATGTTGTGGGCGTACCCCAACAACAGAATGGTGTGGGCTTAAAACGGTCATTAAAAATATGAACGTGAATACACCGCTGATTGGCCAGCTCATCCTCCATGAGGAAATAGCATGCATTTTGTGTTTTTTATTTTTGTAAGTGTTTTTCTCCAATTTATGCTTTGACCACAAATACGAGTATAGAATGAGTCAACAACATTATTTGAGTTTGAATTAACAGAATATGAACTTTTAAAAGTGCGATTTTCACTGGACAGTTACTTTAATTTAAGGATCTGACCCCAATTTTCGCCTAAAATGACATACCCAAATCTAACTGCCTGTAGCTCAACACCTGAAGCAAGGATATCCATATTCTTGGTACAATTTGAAAGGAAACACTTTGAAGTTTATGGAAACGTGAAAGGAATGTAGTAGAATATAACACAATAGATCTGGTAAAAGGTAATACAAAGAAAAAAATCAACCGTTCTTTTGTATTTTTTTGTAGCATCATCTTTGAAATGAAAGAGAAAGGCCATAATGTATTATTCCAGCCAAGGCACACATTTGATTTTGTCCACTAGATGGCAGCAGTGTATGTGCAAAGTTTAAGACTGATCCAATGAACCATTGCATACCTGTTCAAAATGTTGTATCAAGACTGCCCAAATGTGCCTAATTGGTTTATTAATACATTTTCAAGTTCATAATTGTGCACTCTCCTCAAACAATAGCATGGTATTTTTTCACTGTAATAGCTACTGTAAATTAGACAGTGCAGTTAGATTAACAAGAATTTAAGCTCTCTGCCCATATCAGATATGTCTATGTCCTGGGCCATTTTGTTTTGTTACTTACAACCTCATGCTAATCACATTAGCCTACGGTAGCTCAACCGTCCCGTGCGGGGGGAAGGAACATCGATCCCGTAGAGGTTAAGGGCCTCTGGAGAGAGAGAACATTGCCCATAGGAACCTTTTTCCCATAGGAGGAACTGACCGTCAGAGAAGCAGATGTGGTGCACTGACGAAGCGTTCTGGGCCAGTTTGTCAGACTGTCTTTGTTTCACCCTGGCTGTACGGTCGAAACCCCCGTCACTGAAGCTACACTGTCTCTCTAATCCGAACTGCCTCAACTCCCAGCCTTACATCTGAAACCAAATATAGACATTCAATCTCCATCTCCATCTCTACCATATCAATTTAAATGTTGTTTGTTTTGCTTTTTATGTGCTTTGAGATTTTTTTCTGCAATGAAAAGCGCTATACAAGTTAAATTATTGTATACCAGTGTAAACGACTTGACAAGGACCAATATCTCACCACTTTCCACTTTTTGCCGTCAAGCTCCAGAACGGGGGGCAGCTTGCGAGAGGGGGCGGCGGTGGCCTCTGTCTTGGGGGAGCTGAAGTGCTTGGGTCCTGTGTGCACCGGACCGGTCTGGGTCCTCAGGTTGGGGTTCTTGTGAGTCATTTGGTCTTTGGGCACGTGCTTCAGGCCTAGGGACAAAAAGTAAAGGTAGGAAGGAGAAGGGAACACAAATATTGACTTTTTGTCATTTACCAGACGCTATTATCCAGAGTAACGTACAGTAAGCGCAAATATACTGTAAGATGGGTGAGACATGGTGCTACTGTCCTCGTAGACAAGGAGAAATGCCTTTACATAATGGAAGACTCTGTATAATGAATGAAGGAGTTGGGGTTCATTTGCTTCTCACATTGTATTATTTTCTTGATCCTTTATTTAACCAAGTAAGTAACATTGAGATCGACATCTTTTTCAAGTGAGCCCTGTATGTTTCAAAGTACTTCTTAATCAATTGAGCGTCTGATTCTTGAGAACTTTTGCTGATGCATTATTCGACATGTACCCTTGGTGATGTCAGCTCCCTTGTTGAGGGAGGCGAAGAGGGCGTTACGGGTGTCGGGCCCCTGGTCTCCACCACCGCCAGACGACCCGCTGAAGTCCATGGGAGGGGGAGGAGGGCCGGGGGGAGGAGGAGGAGCGCCACCGGCAGGGGGAGCTGCAGAGGCCGAGGCTACTGGACCCTGGGATGGACCAAAAAAAAGACAGCACATTGGTTATACACACGCCTAGACATGGTCATTTCCTGCTCTTAACAACTGGGTCTAATTCAATAAGGTGCAATGTTTGGAACTGTGCAGAATGGAACGGCTGACAAGAAACCAACACATTGGTGATTTTACCATCCGCCCTCTCTATCACACAAACAGAGAACTGTGCCGACAGACAAGTCAAACAGAGCCCAGTCTGACAATTCCATACTCCGCGTGACAGATCTTCATATATGTTAGATAAACAGAATTAGAAGGTTTCTATTTGGATCCGTTCCGCCTTCATAAACACGCCCATGTCATTACTTCACTCGTATGGTAACGGTTAGGATCACCTTTCCCTACCCCCGGCACTAAGTCTGTTGTTTATGAGCAGCCGATAACGTGTATCCCTCCTGTAGTGACATGAGAAGTAAAGAGAGAGCGAGAGTAGGGTAAAATGACTCACGCTCTTGCTCCAGGCCAGTCCGGTAGTGTGGTGCTGTTTGATGTAGTTCTGCAGCTCAGTCCAGATAGACAGGTAGGCCTTAACCCAGTCCACATGCTTCTGGTCCCTGAGGAGTAGGACACAAGGCAATTTAGCTTCGCACAACAGGAGGGAGACCAAAAGGATGAAGAAAACATACAGTATTCAACTATGAGATTAAAACCAAAACTTATTTTGGTTTTAATTTAGCAGACGCTCTTATCCAGAGTGACTTACGGGCGCAATTAGGATTAAGTGCCTTGCTCAAGGGCACAGCGACAGATTCTTCACCTACTGGTCCAACGCTCTTAACCGCTAAGCTACCTGCCACCCACTTGGCAGTCAGAAAAAGGTTAAAAGGACAACAAACAGCAGATGGTCCTTACTTCTCCTTGTAGTCCTTGAGCACACGGTTGGTGTAGAACTGGGCAGCATCCTGCATCTCCTTCACATAGGGACCTGGCTTAGGAGCCTGGAAGAGCAAGAACATCGCAGGAGATTTATTGCTCTTCAAACAGCCTGTGTGGACACAGCTCGTGCGATGGCTTACAATGGTTTTTAGATGCGTGCATTGCATCCACTGGCATACCAAAGTCTAGGTTTAACTTTGTTCATGATTGATCAGACTAAAATGCAGCAGTTCTCATTCATATTCATTACTCAAAATGATCATCAGAATTCCAGAGTTTCAACACTGATGCACTGTTGCTAAAGGGACTGTTTCAATTTCACTGCCAAACAACCGTCTCAGACTTCTACAGAATGAAAGAGGTGCTTGTTTCCGGCAATCACACACACACACACACACACACACACACACACACACACCTGGTGACAATGCCAAGGTCCTCCACTCACCATGGCGACCCAGCCGAGGGCAGGCACACTTTCGCTGACGGCCGAGAGGTGGTTGAAGAGGGGCGAGGAGCGGTTCTGCTCGCGGAACGTCTGCACCTGCTGGATCACTTTGGAGACGGGGTCCAGGAGAGCAGTCAAGGATGCCTATAGAGGGATAATAACCATGGCTTAAATCGTAACATCCTAGAGATGCAAATAAAGGAATGTATTTACACCTGACGACAAAATATAAATCACCAACCAGGGTGGAATAACGGGGAATTAATTACTTCGAATAATACATGTGGCAAGAGAATGTAGGAAAACCATGTCATTGGAATCAGTTGACCCAATTGCTACACTGCTGATTCAATACCAATATATCCGTTAATGAGACAACTACAGTAAATACACTGTTGAGTTTATGTAAATAATGACATTCTGTTGGAAACTATGTCATGTCCAGGGTCAAGGTGATTGCTGATGGGTGAACCAACTCACATCAGAGGGCTTCTGGGAGCAGGAGGAGGTGACCAGGAGCTGTCTCTGACATGAGAACGCCTGCTTCATCATGTCCGCCTGAGAGGGGGAGAGACAGAAAGGGATGAGAAAAGGTCCAGGTTTGGTTAACTGAATCATACACATCCACCAATAAGCATGACATGAGATCTGAGGAACATTACTCGCCAACTTTTCCCTCTAGTGCAATTCAACTTACATGCTTCTGGACGTCGCCCCCTATCTGCTGGCTGAGGGTCATGTACTGGCCAACAGAGCCCGTGATGATGGCATCATAGGCCTCAACGTAAGCTGCCAAGGCTGCAAGGAATGGGTGGCAACGGGCAGAGATACCAATGTTTAGACGATGTGTTTGTTCTGCTTGTGAGTCATGTTTTAATTTTACCTCCATTATCAAAGACAAAACAAACGATGACAACTGGTACAGTGGAAGTTTCTTTAGCATTATTAGGACCTGGACTCGCAATTCAGTCTCAGTCCATGATTTCTCGCATCCGTGTTTCCGTGAAAAGGGTTACAATATGAAATATCCTAAGTTTACCTCCAGAGCCTCCAGCAGAGCCACCGCCACCTCCACCGCCCGACACTGCCTCCAAACGACTCACAGCCACCTCCAGCCGCTGCACCAGACTTGCCAACGCCGCCATTCCTGGGGACAGACGACACATCAGCTGATGGGTTCAGTGGTCACTGCTTGTTTACTATAAAAGCATCACACAAGCGGTCGTTGACAGCAAGTGGTTTTGACTGCAGAAGTCTGAATCATTTCGGCATTTAAAGTTGTTCATTAAGTTGTGCATTAGTAGGCCTACTTGTCTCGGTATGTTAGTCTGTCTTTTGTCATTCCGTTACTCATACATTGTCTATAAAAAATAAAAAAGGCAGCCTTCTGCTTTTTTTGGCAATAAAAATCAGAGATCGTGGCCATAGATACAACTGGATAGAGAACAACCAAAGGGGGGAAGACAAGTTCGAACTTTAACCAAACTAGTGGTTAAATAATGAGGACTGGAATGGGGTTGGGGGACAAGACCTCCTGAGTACAGGTATGCAGGGAATAATACTGGCCTTCCCTCCCTGTCATTCCCATTATGCAACCTTCATTGTGGCCTGTTGTCCCACTCGTCTTCAATGACTGTGCGAAGTTGCTGGATATTGGGGGAAACTGGAACATGCTATCGTACACGTCGATCCCGAGCATCCCAAACATGCTCAATGGGTGACATGTCTGGTGAGTACGGAGGCCATGGAAGTGGGACATTTTCAGCTTCCAGGAATTGTATAGATCCTTGCAACACAGGCCGTGCATTATCATGCTGAAACATGAGGTGATGGCAGCGGATGAATGGCACGACAATGGCCCTTAGGCTCTCGTCACTATCTCTGTGCATCCAAATTAAATAGTGTTTATTGTCTGTAGCTTATACCATAACCCCCCCCCATGGGGCTCTCTGTTCACAAAGTTGAAATCAGCAAACCGCTTGCCCAGATGGCTTCATACACATGGTCTGAGATTGTGAGGCCGGTTCAACGTACTCTCAATTTCTCTGAAACGACGTTGGAGGCGGCTTATGGTAGAGAAATGAACACTAACCTGTCTGGCAACAGTACTGGAGGACATTCATACAGTCAGTATGCGAATTGTACACTCCCTCAAAACTTGAGACATCTGTGGCATTGTGTTGTGTGACAAAACTGCACATTTTAGAGTGGCCTTTTATTGTCCCCAGCACAAGGTGCACCTGTGTAATGATCATGCTGTTTAATCAGCTTCTTGATATGTCACCTGTCAGGTGGATGGATTATCTTGGCAAAGGAAACATGTTCACTAACAGGGATGTAAACAAATTTGTGCACAATATTTGAGAGAAATCAGCTTTTTGTACATATGGAACATTTCTTGGATCTTTTATTTCAGCTCATGAAACATGGGACCAACACTTTACATGTTGCATTTATATTTTTCTTCTGTGTACTCTATATATACCTGAACCATGTCTAGGCTAATTGAATACAGCTAAATCTATACTCAACAGTCCTCTGTGTTGACAAAGTGGGAAGTGATAAGTGTTGATAGAGCTTCTCTACTGTTGTGAAATGCCCTTGCAGGAGTGCAGACACACCCTATAGGCTGACATTGTGTAATAGAAACCGGATACCCTGTTCATCGGAGTGACTGTCTCAGGTACTGTCAGCTGAGTGGAAACACAGTCTTCATCCCATTAATGACAATGGATCCATGTCGCTCTATTCTCCTGGGATAATACCCTCACCGTTCACTTTCCCAGAGCAAAGCATTGCTTGTGACATTGGGCAGGGTATGCAAAACGCTACCAAATTATTCATTGGCTCTTGATTTGGTTAGAGATAAACATTTGTGTTCTGTATAGTGTACAGATGATCACTCATGAACTGCATTTTCTGTATTAACTGACTGTATACAGTGCATTCGGAAAGTATTCTGACCCCTTTTGTTATGTTACAGCCTTATTCTAAAATAGATTCAAATGGTTTTTTTCCCACCCTCATCAATTTACACGCAATACTCCATAATGAAAAAGTGAAAACAGTTTTTCAGAAATGTTTGCACATTTAAAAATAAAAACTGAAATACCTTATTTATATACACTACCGGTCAAAAGTTTAGGGTCACTTAGAAATGGCTGTTTTTTGAAAGAAAAGCAACTTTTGTCCATTAAAATAACATTAAATTGATCAGAAATACAGTGTAGACATTGTTAATGTTGTAAATGACTATTATAGCTGGAAATGGCAGATTTTTTATGGATTATCTACATAGGTGTACAGAGGCCTATTATCAGCAACCCTCACTCCTGTGTTCCAAGGGCACGTTGTGTCAGCTAATCCAAGTTTATCATTTTAAAAAGGCTAATTGATCATTAGAAAACCCTTTTGCAATTATGTTAGCACAGCTGGAAACTGTTGTTCTGATTAAAGAAGCAATAAAAAAAACTGGCCTTCTTTAGGCTCGTTGAGTATCTGGAGCATCAGCATTTGTGGGTTTGATTACAGGTTCAAAATGGCTAGAAACAAAGAACTTTCTTCTGAAACACGTCAGTTTCTGGCCATTTTGAGCCTGTAATCAAACCCACAAATGCTGATGCGCCAGATACTCAACTAGTCTAAAGGCCAGTTTTATTGCTTCTTTAATCAGAACAGTTTCCAGCTGTGCTAACAATAAAATAAAAAGGTTTTCTAATGATCAATTAGCCTTTTAAAATGATAAACTTGGATTAGCTGACACAACGTGCCATTGGAACACAGGAGTGAGGGTTGCTGATAATAGGCCTCTGTACACCTATGTAGATAATCCATAAAAAATATGTCTACACTGTATTTCTAATCAATTTCATGTCATTTTAAATGGACAAAAAACTAGACATTTCTGTGATTTTGAGAGAAAAGCTAAGTGACACCAAACTTTTGAACAGTAGTGTAAGTATTCAGACCCTTTGCTATGAGACTACAAATTGAGCTCAGGTGCATCCTGTTTCCATTGATCTTCCTTGAGATGTTTCTAAAACTTGATTGGAGTCCACCTGTGGTAAATTCAATGGATTGGACATGATTTGGAAAGGCACCCACCTGTCTATATAAGGTCCCACAGTTGACAGTGCATGTAGAGCGCCGAGACAGGATTGTGTCGAGGCACAGATCTGGAGAAGGGTACCAAAAAATGTCTGCAGCATTTTTATTTAACTTGAATTGAAGTCCCCAAGAACACAGTGGCCTCCCATCATTCTTAAATGGAATAAGTTTGGAACCACCAAGACTCTTCCTAGAGCTGGCCGCCCAGCCAAACTGAGCAATCTGGGGAGAAGGGCCTTGGTCAGGGAACTGACCAAGAACCCGATGGTTACTGACAGAGCTCCTCTGTGGAGCTGGGAGAACCTTCCAGAAGGATAACCATCTCTGCAGCACTCCACCAACCAGGCATTTATGGTAGAGTGGCCAGATGGAAACCACTCCTCAGTAAAAAGGCACATAACCACCCACTTGGAGTATGCCAAAAAGCACATTAAATATTTCCAGACCATAAGAAACATGATTCTCTGGTCTGATGAAACCAAGATTGAACTCTTTGGCCTAAATGCCAAGCGTCACATCTGGAGGAAACCTGGCACCATCCCTACGGTGAAGCATGTTGGAGGCAGCAACATGTTGTGGGGATGTTTTTCAGCTGCAGGGACTGGGAGACTAGTCAGGATCGAGGGAAAGATGAACGGAGCAGAGTGCAGAGAGATCCTTGATGAAAACCTGCTCCAGAGCACTCAGGACCTCAGACTGGGGTGAAGGTTCAGCTTCCAACAGGACAACGACCCTATACTCAGTGGCTTCGGGACAAGTCTCTGAATGTCGTGGAGTGGCCCAGCCAGAGCCCGAACCCGATAAAACATTTCTGGAGACATGAAAATAGCTGTGTAGTGATGCTCCCCATCCAACCTGACAGATCTTGAGAGGATCTGCAGAGAAGAATGGGAGAAAATAGGTGTTGACAAATACAGGTGTGCCAAGCTTGTAGCGTCATACCCAAGAAGACGCAAGGCTGTAATCGCTTCAACAAAGTACTGAGTAAAGGTTCTGAATACTTAGGTAAAATGTAAAAACATTTTTTTATACATTTGCAAACATTTCTAAAAACTTGTTTTTGCTTCGTCATTATGGGGTATTGTGTGTAGATTGAGGAAAAACACAATTTAATCAATTTTAGAATGCTGTAACGTAAATGTGGAAAGTCAAGGGGTCTGAATACTTTCTGAATGCACTGTATATTATTTGTCCATCTTTGAATGTGTTATGTACAGGGGCGGAAATCCCGAGGGGGACACGACCCCCCCATCCTGGGAAAAATATGATTTGTCCCCCCCAATATATCACTGAAACATAACTATGTAATTTAAATAATATTAATAATACGCAATGAAAGCAATTGTGCTGATTATAGACACTTAATAGCGCGTTTTTAAGTTTCAAAAGATTGCAACCCCCCCCACCCTTTGCCTCACAATGGTTTGATCCACTGCCAGTTCCTTAGTTGGCAAGCTAACAGAGGGGTCGTATCTACTGTCTGAAAGGCACTCAACGAACGTAACTGACGTGAGGTTAATCCAGTCAATCGCGCACACACTAGCTGAATATGCAGAGCTAGCGCGCAAATATTAACTATTAAGCTAGCTAGTACCTATTCCATTTATGTGGCCTCGTCAAAGATGGAATCTTTGCTATCGTCAATTTATTCCAAGATCAGCATGCAGATGATGTAAGTTAGTGCTTCAAAGTCCCTGTGATAAGGTTAGCGATAAACTGAAGTCCAAACTGAACAGAACTACACTCTCTTCTACCATTGTCTTAAATATATTTAATGGTCTCGTTGCAAAAGCAAAATTGTCGCAAGGGAACTTTTATTTATTTATTTTATTTAACCCGGGTAGCAAAGATTATAGCAAACACCACTGAAACGGAATTGGTGCTCACTAGCTTTGCAAATTCAGCTATTGTTGGAAGCCAGCCAATATGAAACAAACTATTAAAATTACAAAAGGTTGCAGCATATGTTGTGTAAATGGTGAACTCATACAGCTGTCAACTCTTGTCATTTTAATCTGTTTCACATTTGCTAGCTACCTTTTAGATCGAAGCACAAATAGAATGATAAAAGATAAGATGATAGAAGCCCATCTCCTACAGTAAATAACCTACACACTGTGTGTGTGTGTAGCCAGCCAGCCAGCCAGCCGCCAGGTAGAAAAATGGCAGAAAAATAAAAGACGGACATCAGAGTATTTTTCAGTACACCAAAACGCAAAGTAAAAACCCTAGTAGCCTAATATCTCAAAGACTAGTTGATAAAATGTTCATAAGAAAGAAATGAAATTCTAATGGAAATGTTTCACAATGATGTCATTGGGCAGAGCAGGCAACAGATGGCACACAGACAGCAGAGTTGGGGACAGATATGCAGGGACAGACTGGCAGAGACAGGGAGTCTCAGGTAAGTTTGTTGAGTCTTTGTTTGGCAACATTATGAAAGGTTCTCAATTTTTTTGACTTGTAAAATAGGAACATAATTGGAAAATGCCATGGATACCCCCACTCTCAACTTAAACTGGTGACTGAACTAAGATTTGTTAAAGGCAATGGTATTGCTGTTGTGATTAGTTGTGTAGTTTTGGGTACCGGTAGTTAGGAGTACGGCAAACACCTTATTTCTTTGGTTCCTCAATATACATTTACCATATTACAATGTAGGCTATGTGTTACAGCACTACTTTTGGTGTCCCCCTCAGGAATTGCTCTTGAGAAAATTTTATGTAATTGTCCCCTCCAAAGTTGATATCAGATTTTCGCCCCTGGTTATGTATGCAGAACCGCAACCGAACTTTCCCCATGGGCATAATAAAGTAATCTTATTTTGTCAAATTTGGTATCAGTGCAAACCCTTGACCTAAATGTATGGGCTAGGCCTGTGCTTGTAAAATAGGCTCTTCAAGGGCTGGTGGACCCAGAGACCAACTTTTATTTTACTTCCGTGCAATGACTCAACCTAGACCTGCTGCGGTTAAAGCAGGGCGAGTCAATTTGTGTTGCTTATATGGACAGTTAGGAAACAGTGCTTAAAGTGCACATGGAAAGTAGGAAGAAATCTTCTAATTGCGCACTGCAGCTACGGACGGTTGGAAGTCCTCCAAGTGATGAGCACCTGGAAACTAGCCTGTCCAGGGAAAATAAATATAGTTTTTCTAAAACTGCAGGTTTCAAGCGCGTTCTATTATTCAAGAGACCATTAGCAATAACACATTGTTTCACTTTTCAGCATAGATATCAGACCCTGTGAATGAGGGATTTTAGTATGTTACACAATATTCTCCAACACACTCGGGGTAGACGTGCGTTCAGACATATTAGGGAGAAGGAGTTTAGGCGCAGTCTGTCTGCGGTGTGTTCTGGTCAAGGATAAAAAAAATTAAAACGTATTTTCTGCTTTAGTAATTAGAAAATTATGGCAAATATACGCCGGCGTCTTGCGCCTACCGGTATCCAGTCATACACACCGTTTGAGCTAGACAATGTTCCATCAAGCTATCATGGCTAGCTAGCTAGCGAAGCACCGCTAATCTTCACAAACCGATGATAATGAGATTGGGAGTCGGCCGACTCCCAATCTAGCCTATGCTAGGTAGCTAGCTGGAAACAATGACATCGCTAACGTTAGCTGTGGCGTATTCATTACGCAGATTCTGTTGCAAAACCTTAATTAAAAGGAAGCGAACGAAACGGAATTTGAAACCTGAATTTGTCCAATAGAAACTCTCGCTTTACTCTTTGGTTCTTAAACGGTAACGTAAACGGTTTCCGTAATGTACACATACAACACCCTGTTTTGACAGGAAGAGTATGGGTTGGTTAACAACAACTAACGATTTAGCTAGTCAGCTCGATCCCCTCCCTCTGTGTTTCGACATTCCTGTATTTTAATGCATACCCCTCCCTTGTAGTGTTGCACACTAGTCTGCGAAAATAAATAACTACACATTTGGGTTGAGTCGTTTTAACATACTTAAATGCATAACACTATTCCAATAATGAATAATGTCTAACTAATACAATTTGACATCAAGCCAGCAATCATAACGATCATTTCTGAACGATTCCTTCATGCAATGAGGTCGGCGGCGCATTATGACATGGACTATTATGCACCTAAAACAATTTACGGAGGAATAACATAAAGCAGCATCCTTACCTGCTAAATTGGACAAGCACTGATTAGGTCTTTAAATCACGGTCAATTGTCTGTAGGAGCTAGCAGACTTCGTGCTCTGCCTATTCTTCCAGTATAAAACAGACCGTACAGTATGAAAGATGGGCTAAAACTGCTTCTCCAATAGAAATCCCCGATCACGCTTGTAGGCGATGTCATGGCGACGTTGGCTAGCTAAGCTCATGCGTAGAAACACTTCATCGGGTCTAACGGTCGTCTCTTGTTAAACTGCGCATGTGCAATCAAAGGCACTCCTTCGATATAAAGTAATTCTTTACGAAAATTAAAACGTGTCAGTTTGACACTTTCACACGGTTGGAGTAATAACATGTTTAACTACTTAAGACATTGGCTCGAATCGAAGTTGTGCTTTTAGATTTCGAGAAAATTAACAACTGAGGAAGAATTGTTCCCTTCTCTCATTGACTTCTCAAACCCTCAACCCCGACCTGCTCTGTTTGGTCTGTAACGCAAGCGTTCCCGAAAGTCTCTCGATGTTGCGCCTCTGGGTTTAGAAACTCTGTGGAATGATTGTGGACGTTCCCAGCTGTCACCGCGCGGATTTTATTCGCGCAACAATTCCTTTCCCTTATAAAGAGAACAGAGAGAGTGCAGATACATGAAATAGAACACTAAAACATTATTCCTCATCTTCTGAAATATAAATGTTATCCCACTCTCTGGTCTCAATTGCAATTAATCGGTCATTGTTCGAAACACATTATGGCCCCATCACTGTTATAAAATGTCATAAATTCGCCCTGGCTATCTACTCCGATTAAGAGCACCCTCGTTTGAGTGTGCCAAAGGGCAGAGTAACTGATGAATGTTAAAACGCTCAACACCCGTTGAATATGGCCGGTGTCAGTAAACGTCGGCAAAAAAAAGCATAATAAATTGTTGACAGCAGCACAGTTACAGTCACCAAAGCTCTGGATAACATGAAAATAGCCTAACCAGCTCTGCTAGGGCTAGTGTCTGGAAGTAGCTAGCCAACGTTAATTAGCCAGTTAGCTTGGGTGCTTGACTGCCGTTCAGGTCAGAACGCTCGGATCAACCCTACTCCTCCGACAGAGCGTCCAGTGTACTCTCTGAATTTACCAACGGACAATCTGACAACACCCTGAATTTACGAACGCGCTGAGCGCACTCTTACACTCCAGATATATCCCTGTATATCAGCATCTGATAGTAGGGTAGGCCTACTGACGTGACTTCTACACTCACTAACCCTCAGCCTCTCAACAATTCAAGTCAGCACAATTTTGAGCCAGTTTTGACTACCTATGTAATGGAGGTGGTTCAGTCAACCACACTGGCATGATGAGTGATCTTACTAGTGACACCTAAATGCTTGCGTTAGCTCCGCGGCCCAAAGCAATGTCTAGGCTTTATATCAGTGGGATAACAGTATTGTGGTGTACAGAGTTCAAACCTAGATAGTCACATTGGTGCATTGACCGGGATTCAGTCAATTTATGCAGCCTATCACGGGTCAATGTGGAGAGGAGGCCTGCAGTGTGACGCCCAACCATTAACTTGAAGAGGTCAGGTCTAAACTCAGAAGGCATCAAGATAATCAGCTTCATTTTCAAATGTTTTTTTATTGGCCAACAGTCTTGTTGAACCCAGGTTCAAACCCAGACACCAGCATATAGATCCCCACTGCCCTTCTCACCTTAGGCAGCCATAACAACCTGTAAATATATTTGATCAGTATCACTGCCAGTCACGTGAGTGAATGACTGCCATCAATGAACTGATTTTCTTGCTGTTAGTAGTTCCACAGGTTGCAATAAATGGGTTAATAAACATCATTGGTTGCAAGTAGTCTCTTAAATCAAAACAAGTCAAATGAAATAGTTGAACTCAGCGTTCCCCCCTAATTCTTGTCTGAACACATCTCTTGTGTAGCCGTTTCAGGTTAGGGGATAACAAGACACACCAATCCAACTGAAACAATGGCAGTGTTTAAAAGTACTAGAGGCAGACTGGCTGATCTATAAATCACCTTGCATCCAAATAACAGTGATCAGAGACTGTAGAATTGATACTTTCAAGCACCAATTTTGTTGTTAGCCCACCCACTCAAAATCTCTAATGGGAGATAGATTTAAAGGCATGCTCTGGAACTTTGTCAACTAATAAAGTATTTTTCACTCTTCATTTTTGGGCTCATGAGCACTACTTTCAGAACTACCGGCTAAAAAGCATACAAAAGTACCAGAGAATCTCTAACTTTCAGTCTCATTACTGAGTGGGTATTGAAAGCCATTAGGTCAACACTGGTGTGATGATCGAAACAGACGTACAAACTGCACCGTCTAGTCTATGGAGAGATCAAATGTCAAGCAGGCGGAATAACATTGATGAGACCACAGGCGGCCAACATCTCAGATGTCTTCATCTCATCATTTAGTGTTATGAAGCACTAAAGGGGAACCACAGTCAATAATGGTCAGCCATAAAAGAGAATGTGAAATCTGTAAGTGGCAATAGAATAGATAGCTGTGCGGCAGTGTTTTCTCAATGGTTCACAGTCTCCTTGGGTCAGAGAGCCAAAGACTTGTTTAGACTTGTGACTGGAATAAACAGCATTTGTTTACACTTTAAGATGTTTTAGATTAGCCATAGCTTTAAAGACTTTGGGAGTCTTGACAAAAAAAAAAAGAAAGGTGGACAACGTAAAACAGATTTGATTTTAATTTACAGATAATCCAGTTTCATAAGGTCTGGTCACATAGTGAGGAGAATCCTTCACTAAAAGGATCGTTATTTAACAATTAAATGAACACAGAATCCCTTTCATTTTGTGGCTGCGCCCTCTCTGCCGCCACAGTGGACTCCCAGAATGCTGCCAATTCGACTAGCGCATTGGAGGAATAGCATGAGATGACTTTGCACTGAGAAAGGTTTGGTAAAAAAAAAAAAAGATTGCTTATTTCACAGAGGGTTCCTCCGATTAGATCGGGGGCTTTCCTCTTAAACATTCAACAACCAAAAAAAGTATCTCTAAAGTCATACTGAAGGGTCAGGTTCACAGTAATCTTCATGCAAAGTGACAACACCACTCAAGTTTGGAGGAGGTACGTGTCGGGCAATGGAGAATCCCACCGCTCTGTATCTACAGCTGAACTGAATAAATTGCTAATCTGATCAACATGTGTGGATCAGCACTTGTTCAGTTAGCAGCCTGTGAGAGCAGTGAAGATGCAGACAGACATAGCCATTGTGAGCGTGAAAAACAAAGTGCGTCAGGATAAAAATGGTCGGCCAAAATAAATCTTAAAAACAGACAAGACGTTAAGTGGTCTTCCAGGTTCGAACAGTCGTTAGTATCTGAGGTGAGTAGGAACCATTGCCCCTTTCTTCCCCACGTGTCATTGGTGTCTTCATCATCTCCCAGGGACACAGTAATAGGGGTGGGGGCGTCAATGTTGTGTAGTCCAGTGTGTCATCCAGTGAGTTCATACAGTATGAGGCATGGCTCTCAAAAAACAGCATTTCCCAGGATCCTCTGACTCTGACCAGCATGGCTGACAGCAACAAAAGCAGTTTCGACTCTCAATGCTGGTTAAGTGTCAAACACTCAACGCTTTTCTGAAACGACATTTTGGCACAATTACCAAAAGCGCACATATTTCGATTTTTAGACACATTCAGGCACACACAACTCATGCAGACCTAACCACCATTCAAACATGAATACATATCATGACTGCAACTGTGCTCTCATGCACAGATATCTAGATTTGTTTTCATCTAGACAAGTCACTTGTCAACCATTTTGTAACCTGTCAGAGTAGAGTAGGAACATTCAGGCTAGTCTTCACTAGCAGTCTCCCGTTTTTTCCTGGGGGGGGGGGGGGGGGGTACTTTCTCAGTGTCTCAGGGGTGAACAGCACTCAACTTGACATTCTGACCATTTGTTCCCCTATCAACCCCCCCCACACATTTTTCCATTAAATGGTCTGTCCTTCTCAAAGGTTAAACCTAATTTCCTTAATCTTGGCTCAGTGTGGGCGAAGGGAAGTTTAAATACAAGGGTGTGTGGGTGGGAGGCTTGACCCTGTGCCCAACAGGGTTTTCTCTCATTCTCCAGGACCCATATGTCTTGAGTGTCCTATGGGTGGAGAGGTGTACGGTTTGTGTGGTGGAAAAGAGCGAAAGAGAGTGGGTGGTGAGGGTTTAGGGGTGGGGAGGGGTGTTCCACCACCCTCTGTTGCTATAGCAGCTCCTCTCTTTGCTTTTTGCTCCTCTTGGGGCCCTGGCCGTTTTCCAGGGTGCCGTTGTGGGGTCGGAGGAGGTGTCCTTGTTCCCTGTCTGTCCATGGGACCCCTCCCTGGCCGTCGTCACTGTCCAAGTCCGAGTCAGAGCGCATGAGGGCTGAGGACGAGGGGGCAGGGGCCGGCTTCATTCGGCCTGGTGGGGGAGAAAGGGAAAGGAATTTGCTGTTTTCAACATATTCTAAGATAATAAGGCACAGAGAGTAGGTCGTGTGTGTGTGTTACCAGCTCGGGGGGGGTGTAGCGCCAGTCCGTCCTGCTCTTCGCCATTAAGCATCTTATAGCGGCTTTTGCTCTTGTGGCGCATTTTACCCTTACCCCTGTTCAAAACACACAGTCCTGTCAGTCTGCTTATTCCACATTACTGGATGGACAACAAGCATGTATTTAAAACAGAGTAGCACGCCATGCAATGTAAACGAAGCAACATAATATTCATGTACAAAAATGTCAAACTCAAACGTTAGTGGCACTCTTACCCGCGGCAACAACACACCATACCCCAGACAAAGGTCGCGATGGCAACCACGATCATGAAGGATGCTATGGTCACATACAGCACACTCCATTCTGAAAGAGAGAGGGCCAATATAAGTCGCAGGTTGTCAGAACGAGAAAGCGCAAATTCAGCACTTGATATTTCCATTACGTCGCTTTCCGCTGTGCATCATACTCAGAAGTAAATTCATGTAGTCACGCGAGTCTTCACAGTATCCTAATGTATAATGTCATAATCTTCAATTTCACGAGTGTCCACTCCGCTCCTCACCACAGTTGCTCTCTTGGTCCCACAGCTGTCCTTTGATGAAATTCTCCATCCAGAAGGGGTGGCAGACGCAGGTCCGCGTGAATGAGTCGCAATCCCCGTGACTGGAGCAGTTCAGCTGGCAGACTGCAGGGGGAGAGAGACGTTAAGAGACGTGAACTTTGAATTCCGTCAGGCCACAGGTTTTCTAGAGTCTTCTTGACATCTTCTGGGTCAAAGACGACAATCCTATCCTAACTGTCTTTTAAGACTAGTCTATCTAACCTGGAGATTAATAAAACAAATATATTAAGCCAAACTTGAAGTTGTAAGTTAAAAAAAGAGGTAAGGGTAAGTCAAAATAAACTAAATTGCCCATACTTTAAATACCAGAAATGTAAAAACATAAAAATAAAATAATTCATTCATAGAGCATGTTTAATTTCACAGCAAACTCTCAATAACTGCTTGTCATGTAAATGAACTAAGTCTCAATTCATTAGTCCTAATACATTTCTCCATCCATGTCTTGCTTTTCTCTATTCGCGTGTCTGGATACTCACTGACTGTGTCCACCCGCCGTGCCTTGAAGATGAGGAAGTCGTTCTTCTGTTTGCGTAACTTGTTGCGCAGCCCCAGAGCCACACTGTGACCTGACAGAGGGGGGCGACCCGGACCCCCAGACACCAAGAACACCAGTCGAGTACTGAGAGGAGAGGAATGGAGATGGGAAGAAATTAATAGATTCCCTCAACCAGCCTAATTACGAATTATTCTTAGTAATTATAAACATTGCCTCTTAGTTTTGTAACAAAGAATCTCTCATGTCCACACCCTGTAAGTGTGGTAAAAAAGTTACACATTGTAAACGTGGCCATTTTTTAAATTTAAAATTACACATTGTTCAAAACAACACATGCTAAAACGTGTACAAGAAAGAGTACGTCAAATAAAGGGTGTACTCCTGCGTTCTTGTGCTTACATTGCAATTAAGTAACTCACTGTGCCAATAAAGTTGAGTGAGTTGAAATGAAGAGACCGAAACATAGAGGAAAGGAGCTGACCTGTGCTCGTTGAAGGCGCTGACTTCCCGTACGATGATGTCACTGTCGAGCACGCCCAGCAGCACGCCCACCTGTCTGAGCAGCATGTCTCTCTGGCGGTGGGACACCTGGGACACAGACACCTCCAGCACCAGCTCCACCAGGTCACGCTGCCACACGTCTGACAGGAGAGAGAGGGCGGAGGACAGAGTGAGGGAGAGAAGAAGAAGATAGTGTGTATAGGAGCCATTTCTGCTGTGCTTGTGTTCCATATAGTATTTCTCCTACTTCCCATAGATCTGAATGGATTGGGTGGAAGGAATATAATGGAAAATAACCCTAGTGTATCAAAAAGCTAGCTGTAGCTTTAGCCACATCCATTTGGTTCTTTCAAACCAAGTGTCGAGGGGTTGATTTTGGGGCTGTGTTTGTAGTCCATAAGGAGCCCACTGACCTGGTTTGACCTCTACAGTCCCTCTGTCTGAGCTGCTCTGGCCCTTGCTATCAGTCACAGTCAGAGTGAAGCTGTACTTTCCCTCCACCAGGTTAGTGAGAAACAGCACCGCCTGGTGGTCAGAGTTGTTCAGTACGTTCTGGGGGATAAAGACAACACAACTCTTCAGACAAGATGCATTTGATTTGTATTTGATCAGTTACAAAGATATTTTGTCTTATGTTGATGACACATATCTTAATTCAAAGACATTGAATTATGTTATAATTGTATATTCGAGCTGCAAGCAAGACACTACTGCAAAAAGAAAAAGTGGAAAACCTGGTCTGACCAGAACACATAAGTTGTTCAAAATATTTCCAGCAGTAGGTCCATTGTATGCAAATATTATTAAGTAGAATGTTTATCATGAGAAATGCAAGAGCAGATTGCATTTGGTCAGAATGTTTTTACCTAATACAACATGAAGAGGGAAATGTATGCTATATTGTACATTTTCTGTTTACTTACTATAGGTACATTGTATGTTTGCCACAGCTCCCCTAACACTTAATAATATTTTCTGTAAATATTTCTGTTATCCGTTATAGTACCACGGAGTGGACTCTCTCTCACCCCTGCTGCAGGACTACTGTCATCACGGGTCCACAAGTAGCCCACTCCACCCTTGTCGTCTGTGGAGTGGGAGCCGTCCAGGGCTGCAGTCCGCAGGGGAAGAGAGATGGCTGGGCTGGACTGGACATGGGCTACTGGGGGTTGGTCTAACTCTGGTAAAGAGAAGACAAGACACTTTTAAAAGGACATTGCCGTGCCAAAGAGTATTCTGAGATACTCAGTATGCTGTTTCTCTCCATGCACCTGGTAATAATATAGGTGTGTGAGTTATGCTTCAGTTATACTTCAAAGGGTTTTGAATAGTTGAGTGCGTCTCGTATGAGACCTTGTCTAGCTTGTTTCTGAAAGCTTCAGAGAGTTCCATCTCTGATACATTTCTTCGTCGGCAATTCTATATTAAATCAAGTTTCAAGTTTTTAATCACAAGTACAGTGAAATGCCTTACTTGCAAACTCAAATAATAACTGTGTCTGGTAAATACTAATCTCAGCACCCAGAAATGAATCCGAGGCTAAGGAAAAACCTACTCTTATGAAATCAGGAAAGAGAATTTAAACAAAAACACACACACACACACACACACACACACACACACACACACACACACACACACACACACACACACACACACACACACACACACGACAATTACCCTCTCGGACGATGACCGTGACCGTGTCGGTGCTCGCCAGCTTCCTCTCGTCCGTCACGGTCAGACTGAACTCGTACTCGCCCACCTGCAGCCCCGTCACCGTGGCAACGGCGCCATCGGCGTTCTCGATCTTCACTCCGTCCGGACCCCTGACAGACAGACAGACAGACAGACAGACAGACAGACAGACAGACAGACAGACAGACAGACAGACAGACAGACAGACAGACAGACAGACAGACAGACAGACAGACAGACAGACAGACAGACAGACAGACAGACAGACAGACAGACAGACAGACAGACAGACAGACAGACAGACAGAGACAATCACAGAGTCAGACAGGTGGAGAAACAGCAGTTCCACTATCCGCTGTCAGCACATAGCACTGAACTGAGCCATATAACATGAGAGATGGAAGAGAAGAGTGCTCCAAAGAGTCTTCTCCACTCATCATATTGCCTCTGGGAGTTGAACTAAGTGTCACTCTCATACACAGAGAACAGCGAGTGTGTAATTTGCCAAAGGGTGCTGTGTGTTTATTTGGGAGTGTGTGCGTATGCGAGTGTGTATGTGAGCGAAAGTGAGCATGCATGTAGTTGAGTGCGTGTGCGTCTATGTGCATGTTGGGTCTGTCTGTCTGCCTGCCTGTGAATACTGACTTGCTCTGTTTCCAGTGGTAGGCGGAGATATTCTGGTCGTCCGTGCTCTTGCTGCCGTCCAGAGTGGTGCGGTCCACAGGCAGGGTCAGCTCCTTCTCTGGACCGGCGTCTGCTACTGGGGGCTTATTGTTCTCTGAGGAGGATGGAACACAAGCAGGCTCGGGAGAACATAGACATGCTAGGAGGACAATATCCATATAGAACTGTATTTTCACCTACAGAATCGTGCTAGTTTTGTCTGTCTCTATTCTCAATGTATGTTTCATCAAGATTAAACCAACATCCATTCAGATATGTTATATAATAGCAAAGAATTAGAGAAAATATGTGTGGCTTATTTCATGTAAATCAGGCATGATATTCACGCAACTACAAGATCACACAAGGGAGGTAACAGCATTTTCCATTCATTTCTCTTGATGCTATTCCCAATGTAAGCCTCAACAAGGTTAAGCCAACACACATTCAGATAAGCGACACAATAGCATTGGTGTTGACAGTAGCCATAGATACACATGATCTATATGCTGCTGGATTACCTGGCTGGACGATAACAGTGACCCGTGCCGTGTCCTGCTGTCCGGCTGTGTCTGTGACAGTGAGCTGGAAGGTGTAGTCTCCTTCCTGCATGGCAGACAGCTGCAGAGTGGGAGTCCGAACGCCCTACAGAACGAAGACAATACTATCAAGATGGGAGAGAAGAATTTCCCTTTTTTTTGGTGCCGAAACAAAGAATTTCCACCTTCAAACAACAATTTGATAAGGCTATCATGAAAATAAAATAAAAATAAATAATAATAAAAAAGACGGAATCCCCTTGATTGCTAAGTAAGATCTGCGCATGGTCTCTGACAAACTGAAGCTCCCCCTGGTGTTCATCTCTCACCTGCATCTCCACCACCTTGCCCTTGCTCTCGGGGCTGAGCGACCACTCGTAGGCCAGCGGCTCGTGGTCGTCCGTGCTCTGGTTGCCATGCAGTGTGACAGAGTTGCGCGGTAGCGTGATGACCTGGTTGGGTCCGGCGTTGGCCACCGGCCGGTAGTCCACGGCCTTGTTGACCGACAGCGTGGCCTGGGTGGAGCTCTGGGCCCCGTCCGAGTCCGTAACAGTCAGACTAAAGGGGGAAAAAAATAGAGGACAGATAAAAACGACAAACTCAAAAACACACCAACTCATTTGTTTGAAGGTGAAGTAAAAGGTGTGGTATTGAAGGATGAGGGGGAAGACGGTTTTGATTGAACACTTACGCTTAATTCGAAACCAACCCCTAACATCTAACTACATGGTACTCTGCTAGACACGTGTAAATCTGAGATGCTAATCTGACTACCGTGCCGGAAGGTCCGGTTTATGACAGATAGACAAATTCCTAACATCCTCCTTGCTTCTAAGACCCACAGTAGCCTTCACCTACAGCTGAAATGGGGAGAGAGGATGAGGGACGTGGGCGTATGCATGTGAAATGGTATGAAGGAAAACATTTGAAGTAAGAGATAGAAGCGGAATACAAGGTAGAGCATGCCCATAGGGGAAAAAATAGAAAGAGGTACCTCAAGGAATATACAAGCAATATGTAGAGAATTTACAAGATGATGCATGCCCATTGAGAAGACAAGGTAACGGTACCTGAATGTGTAGTTCCCTGGGACCAGGCCGGTGAGGGTGAGGATTTGGGTGTCTGCAGAGACCTTCTCCTCCCTCAGCGGGCCCTTCACCTCCTCCCAGTGCCACGCCACCACCTTGTCATCGTCTGTGCTCTCTGAGGGGCCGCACACAACGAGAGGAGGAAGACAGGAGAGGAAGAAGAGGGGAAAAGAACCGGTTAAATGTATAGGCCACCCTGCCTATATTTTTGCCCCTGTCTCAACCCTGACTACTAAAGTTTGTCTTCCATTGTTTTATGTAAGGTGATAATGTAAAAAAACTGCCCAGGGTGTTGTTTGGAGGACCTTTGCACCAAGCTAAAGATCAACATTAGTATTCTAGGGCAAATACCGGTTCTTGACCTAAAATGGTCAAGCTATAATTTCAATGTACGCTAGTAGAGCAATAATCTAAATAAAAGACACCCTTGACCAAATCTGTCTTTTTCTGGTCAGGAAACAACTACGACAAGATGCAACATAAAACCCGGTTTGACATCACCAACAGATGGTGCAATTCTAGTTTATATGATTTGATTGAGACCAAAAAGCCAGGTGTACTCACGGCTGCCGTCGATCACGGTGGAGCTGGTTGGCAAGGATATCTCCTGGAACTTTGGGGAAACCACAGCGACGGGGAGCTTGTTTACCCGTGGCTCTGTGAAGTGGAAGAGGTTAGCTAATTGGCTGAATGGTACAGCTGGGTTGTGTTCATTAGCCAACGCGTAGCGAAACATTTTTGCAATGGAAAACTAAAAGGACCATTTCTTATTGGACAACTCCAGGTAATCCATCCCCGTTTCAGTCTGTTATCTTCCATTTGGTGAGAATGAACACGACCCAGGTATGAGTCATTGTCAACATTTCAGTATAAGCCCATAAATGGGAGAGTCTGGGGAGGTGCCCTTTAATATGTTACAGTTTACACATGTTCCTACTAATGACCATGTCAATACGAGTCATGTTAGTTTAACCCCCACCTGGTTTGACTGTCACGTTGACATAGCCCTCTCCGTGTGCTCCGTCACCATCCACTGTCACCTCAAACTCATACAGTCCCACCGTCAGCTGAACACAGGAACAAGAGCCAGAGAAAGGTTGAATTAGAGCCAATTCTATAGGAATTGTTTCTCATAAGTACTACAGTACTGTATAAATGGCTCTAGTCATACATTCAATCTCAGTTACGCGGCCTTGGGTTTGAACAGAGAGAGAAAGGGATAACGGTTGAACTAATTCAAGGAGCTGCACCTTGCTGAGTTTGAGCGTCTTGCTGTGTTTCCCCTCCATCTCTCCACTGTAGTCTTTGGGATGAGTTCTCAAGAGCCAGTCAAACGCATAGTCGGTCCCTTTCGAGAAGTGAGAAAGAGAGAGAGGCGGGTCAAAGCCGAGGATGGAAGCTACGAGGAATGACATCCTGGGATACAGAGCTATCTTTAGTACCAGGCTGTGTTCTGCAGTAGCTCTCTCCTTTGTCATCGTCATGCCAACTCAAACAGATGAGCGTATGTAGAATTCGGGGCGAGACGTGGACTACACGGGGTGTGTATAATACAGGTGTATGATACAGTATGACGAAGTAATAACGCAGGTAGGTTGAGTAGTAGTACCTGGCTGGGGCGCTGGCACCACAAAGGCGTTGAGTTCTACCTCGTTGCGCGGCAGCGTGACCTCCACACTCACGCCTGCCGACACCACCAATTCCCGGACTGTCATGGAAACCAGAGGCATTACATGGGCTAAAATGGAGGACGGAGCAACTGAAACAGCAGTTAATTCAAAGTAGATAGAAATCTGCAGCAGGTGCCAGTTTTTGAGCAGGAGTAGATGTTTAGAGCTACATGTTTTACCTGCCATCAATACATACCTCAACACATCCAATTATGTTATTAGTGTGTTATTAACCCAAACGTTGTCGAGGGTGGGTTTTGTAAGTCAGAGTTTAGTGTCCACTGCCTTACCAGCCTGGGTTGGGGATGTAGTGATTGTAGGAGCAGTAGTGGGAAGCACAGAGCTGCTGTTGGAAAACACTGGGTCTATGTTGTCCTCTGATTTAGAGTTCTGCTCTGAGGGTGATGGCTCTTCTCCACTTCCATTAGTTAGCTGGCTGTGATTCCTATCAGATGTTTGAGGGAAAGCTACTCCGCTGGTGCCGTCGACAGTTGGAGACGGATGCTCTGCATCCTTGGAAACTCCCTGCCAAGATATGGATGTACTTCAGATAAGAACGGAAAGATGACTAAAGACATTGGCTACATTGTACAGTCTTCAATAGCCTTCACGACGTGAACCACTGCAGTTAAGAGATTGCATGATATACAATAACACATAAGTCAGGGAAACAAGGTTGTCATGCATGTAGAAATGTATATGAAGGTATTTCATACTCTATTCATCTACTCTGTCCCAGTGATCCTGGAAGGAAGAACGGAGGTAAACAGTCATTTATGACTCAACTACAGAACAGTAACTTTCCATTGACTCACAGCGCCAGAATGTTGGTGGTCCGACCCATGTTTCTGGCTTACGGCTTCACTTCCCTTTCCTGTTTGTGCCCGCCTGAGCCTTCTCCTCCGAGCTGTGGTAGTCCCCTTTGAAAATAGCTGCAGGAGCCCCAGGGACTCAATGTGGGGCTGGGGGAGAGATGTGACGTCACAGACTCCTCTGTTGGAGCAGTTCAGCAGCACACAGTGCCCCCCCAGGCTCCAGACAGCGTTGCAGGCTGGCTCCAGGCAGCAGGATTCCCAGCAGCTGGCGCTGCCCCTCCCCACGGCCAGGGGGCGCCAGCCTAAATCGACCACGCTGCTCCAGTGGATCCCCAACACTCCCCCCGTCACCCTGCAGATCTCAGCAGATACACCTGGAGAGGGAAAGAGAGTTGTTACAGTGTGTGTGTATAAAGAGGATGTGATCAGTGACTTTGCCATCTGGGTCAAGGATGGGTAACTTCAGATACATGGGCCCCTGAGTGTGTTGGTTTTAGTTCCTTCTTTCTTAGCGCTGGGAAGCCAGTTGCATGCAGTCAGAGCAATCAGTGACACGAATGTGCTAGGCAGACGAGAAAAGCAGCTGACACAGGTTTTGCGACCCACAGATTTAAGGCATGGATGTTGCTTAATTGACAATACCATTTTTAACTTGTATAGCCATATGTGCCTTGCAAACGCAATCTCTTAACATACAGTAACACTCCAGACATGCCCGAAGCTCAACTGTTCAAGCGGTAAAAGGGAAATGAGGCCTTTCCCTGACAAAAGACAGAGATTAGGCTACATTATCACCAAGGTCAAAAGTCCCATCACCAGGGCCTCAAGAACATAAACAAAAAGGCAGTATACAGAAAATGTCCGAGCCCTGAAGCAAGCTTCCAGAAAACTGGAACGGAAATGGCGCTCCATCAAACCGGAAGTCTTCTGACTAGCTTGGAAGGACAGTACCATGCAATATTGAAGAGTCCCTGCGGCTGCTCGATCAGCCTACTTTTCCAACCTGATTGAGGAGAATACAAACAATCCAAAATTGCAGTATTCCCCAAGAGAGGACGGCCTTCAATTCAGCAGTGATGGATTCCTGAACTTCTTAGACAAAAATATCATGATCATTAGAAAGCAAATTACGGACTCCTCTTTGAATCTGTGTATTTCTCCAAAACTTAGTTGTCCTGAATCTAAACAGAACTGCCAGAACCTAAGATAAATGGAGACATTCAAGGTTTTTAATCCTGTATCTCTCGAAACATTCACAAAAATAGTCATGGCCTCTAAACCTTCCAGCTGCCTACTTGACCCTGTTCCAACTAAACTACTGAAAGAGCTGCTTCCTGTGCTTGGCCCTCCTATGTTGAACATAATAAATGGCTCCCTATCCACCGGGTGTGTACCAAACTCAATAAAAGTGGCAGTAATAAAGCCTCTCTTGAAAAAGCCAAACCTTTACCTAGAAAATATAAAAAAACTAAAATTGGCCTATATCGAGGAATCTCCCATTCCTCTCCAATTTAAAAAAAAAAGCTGTTGCACAGCACCTCACTGCCTTCCTGAAGACAAATAATGTATACGAAATACTCCAGTCTGGTTTTAGACCGCATCATAGTACTGAGACTGCACTCGTGAAAGTGGTAAATTACCTTTTAATGACGTCAGACCAAGTGGCTCTGCATCTGTCTTAAACCTAACCGTCAATCACCACATTCTTTTGGAAAAAGTTTGGGGTCACGTAGAAATGTCCTTGTTTTTGAAAGAAAAGCTACTTTTTGTCCATTAAAATAACATAATAGTGATCAGAAATACAGTGTAGACATTGTTAATGTTGTAAATGACTATTGTAGCTGGAAACGATTGATTTTGAATGGAATATCTACATTAGACGTACAGAGGCCCATTATCAGCAACCAGCATTCCTGTGTTCCAATGGCAAGTTGTGTTAGCTAATCCAAGTTTATAATTTTAAAAGGCTAATTGATCATTAGAAAACCCTTTTGCAATTATGTTAGCACAGCTGAAGACTGTTGTTCTGATTAAAGAAGCAATAAAACTGGCATTCTTTAGACTAGTTGAGTATCTGGAGCATCATCATTTGTGGGTTCGATTACAGGCTCAAAATGGCCAGAAACAAAGATCTTTCTTCTGAAACTCGTCAGTCTATTCTTGTTCTGAGAAATGAAGGCTATTCCATGCTAGAAATTGCCAAGAAACTGAATATCTCGTACAACGCTGTGTACTACTCCCTTCACAGAACAGCGCACACTGGCTCTAACCAGAATAGAAAGAGGAGTGGGAGGCCCCGGTGCACAACTGAGCAAGAGGACAAGTACATTAGTGTCTAGTTTGAGAAACAGACGCCTCACAGTTCCTCAACTGGTAGCTTCATTAAATGGTACCCGCAAAACACCAGTCTCAACGTCAACAGTGAAGAGGCGACTCCGGGATGCTGGCCTTCTAGGGTAACGTTGGACGGGGCTACAGTGTCCCCCGACCCGTCTATCTCCCTCTCGACCTCCCTCTCGACCTCCCTCTCGACCTCCCTCTCGACCTCCCTCTCGACCTCCCTCTCGACCTCTTGGTGTAGGGGCTGTGCTTTGGCAAAGTGGGTGGGGTTATATCCTGCCTGGTTGGCCCTGTCCGGGGGTATCGTCGGACTGGGTCACAGTGTCCCCCCCCCATCTATCTGTCTCTCTCTACCTCAATTTAAGGGCTTTATTGAAAGTGAAATAAACAAAAAAAAAATTACAGCAAACATTACAATCACAGAAGTTACAAAATATTAAAAGACATTTCAAATGTCATATTAGGTGCAAATAGGTAAAGTACAAATGGCCAAATAAATAGCAAAAATATGGATTGTATTTACAATGGTGTTTGTTCTATGGTGTTTGTTCTTCACTGGTTGCCCTTTTCTTGTGGCAGCAGGTCACAAATCTTGCTGCTGTGATGGCACACTGTGGTATTTCACCCAGTAGATATGGGAGTTCATCAAAATCGGTTTGTTGTTTTCAAATTCTTTGTGGGTCTGTGTAGTCTGAGGGAAATGTGTGTCTCTAATATGGCCATATATTTGGCAGGAGGTTAGGAAGTGCAGCTCAGTTTCAACCTCATTTTGTGGGCAGTGTGCACATAACCTGTCTTCTCTTCAGAGCCAGGTCTGCCTACGGAGGCATTTCTCAATAGCAAGTCTATGCTCACTGAGTCTGTACATAGTCAAAGCGTTCCTTAAGTTTGGGTCAGTCACAGTGGTCAGGTTTACTCTCTGTTTAGGGCCAAATAGCATCCTCGCATGGTCTGTTTGCCCCAATTTGTGAATTCTTGGTTCGTGAGCAGACCCCAGACCACAACCATAAAGGGCAATGGGTTCTATAATTGATTCAAATATGTCAAATGTATTCTATTGTTGATGGCATAGAAGGCGCTTCTTGCCCTGTCTCTCACATCATTCACAGCTGTGTGGAAGTTACCTGTGGCGCTGATGTTTAGGCCGAGGTATGTATTGTTTTTTGTGTGCTCTAGGGCAACGGCGTCTAGATGGAATTTGTATTTGTGGTTCTGGCAGCTGGACCTTTTTTGGAACACCATTATTTTTGTCTTACTTAGATGTACTGTCAGGGCCCAGGTCTGACAGAAACTGTGCAGTAGATCTAGGTGCTGCTGTCGGCCCTCCTTGGTTGGGGACAGAAGCACCAGATCATCAGCAAATAGTAGAAAATTGACTTCAGATTTTAGTAGGATGAGGCCAGGTGCTGCAGACTGTTCTAGTGCCCTCGCCAATTCATTGATATATTGGTGCGGCAGGTAGCCTAGTGGTTAGAGCGTTGGACTAGTAACCGAAAGGTTGCAAGATCGAATCCCCGAGCTGACAAGGTGAAAATCTGTCGTTCTACCCCTGAACAATGCAGTTAACCCACCGTTCCTAGGCTGTCATTACGGATTGATGCAGAGGGTGGAGCTTAAGCTACATCCCTGTCTCACCCCACGGCCCAGTGGAAAGAAGTATGTTTTTGCCAATTTTAACCACACACACTTGTTGTTTGTGTACATGGATTTTATGTTGTATGTTCCCCCCCCGCAAACACCCCTTTCCATCAATTTGTATAGCAGACCCTCATGCCAAATTGAGTCAAAAGCGTTTTTGAAATCAACAAAGCATAAGATAACTTTGCCTTTGTTTTGATTTGTTTCTTTGTCAATTAGGGTGTACAGGGTAAATACGTGGTCTGCCATATGTTAATTTGGTAAAAAGCCAATTTGACATTTGATGAGTACATTCTTTTCACTGCGGAAATGTACGAGTCTGCTGTTAATGATAATGCAGAAGATTTTCCCAAGGTTGCTGTTGACGCATATCCCACAGTAGTTATTGGGGTCAAATTTGTCTCCACTTTTGTGGTCTGTATATTTTATCATTTAAATTTAGGATACCATCAACACCACAGGCCTTTTTGAGTTAGAGGGTTTGTATTTTGTCTTGTAGTTCATTCGATGTAATTGGAGAATCCAGTGGGTTCTGGTAGTCTTTAATAGTTGATTCTAAGATTTGTATTTGATCATGTATATGTTTTTGCCATTTGTTCTTTGTTATTGGGTCAAAAAGATTGGAGTAGTGGTTTATCAATATATCTCCATTTTGGATAGATAACTCTTTGTGTTGTTTGTTTAGTGTGTTCCAATTTTCCTAGAAGTGGTTAGAGTCTATGGATTATTCAATTACATTGAGCTGACGTTCCTTCTTTTTCCGTAGTGTATTTCTGTGTTGTTTTAGTGATTCACCATAGTGAAGGCTCAGGTTCTGGGTCTCTGTTTTTGGTTGGACACGTTTCTCAATTCTTTCTTAGGTATTTGCATTCTTCATCAAACCATTTGTCATTGTTGTTAATTTTCTTAGGTTTTCTGCTTGAAATTTTAAGATTTGAACGGGAAGCTGAGAGGTAAAATATACCGTTCAGGTTTTCTACTGCCAAGTTGTCCACGTTGTCTAAAAGGGATTGCATTTGTTGTTGCTTAATTGATTTTTGGTAGGTTTCCACACTACTTTCCTTCCTGCTGTAGCATTTCTTAATATTAGTCAGTTCCTTTGTCTCTCTCTCTCTCAACCACTCTCTCTCTCGACCTCTGAATGCTCTGAATGAACTGACATTTACTCCTAATCTGTTGCACCCTCTACAACCACTGATCATTATTTGACCCTGCTGGTCATCTATGAACGTTTGAACATCTTGAAGAACGATCTGGCAATAATGGCCAGGTACTCTTATAATCTCCCCCCCCCGGCCACCCCTCAAAGCCTGGTTCCTCTCTATGTTTTTTTCCTAAGTTCCTTCCTTCCTTTCTAGGGCGTTTTCCCTAGCCACCGTGCTTCTAATGTACATCTGCATTGCTGGGTTTCTGTATAAGCACTTTGTGACATCTGCAGATTTAAAAAGAGCTTTATAAATACATATGATTTGATGTGTCTCTAGACAAGACAGGGCACCGACCATCACCAACTCAGACACTCACTGAAAGCGCACCTATTCCCATGGCTATTGTTACCATAGCTCCAGACACTCCAGAGCTGAATATTATGGGATGTGGGTGTAACTTGAACTCCCTGTAACACTGCTTGCAGCGATTGAGCCTTTCTGCTTTCTGTTAGAGAATGGACCCTTTTGCCTCTGTTTAGTAATTTCCTCCCCCCCCAGGCCCTGTGGCATCACTCACCCACACTGTAAAAACAGCCATTCGGAGTGGAGCTACCACTGACATATGCATGCACGCCTCAGAACCAGCAGGAAGTACAAACAATTACTAACAACCCGATAAACACACAGTATGCTTAAGTTTGGCTGGTGTCTAGCCGTAATCGGCTAGGCAAACCAAACAAGTGTGCTCGCATACTCCCTTAATAGACCTTCGCTTGAAAAATGGAGAAAAAAACCCACAATTGTACCGTTTGTCCATTTTGAGACCCCACAGCCAGTATCTAATTCCTCATAATAGTCCAAATTAATTTAATTTAAGATAACTCAACAAATCTGTCATCAACACATTTTTGCTGAGGAGATCTTACATGATGACCTCACCGCTCGCATTATGTGCGCGAGCGTTGAAAAATAAATTTACACATACAGTTGAAGTTAGAAGTTTACATACACCTGAGCCAAGTCCTGACATTTAATCCTAGTAAGAATTCCCTGTCTTAGGTCAGTTAGGATCACCACTTTATTTTAAGAAATCTGAAACGTCAGAATAATAGTAGAGAGAATGATTTCAGCTTTTATTTCTTTCATCACATTCCCAGTGGGTCTGAAGTTTACATACACTCAATTAGTATTTGGTAGCATTGCCTTTAAATTGTTTAACTTGGGTCAAACGTTTTGGGTAGCCTTCCAACAGCTTCCCACAATAAGTTGGGTGAATTTTGGCCCATTTCTCCTTTACAGAGCTGGTGTAACTAAGTCAGGTTTGTAGGCCTCCTTGCACGCACACGCTTTTTCAGTTCTGCCCACAAAGTTTCTATAGGATTGAGGTCAGGGCTTTGTGATGGACACTCCAATACCTTGACTATTGTCCTTAAGCCATTTTACCACAACTTTGGAAGTATGCTTGGGGTCATTGTCCATTTCGAAGACCCATTTACGACCAAGCTTTAACTTCCTGACTGATGTCTTGAGATGTTCTTTCAATATATGCACATAATTTTCCTACCTCATGATGCCATCTATTTTGTGAAGCGCACCAGTCCCTCCTGCAGCAAAACCCCACCACAACATGATGCTGCCACCCCTGTGCTTCACGGTTGGGATGGTGTTCTTCGGCTTGCAAGCCTCCCCCTTTTTCCTCCAAACATAACTATGGTTATTATGGCCAAACAGTTCTATTTTTGTTTCATCAGACCAGAGGACATTTCTCCAAAAAGTACAATCTTTTTTCACCTGTGCAGTTGCAAACTGTAGTCTGTCTTTTATGGCGGTTTTGGAGCAGTGGCTTCTTCCTTGCTGAGCGGCCTTTCAGGTTATGACGATATAGGACTCATTTTACTGTGGATATAGATACTTTTGTACCTGTTTCCTCCAGCATCTCCACAATGTCCTTCGCTGTTGTTCTGGGATTGATTTGCACTTTTCACACCAAAGTACGTTCATCTCTAGGAAACAGAACGCGTCTCCTTCCTGAGCGGTATGACGGATGCGTGGTCCCATGGTGATAATACTTGCATACTATTGTTTGTACAGATGAACGTGGTACCTTCAGGCGTTTGGAAATTGCTCCCAAGGATGAACCAGACTTGTGGAGGTCTACAATTTTTTTCTGAGGTCTTGGCTGACTTCTTTTGATTTTCCCATGATGTCAAGCAAAGAGGCACTGAGTTTGAAGGTAGGCCTTAAAATATATCCACAGGTACACCTCCAATTGACTCAAATTATTTTGCCTATCAGAAGCTTCTAAAGCCATGACATCATTTTCTGGAATTGTCCAACCTGTTTAAAGGCACAGTCAACTTAGTGTATGTAAACTTCTGACCCACGGGAATAGTGATACAGTGAATTAAGTGAAATAATCTGTCTGTAAACAATTGTTGGAAAAATGTAGATGTCCTAAACGACTTGCCAAAACTATAGTTTGTTAACAAGAAATTTGTGGAGTGGTTGAAAAACGAGTTTTAATGACTCCAATCTAATGGTATGTGAACTTCCCACTACAACTGTATATGTTATTTAATCATTTCATCCAACCTGCTCGCGCACATCTACGTAGCCAGGCACTAAAATAGAACTTGGTTCTATATTTGACACGCTGCAAGTCCCGCCTCTCCCATCTCATTGGTTTATAAGAGCATATACCCACGTGGGTGAGTGAAAGCTGAACTGAGGTCCGCACTCCAATCCAGTTGTTGGTAGTAATGCACCTTAAAGTTGGTTACCAACCGCCATATAAAGTCCAAAGATGAAGAAGAAGAAGAAGACTGAAGGAGGAGAGTTTAATAGAAACTAACTAGGTTTACCATTTCATCTGTGGATGAATTGTCAGAGTAGAGGACCTTGTGCATTTCAGATAAAATAACAACCCAATGTTTATATCCCAGGAGAAATTAGCTAGAAACAGCAAGCTAGCTAAATGGCCATGAAGGTTTCATGCTTTCGACCGGTCCTCCAATTAATATAGTTGGTTCAGAGTTCGTTTTAATATTTCAACCTTCATGTCCTGATCGGTCTGGTGTGGATGGACAAAATCAACATGCACGGAATGGCGGACGCACGAGAGTGCCCGGTCTAGTCAGCATGTTAGTCACGCAATTTTACATTTAAGTAAGATGTTTGGTGAAGTATTTTTCAATTAAAAAATGTGCATGCCAACGAGTCGTCTATTGTTCAACTACAACAAAGACTATTGAAGAATCCCTACTGTTGACCAATCACCGACGAAGGGGCTTGGTCTTCGGCTCTGAACTTCGGCTTGCCCCCCCCCCCCAAAAAAAGTGTTCCCCCGAACAGCCAAAATAACCCTCACCGAAGTTCAAAACTAACAAAAACCGTCACAAAATGTCATAATGTATGCACCAACTCTACCGAACTGTTTCGGCTGGGAAGCATGCGGACCCCTTATGACACAAACTATGTAATAAATACAAGCATCTATTGTTAGACAATGGTATTTATGTTGCAATGTCTTCCATAAAGTCTATGTACAACAAAATAATCAAATCAATGAATAGATCTTATTCATTCTTGCATCCTGGACAATCATGACATCATGAATAATTCCAGAGAAATGTATTGGTGCATTTTACCTGCGGGAGCAACTAAGCAGCACAAGAAGCCCAGTGATAGGAAGAGGAGATGTGGCTGTGTCAATCGAGGTCGACTCCAGCTGAACAGGTTCTGATATGCATAGGACATTTTCCACAAGGACCAAGGACCTGGACAGAACAGAAACAGTTGTCAGGATTGTACAACATTACTAGCCTGGAAATCCAGACCAAATTCCGCTCAATAGTAAAACAATAGTGAAGCGTAGTATGCTTCAGTCTGGATTTCCAGGCTACAACATTACACCACCTTGATATAATTCAACACCGGCACAAACCAGGCGCTAAGAAGGGATTGACATTTAAAGTCTGAAAGGCGGCCTCCCGAGTGGTGCAGTGGTCTAAGACACTGCATCGCAGTGCTAGCTGTGCCACTAGAGATTCTGGGTTCGAGTCCAGGCTCTGTCGCAGCTGGCCGTGACCAGGAGACCCATGGGGTGGCGCACAACTGGCCCAGCGTCGTCCAGGTTAGGGGAGGGTTTGGCCGGCAGGGATATACTTGTCCCATCGCGCAATAGTGACTCGTGGCGGGCCGGGCGCAGGGCACGCTGACACGGTCGTCAGGTGTACGGTGTTTCCTCCGACACATTGGTGCGGCTGGCTTCCGGGTTAAGTGGGCATTGTGTCAAGAAGCAGTGCGGCTGGGTTGGGTTTCTGAGGACGCACGACTCTCAACCTTCGCCTCTCCCAAGTCTGTACGGGAGTTGCAGCGATGAGACAAGACTAACTACCAATTGGATTCCACGAAATGGGGAGAAATGGGGTAAAAAGTAAATACATTTTTTTTTTTTTTTAAGTCTGACAAACAAGTCAGGAGTATTTTTGGTTGCCCCTAAGATTAGGATCAATTTTGAGAAATTGTAAATGAGTTATTTCCACGCAGAAGAACCATATACTGCCTGCCTTTCACCTACACATAGGGGAGGAATCAGAAAGATCACTACTGAAAGTCTTTGTATTTTGGTTGGTTTCTGTCAAATAAATCTCAGAGCAGGCTCTGACCGCCATAAATTGTCCGTCTTTCACTTAAACAAATGGTGCAGAACCAGAAAGATCCGTTTTAGGCTACTGGAATTCTTTGCAGTTTGGTGGTTTGCACTTCTTTAAAAAAATGTGCACCTGCCCAATGAAGCATCCTCAGAGCAGGCTCAACATGTGTGACTATTCAGTTCACTTACCCTAGGCAATAGCCCAACCTCTACTGTAAATCCCAGCTAAGGCGAATGTACACATTGTATCATTTCAGGACATACATTTTTTTTTTTTAAAGAGTCAGACAGGTGATCAAATACAATTGCGCGCGTTAAGGTCACAATCTTTTATAGTACAGTATATTTACCTTTCTCCTGGCCAAGCGGTGGAAGAGGGTGGAGACTGAATGCAGCTGGAGTTAGCTGATGTGGGGAGGGAGGTGAGGTGAAGGGTGAAGACAGGTCAACACCAGCAGTATGTGGAAAAGCTGCTTCAACATGACACTCCACCCTGACCCTCTACTGCCCTGGTGGAGGAGGAGAGGGGGAAGAAAGAGGTTTTCCTGGAGATGTTTTATAACGTAGTAACGAGTGGCTGTTCTATAAGCACTTGTAACAGGCTTCGGTTTAACAGAAATTCTGTTTTGAGAGACTAATGAGCATTGTTAAATATCTGCCTGACAGGTGTCGTCAGTGTTGTCTCTCCACCCACTGACCTAAGCGTTCACTTCCATGCGCTCTTCTTCTGAACATTGTTTATTGTAAAGGGTGAGGTGCTAATGGAATGTGGTTAAGCCACATTTCAAATGTTGAAGGGACAGCAGAACAGCAGGTGGACTGCATTTTACAACAGTTATTAGTCATTATACTGAAAACAATTATCTGTATCTATCTTTGATAGATTTTTTTAATTATGAAAACACAAGATGTCAGCAGGTACCAAACACGCATGATGAAAAAGGCCTTTCAAAAATGACATCAACATGTGGAGAGTTTCAGGTAATTTCCAACAAGAATCTTTTTGCACTTTTTTGTAACTGGTCATTTCCATGTAAAAGGGCCCATAAGCACCAACGTGTGAAGTTCATAGGAACATGTCAAATAGGGAGTAAAATGAAACATAAGACATATATACATTTTTCCACCATTTTCCATCCTACAAATTAGGAATGAGCAAAGGCTTTGATTTCTTGTCAAACAGATGGAAAAAAGGGGTCTTAGAAAACATCTCCCAGAAAAAGTCTTAAAGGGCCAATATGCAGTTGCTACATGAATTTTTTAACTAATAAATGAACGTCATGAACCCATTGATTCTAAAAGAATACAACATAAATGCCTAACGAGCTAACTGTTGTACTCCATCAGAACCCAAAATATAAGCTTGTTTTATACATTACATTTTATTTGTCACATGCAGTGAAGACAACGGGTGTAGACTTTACCGTGAAATGCTTGCTTATGAGCCCTTCCCAACGATGCTGATTTAAAGAGGAATAAAATACATACAAATTAAGCTATACAGTGCATTTGGAAAGTACTCAGACCCCTTGACCTTCTCCACATTTTGTTACGTTACAGCCTTATTCTAAAATGTATTAAATTGTTTTTTTCCCCCTCAATCAATCTACACACAATACCGCATAATGACAAAGCAAACACAGGTTTTTAAGAAATGTTTGCAAATTTATTCAGACCCTTTACTCAGTACTTTGTTGAAGCACCTTACAGCCTCGAGTCTTCTTGGGTATGACGCTTCCAGCTTGGCACATCTGTATTTGTAGAGTTTCTCCCATTCTTCTCCTCAGATCCTCTCAAGCTTCCCTGTGGTTCAGTTGGTAGAGCATGGTGTTTGCAATGCCAGCAAGGTGTGTGCAACGCCAGGGTTGTGGGTTCGATTCCCATGGGGGGCCAGTACAAACAAAATTATATAAAATAAAAAGCTGTTTGAAATGTATGCAATCACTACTGTAAGTCGCTCTGGATAAGAGTGTCTGCTAAAGATGTAAATGTCAAGCTCTGTCAGGTTGGATGGGGAACGTCAGTGCACAGCTATTTTCAGATCCCTCCAGAGATGTTTGATCGGGTTCAAGTCCGGGCTCTGGCTGGGCCACTCAAAGACATTTAAAGTCTTGTTCCGAAGCCACTCCTGCATTGTCTTGGCTGTGTGCTTAGGGTTGTTGTCCTGTTGGAAGGTGAACCTTTGCCCCAGCCTGAGGTCCTGAGCGCTCTGGAGCAGGTTTTCATCAAGGATCTCTCTGTACTTTGCTCTGTTCATCTTTCCCTCGATCCTGACTAGTCTCCCAGTTCCTGCCGCTGAAAAACATCCCCACAGCATGATGAGTGCTGCAAAGATGGTTGTCCTCCTGGAAGGTTCTCCCATCTCCACATAGAAACACTAAAGTTCTGTCAGAGTGACCATCGGGTTCTTGGTCACCTCCCTGACCAACGCCCTTCTCCACCGATTGCTCAGTTTGCCCGGGCGGCCAGCTCTACGAAGAGTCTTGGTGTCACGTCCTGACCAGTAAAGGGGTTATTTGTTATTGTAGTTTGGTCAGGACGTGGCAGGGGGTGTTTGTTTTATGTGGTTTGGGGTTTGTTGGGCTATGTAATTATGTAAGTGGGGTGTTTGTTTTGTGTGTTCCGGGGTTTGTTGGGCTATGTACTTATGTAAGAGGGGTGTTTATTTTATGTATTCCGGGGTTTTTTGGTCTATGTTCTATGTTAGTGTATTTCTATGTTCAGTCTAGTCTATCTATTTCTATGTTTAGTTCATTGGATTGACCTTCAATTGGAGGCAGCTGTCCCTCGTTGCCTCTGATTGAAGGTCCTATGTATAGGGGTGTTTGTGCTATGGGGGTTTGTGGGTAGTTGTCTCCTGTTTTGTGTCTGTGCACCTGACAGGACTGTTTAGTGTCGTTTGTTGTTTTGTATACTTGTTTCTTTTGTTTTTTCCTTCTTTTAATAAAAAAAGAAGATGAGTATACGTGTTCCCGCTGCACCTTGGTCTAATCCTTACGACGCCCGTTACACTTGGTGGTTCCAAACTTCTTCCATTTAAGAGTGATGGAGGCCACTGTGTTCTTGGGGCCCTTCAATGCTGCAGACATTTTTTGGTACCCTTCCCCAGATCTGTGCCGCGACACAATCCTGTCTCAGAGCTCTACGGACAATTCCTTCGACCTTATGGCTTGGTTTTTGCTCTGACATGCATCGTCAACTGTGGGGCCTAATAAAGACAGGTGTGTGCCTTTCCAAATTATGTCCAATCAATTCAATTTACTACAGGTGGACTCCAAACAAGTTGAAGAAACATCAAGGATGATCAATGGAAACAGGATGCACCTGAGCTCAATTTTGAGTCTCATAGCAAAGGGTCTGAATACTTATTTACATAAAGTATCTGGTTGTTTTTTTTAAACCTGTTTTCGCTTTGTCATCATGGGGTATTGTCTGAGGAAATGTTTATTTAATCAATTTTAGAATAAGGCTGCAACGCAACAAAATGTGGAAAAAGTCAAGGGGTCTGAATACATTTCCGAAGGCACTGTATACAGGGAGTACAAGTACCACATCAATGTGCAAGTGTACGAGGTATTAAGTAGATACAGTATGTACAATGTTTGAAAACAAAGTACATGTAAACAAACACTGTATAGCCTTAACTATAATTTGGATATAATTGATGGTCAGTCCTTGCATCCAACCTTTATCCACTTGTCTGAAGGACAACTTGGGGTGGCAGCGTAGCCTAGTGGTTAGAACGTTGGACTAGTAACCGAAAGGATGCAAGATCGAATCCCTGAGCTGACAAGGTACAAAATCTGTTGTTCTGAACAAGGCAGTACCCATTGTTCCTAGGCCGTCATTGAAGATAAGAATTTAACTGACTTAGCTAGTTAAATAAAGGTAAAAAAATAAAAATACAGGTTAATGTCAAGCACTGCATGTTTGTTTTTAAAAGTCTCATGGATTGCAGGCCTACTTCAAACGCCACAAAATACAGCACTGCACGTTTAAAAAAAAATCTCTTTACCTGACTAGCTTTTCAAAGATGTCTAGAAATGTACACATTTTGTGCTCTTGTTGGAAGCAATTACTCCCCTATTGCTGACTACAAATGATCTATAACTGGCTAATAACTAACAAACTAGCAAAGGAGAAGAACAAAATGTGCCCGTGGCTATACGCAGCTCTCGCTTTGATCTCAAAACAGGCGCATCTACTCATGGTGTAAACACATTCCAGTTCAAAGTAAATGGCACAGATCCATATATGCAATGGTCTATTTGCATATAGGGCTCCTGCAGCTGTGATTGTTTATGCCGCTCCGGGCTATGTAGAGTACGGCTGAGTCATGCATGTCAATGCAATAGAATCCTACTCCAATGCGTTTTGCCTAAAACAAGTTCGTTTTGTTTCGGTATGTTACATTGAAAGTGGTTAATATTGAGTTGATTCGATCACAATTGGCACAGTAAAGGGAAACGTTGATAGTGTTAACAGGGAAAACTCTAGAACGTCGGTCACCAACCAAGAACACTGAGTCAAAATGCAAGCTGAGATCTACCGCTCAGATTTGTTGTTGTTGACGTGACTTAAAAACGTAAACCTATGCAACATTAACCAATTAAAAACAGTACTGTAGCAATGAGGTTTGTGCAGTAAGCTATAGGATCAATACATTATCACCGCATATTGGCTTTGCTTGAATTGCTCTGCCAATGCATTGTTGTTCAGGCCATTTTCTTTTTGTCATATAAATTTTTTTGAGGTAGGCTATATGATCACACCAGTAATAGATCCGTTGTTGTATTACTTATGAAGCACAACTGAGCGAGCATACATTTAAATCATTTGCGTTATATTTTTATTTTACTGGGCTGATGGAGCCTGCATCTGACGGTCAGCCTCAGTGGAGGCAGAGGCAGCAGACTGAGGGTCCGCCTCTCCGCTGACACTGACCAAAAAGGGACACCGTCTTCCAGCTGATGGCGAAACTCCAGTCGCACCGGATTACTTCTGCCTCATGCACAAATTAATGTTGTTACGCCTATGAACAGAGAAAGTGAAATATTCCTCAATATATAAAAAAAGACCCAAGTCGCTAATAATAACAACAACAACGCAAGCCTATAGATACACTTTCCTACTCGTTCATTACTGCTGCAGTGCTTGTTGACGCGCTGAGTGGAAATAGGAAGAACGCAGATTTCATGGCTTATAAAAGTGTTGAATACAAAGTGTTGACAGTGCTGAGTAAGAACTTAAACATGAACTCATAAAAACAGCAGCTCCGTGATGTATTCGTTGACAGTCTCTCTTTAGTCTGGTTTGAAAAGTTTCAAAATCTCACAGTATCAACTTTGCTGTAGATTTCTTATGCTTGCTACGTTACTGCAGACATGGTAATCTGAGCCAATCCGACTGGCCAGCGGTAGGCCTATAGTGCACTTGATTGGCTCTCTGGCCCGCCGTGAAGGTAGAATTTGTACCTACAGTTTTTTACAGAAAAGTTTGGCCATTGACTAGGAAAGCCTTTGATCGCGATCGACCGGTTGGTGACCCCTGCTCCGTGGCGGCCTCGGGGCTACTCCGTGTGCATGCACGCAGCTTAGAGGGAACATTGCTGCCAACTACCATCAACACTTACGTTCAATTTAGGATTTTTTTTTTTTTTTTAAATATGCCTTCTGTAAATTTGGGAAACATTACTTGAAGTACTGTTACCAAAATCCCACATTTCTTCAAGATATTTCCACATTTCTCACCCTCACGAGGGAGGAAAATGAAAATTCACAGAAGTAACATGTAAATGTATTCCTATCATTTAGTTAGTGTTTTTACTGATATCAATTTGTTTATGAATTAAGTGATTAAAACTTTAAATTCTGTTACCAAATTGAATTGGATACATAGCAGTCACAAACCACAGTTGGGTCGCCTGCACCTGTTCTCCCTTCCACTGACATACTGTTAACTTCAGCTGTTTTTTCACTTTCTGTCATCTGGTGGTTAAAGCAAGAGGTTGAGAAGTCTGGACAAGCCCTCCTTCTCACTCTCCAATCAATGTCACCTTATCTGGCTCTTAGTGACACCTACCCATCAGCCCCCTCTCGCTGGATGTCCTTTGGGTGGTGGACCATTCTTGATACACACGGTAAACTGTTGAGCGTGAAAAACCCAGCAGCGTTGCAGTTCTTGATGCAAACCGGTGCGCCTGGCACCTACTACCATACCCTGTTCAAAGGCACTTAAATATTTTGTCTTGCCCATTCACTCTGAATGGCACACACGCAATCCATGTCTCAATTGTCTCAAGGCTTAAAAATCCTTCTTTAACCTGTCTCCTTCCCTTCGTTTACAGTGATTGAAGTGGATTTAACAAGTGACAGCAATAAGCGATCATAGCTTTCACCTGGTCAGTCTGTCATGGAAAGAGCAGGTGTTCTTAATGTTTTGTACACTCAGTGTATGTCTATTATACTCCTATAGAATTATAACAAGGCGGAATGCTCACCACATGTTGAACATCTAACCCAAGTAGAATAACAGTAGGCTACTATTTTTTCCCTTCACAATTCCTCAGCAAGTTCTTACAGGAAGTTTAGAGAAAAAACAAAACAATAATCAGCATGAGCACATTTAGTTTAGGTTGGAGTAGAAAGCATTCCCATGGCATGGGGAATAGGCTCTCACACACACGGCATTTTCTGACTGATTATCGAACTGAGAGTATGTGGCAACTGCTGAGCTAGAAAGTCATTTAATATCAACCTCCCACTTACATGCAAACCTGCATGATATTGGTAATTTCTCGGAACCGCATTACAGAAAGCAGATCATGCCACACTTACATCCGCCTCAGTCTTATCAACAGTTGCATCCTGATAATGAAACCAACTGCGATGACAGCTGTCACAAAAGCCTGGCTTTTAGAAGTTGTTTCTGGCTTTAGAAGTCCAAATGGTTTCGTTCCAGATCTTCTAGGTTGCTTTCATATAACACAAAAATCTACAGGTAAAAAAAAAAAATACTTAGATATCTAAAACTCGAAATAATTGTTTATTTGCATTTTGGCAGCGCAGTGGTTCGAGATCAGTCGTGACGTGGTGGCTGCACCCTCCCTCTGCCATGTGACGCGGTCACTGGGAGGCCACCTCTGTCGTCAACTTTTTAGACGCAAGTTCCCATGAGAAAAAAAAAAAGCAAACAAGGATCTATGCGATGGTCAACTTTAGATCCGGGCAAGGCTGGTAAGGTTTCACTGGCTTTTTCTTCCTCCTCCCTTTCTCGCAGCAAGGCTAATGAAGAAGAAAAAAAAAATCGCTCGTAAATCCACTATTGGCTGCTGTAGACAGACAATTCAGAGGAACACTTTCTCAGATGACAGAATGCCCCCAGTCTTTGGCGCTGCCTCGTTTAAAATGACGACACATTGAGATTATTAATATACATTTCAAACCCTGCAAATGAAACAAAATGTATAATAATCACAAAGAAGCCTAGAATTATGGCCCATAAGAAAGTTAGGCAATTTTGTTTTACAAGTTGAATTTAGCCATAGGCAAAGCATGCCACTCATCTCTAAAAACCTGCTTCACAGTCGACATTAGAAGTAGCCAAGGTTGTGCAGTGGACACTGACAATTATCTATGGCTGAATACAGACAACAGTCTACCATTATAATCATACTGATACATATGCTATTGATATTCAGCGCGACAGGTGTAGCAATGACATATCTCGGTATAATCCTGGATCACCCCGTCCAGGCACCAGCAGTTTGACATCAGCAGTTTATCATGGTGTGGCTTTAGAACCTGGCATCATTAGCCCACTCACTGATCGAATGCACGCAGTTTATCGTGCGCAAGACGTGTCACGCCACTGTTTTAATGTATGGGAGAATATATGCATAAACTCACCAGTCGTTGTAGGAAATGTTTCGCTTCCTATGCTTGAACTAGGATACGTCGTAGTTTGTCGCTGTTCACTATGGGTCATCTCTTACTGACACCGCTGTGAAGCAGGCAAGAATAACTGAGTATTTCCGGGTCACAGATATATGGACTCTTTCAGAATAAGAGTCCCGTCCTGTATACTTTCTCAATGAATAATTAGGGCGAAAATTATAGAACATTTGTTATTATTGCCAATCATCTTAAATCCAATGAGCACTTCTCGTTTCCAAATCTAGAGTTTACACCCCGAATAGCGTTGCTGCTCATTTTGAGGCCCTTAAAGTTTGCCCAATACATTTAAATCCAACAGTTGTTTCGTATTGGACAAATATTGCACCCTAGACAATCAATTGTTTGTCCATAAAACCAGGGTCCTGCCTATTCACTAGAGTCCCTAGCATACAAAACAGAGTGAGTTTGAACAAAATGTTTGCGTGGGGATTCTGGACACCCAACAAATATGGTACAAATATAGCAATGTACAGGAAAAACTATCAATTGTGTCCATAAAACCCAACCTCAACACCAGAGTGCAGTCTGCACTTTCGTACTGTCACTGTAAGGCTCTGCTGACTGACGGGCTAATTCAATACTACATTTTAATTACAAAGGAATACATTAACTATTTTAGTTTACTCAATGTTTGCTTCCAGTGTGAAATAAAACGCCATCCAATCCAGACTTGCACTCTTGGCTTGCCCTATAATGGAGGTGCCAAATTCCGAGTATTAGCAGGTGATTATGTGGGTGAGACGCTAACTGCTTAAGCGAAACAATGTGATCAGTAGGTGGAGTGTTAACTGACTGGCATACCTGTAAATGACCTACATTATCCTAATGATGATCAGCAGGCTGCAGACTTTACACATTTAAATCTTTCCAAGGCCAGCTATATGTGCCAAAACATGCATCAAGTCAAGAGTTTTGGCTAGACAAATAAAATGTATATTTTGAGTCAGTATCCTAGTAAGATCATGTCAGTATCCTAGTAAGAATCACCCATTCACATAAAAAAAAAATGACGTGGAAAGAATGTTGATTCAACCAGTTTGTGCCCAGTGGGCTGACTCTACCAAGAGAGGATCTTGCATACAATTTGCAACTTCTGTGTTACTGTTCATGATCAATTTCTTTAAAAGCGTTTGATTTATTAACTTCATCGTGATATAATTTGTTATGAATAAATTATGCTTTTTTGAAAATATGTACTTGTTGTATATTTTCCAAAGTTTCCACCAGAAGGAAGATATTTGGCTTTTACATTCTAAGCTATTTTGGTATGCAATGCATCCTATGACGCAGGTGTTTGTTCAAACTCACCTGTTTTATATTCTAGTGAGTATACTGGAACCTGGTTTTCTGGACACACAATCAAGAGATTTCCTGTAGAGTGCTATATCAAATTAATTCAAATGTTATTGATCGTGTACACACACTTTGCAGATGTTATTTTGGGTGTCGCGAAATGCTTATGTTCCTAGCTCTAACAGTGGAGTAATAGGCTACCAAACAATACAAAGCAATACACGCAAATCCCCCAAAATAAAAAGAAAGTAATAAAGACATAGAAATATTACAACGAGCAATGTCAGAGTCTGGAATATAAATCTGCACAGTGGCGACCCATCAATTTTTGAGCCCAACATTTTTTGGGGTCTGCTTGCCTGTTTTGCATGTTATATTGGCATTAATACGTGTCACATATCAGTTTGCAAACATTGTAAAAATATATATAATTGAGTTAATAAAGCTGGATACAAACATGGTCTCTTTTGTTTTTTTGAGTAAGGCGACTCCAAAATGCAGGTGTTTCATCCTAGCTCAGTGCTTTCTGTGGTGGTGGGGCAAGCCAGCAGTAAATATGGAGCGTTGCGCCGTGATTGGCTCAGTATTCTGTCACTCATGGGGACACTACGTCACCGCCAAGTCTAAGGGTAGATCTCGAAAACTCAAGCCCCTTGGGTGCTGCCATAGAGTTACATTAGAAGTGCCCATCCAAGAAGGCTCAAGGTCATTGGCCACAGATAAAATTATGTTAAATCACGTTATATCTACTGTAGCTTTGATTGGACTGATCATGTCAGCATCATACCTTCAAAATCTTAGCTAACAGTCATCATAATGAATCAAGTCGACAATCTACTGGCAAATCCTTTTTAATCCTTGTCATGTGAAGAGAAATAATGAAGAGAAATTATAGATAAAATGTATCGGTGCTCATCGGCCGTTGGACATAAACATTACACAACAAGTTGGAAATCGCAAATTCAAGTGGCTAACTGCAAGCATTGCAAAGCAAACATTAGCCTACTATTCAGTGGAGTAGCTGTGTGGTCCCAAGTCTAAGATTAAGGGTTTCTTTTCCTAGTTTAAAATGATAAACATTTAACATTCGCCATGCTGTCAACGAAGCATGATTTGTGCCATGCTCAAAACAGCACCTCGGAACTGCAAAATTTGACTTTAGGATAAAAAAACGAGCTACAACTGGGAAAATACGTTTTGGACTTTCATCCAACTCGGAATTGTAAATCGGGAACTCGGGCCTCTTTCTAGAGCTATTACCTGAAGATCACTGACATCATCATGATTCAACCTTTTTTTTCATGAGTTCCCAGTTGTCTTGAAGCACCATAAATCCAGAGAATGCCAGACTTTGATGACACAATTTAGCAACTAAGGACCACCGCGCCACCTTCCTGTTCAAGTGAGCACAGCACAACAAGGTGAGTCCAAAAATGTATTGTATGCTGCTGCAAAAATTATGTAATATGCCAGGGAGATATGTATACTGGATCTAAGAAAGTAATACTAAGTGTATGTTGTGTAATAAGCTGTTAGTATCCCATGTGTCTCACCCTAATAATTTGGTCTATTTTAACCTCTTAATTTTGCCTACTGTTCTGACTTGGTGGTGCACATGTAGCCTATAACCTGTTTTAGAGAAATGTAATTATTGAATATTGTAAGAGCTTTCATTGTCTGCTTATATGCCCCCTTTATGAGGCGGCATATAAGCTGGTGCACGATATCTAAGGAAGTCTCGAGCTATTGCTCGCCTGAGGTAGAGTATCTCATGATAAGCTGTAGACCACACTACCTACAGAGAGAGTTTATCTGTATCCTTTGTAGCTGTTTACATACCACCACAGTCAGAGGCTGGCACTAAGATAGCATTGAATGAGCTGTATTCCGCCATAAGCAAACAAGAAAACGCTCACCCAGAGGCAGCACTCCTAGTAGCCGGGGACTTTAATGCAGGGAAACTTTAATCCATTTCACCAAATTTCAATCAGCATGTTAAATGTGCAACCAGAGGAAAAATAACTCTGGACCACCTATACTCCACACACAGAGACGCATACAAAGCTCTCCCTAGCCCTCCATTTGGCAAATCAGACCATAATTCTATCCTCCTGATTCCTGCTTACAAGCAAAAATTTAAGCAGGAAGCACCAGTGACTAGATCAATAAAAAAGTAGTCAGAGGAAGCAGATGCTAAGCTACAGCACTGTTTTGCTAGCATAGACTGGAATATGTTCCGGGATTCCTCCGATGGCATTGAGGAGTACACCACATCAGTCATTGGCTTCATCAGTAAGTGCACTGATGACGTCGTCCCCATAGTGACCATACGTACATACCCCAACCAGAAGCCATGGATTGCAGGCAGCATCCACACTGAGCTAAAGTCTAGAGCTGCCTCTTTCAAGGAGCAGGACTCTAACTTGGAAGCTTATAAGAAATCCCACTACGCCCTCCAACGAACCATCAAACAGGCAAAGCATCAATACAGGACTAAGATCGAATCGTACTACACCGGCTCTGACGCACGTCGGATGGGGCAGGGCTTGCAAACCATTACAGACTACAAAGGGAAGCACAGCCGAGAGCTGCCCAGTGACACGAGCTAAACTACTTCTATGCTCGCTTCGAGACAAATAACACTGAAACATGTATGAGAGCACCAGCTGTTCCGGAAGACTGTGATCACGCTCTCCGCAGCCGATGTGAGTAAGACCTTTAAACAGGTCAAGATTTTAAACAGGATGTGTACTGCGAGCATGCACTGACCAACTGACAAGTGTCTTCACTGACATTTTCAACCTTTCCCTGTCCGAGTCTGTAATACCAACATGTTTTAAGCTGACCACCATAGTCCCTGTGTCCAAGAACACTAAGGTAACCGGCCTAAACAACTACTGACCCATAGCACTCACGTCTGTAGCCATAAAGTGCTTTGAAAGGCTGGACTTCCTGACGGGCCGCCCCCAGGTGGTAAGGGTAGGTAACAACACATCCGCCATGCTGATCCTCAACACAGGGGCCCCTCAGGGGTGCGTGCTCAGACCCCTCCTGTACTCCCTGTTCACTCATGACTGCATGGCTAGGCATGACTCCAACACCATCATTAAATTTGCCGATTACACATCAGTGGTAGGCCTGATCACCGACAACGATGAGACAGTCTATAGGGAGGAGGTCAGAGACCTGGCCATGTGGTGCCAGGACAACAACCTCTCCTTCAACGTGATCAAGACAAAGGAGATGATTGTGGACTATAGGAAAAAGAGGACCAAGCATGCCCCCATTCTCATCGACGGGGCTGCAGTGAAGCAGGTTGAGAGCTTCAAGTTTCTTGGTGTCCACATCACCAACAAACTATTATGGTCCAAGCACATCAAGACAGTCGTGAAGAGGGCACGACAAAACCTATTCCTCCTCAGGAGACTGAAAAGATTTGGCATGGGTCCTCAGATCCTCAAAAGATTCTACAGCTGCACCATCGAGAGCATCCTGACTGGTTGCATCACTGCCTGGTACGGCAACTGCTTGGCCTCCGACCGCAAGGCACTACAGAGGGTAGTGTTAACGGCCCAGTACATCACTGCGGCCAAGCTTCCTGCCATCCAGGAACTCTATACCAGGTGGTGTCAGAGGAAAGCCCTAAAAAATGTCAAAGACTTCAGCCACCCTAGTCATAGACTGTTCTCTCTGCTACCGCACAGCAAGCGGAACCACAGCGCCATGTCTAGGTCCCAGAGGCTTCTAAACATCTTTTACCCCCAACCAATAAGACTCCTGAACATCTAGTCACATGACTACCCAGACTATTTGCAGTGCCCCCCCCCCCCACCCCCACCTCTCACCCCCTCTTTACACCACTGCTACTTTCTGTTGTCATCTATGCATAGTCACTTTAATTTCTCTACCCACATGCACATACTAGCTCAACTAACCGGTGCCCCTGCACATTGACTCTGTATCGGTACCTCCCTGTATATAGTCTTGCTATTGTTATTCTATTGCTGCTCTTTAATTACTTGTTATTTTTATCTCTTATTCTTATCCCTGTATTCAGCGCATGTGACTAATAAAATTTGATTTGATTTATTTATCCTACGGTTCTGACTTGGTGTACAGGGAGAACACTGTAAGAACGGCCCATTATCTAAATTCTGTCGTTGTACATTTCAAAAGTGCTGAACAAATAGTTCTATTGACTACGTCCGTCCTAGCTCGCTCATTAATGTCTTAATTGAAATGACGGCTTGCCTCTTATCCGCTTGTTGTCCCCTTATGCCATAGTTTGTACATCTCAATTGTCAGTAGAAACCACATTTGTTTCACCTTTCTGGCACTGGCGTTCTGCTAGCGACCCACCTCTACATCATCTGGTGAAATTGCAGAGCGCCAAATTCAAAATACAGAAATAGTCAAAATAAACATTCATAAAAAATACAAGTGTTACACATCGGCTTAAAGATGAACTTCTTGTTAATCCAGCCGCTTTGTCAGATTTCAAAAAGGCTTTACGGCGAAAGCATACCATGCGATTATCTGAGGACAGCTCCCCGCTTACAAAAGCATACAAACATTTTACAACCAAGTAAAGGAATTACAAAAGTCAGAAATTGCGATAAAATTAATCACTTACCTTTGAAGATATTCATATGGTTGCAGTCACAAGAGTCCCAGCTACACAATAAATGTTTGTTTTGTTCGATAAAGTCCCTCTTTATACCCCAAAAACTCTGTTTTGTTGGCGCATTTTGTTCAGTAATCCACTGGCTCAAGGGCGGTCAAAACATGCAGACGAATACATCCTAATAGTACAGGTAAAATTCGTCGAAACATGTCAAACAATGTTTATAATTAATCCTCAGGTTGTCCATTGTCTAAATAATTGATATTATTTCAACCGGACAATAGCGTATTCAATAGAAAGGAAAAACATAGAAGGGGGCACACTCGGTCATGCGCGCAAACCAGCACTGCATGATTCTACAGTCCACTGACAGAAAGGTCTCATTCTTCTTAGTTTCAGGCTTGCTTTCTGAAAAATTATGTCTAAAGACTGTTGGCATCTAGTGGAAGCCATAGGAACTGCAATATGGGTCCTAACCCATTAGATACTCTATAGGCATTCAATTGAAAATACCCACATAAAAAAAAATCCCACTTCCTGGATGGATTTTCCTCAGGTTTTCGCCTGCCATATCAGTTCTGTTATACTCAGAGACATGATTTTAACAGTTTTGGAAACTTTAGAGTGTTTTCTATCCAAATCTACTAATTATATGCTTCTGGGCCTGAGTAACAGGCAGTTTACTTTGGGCACGCTTCTCATCCAGACGTTGAAATACCGCCCCTAAGCCATAAGAAGTTTTAAGCAAGTCAGCCATGTTTTTTTAAAAGGCAGTAAATGAGCTTGGCTCCCAGGTGGGTGGGCCTATGCCCTCCCAGGCCTACCTATGTGAAAATCATAGATTAGAGCCTAATGAATGTATTTCAATTGACTGATTTCCTTAACTGTAACTCAGTAAAATTGTTGAAATGGATGCATGTTGCATTTATATTTTAGTTCAGTAAACACATATATATATAAAAATATATATATTTGAATTGAACTTTTATTAACTAGGCAAGTCGGTTAAGAAGAAATTCTTATTTACAATGACGGCCAAACCCGGACGACGCTGGGCCAATTGTGAGCCGCCCTATGGGACTCCCAATCACAGCCAGATGTGATAAAGATAGGATTCGAACCAGGGACTGTAGTGACACCTCTTGCACTGAGATGCAGTGCCTTAGACCGCTGTGCCACTCGGGAGCCCATATGAAGTGGGTAAAAGAGCGTGTAAACATGATCAAAGTGACCAGTGTTCAATGACTATCTACATAGGGCCGGGTGGTAACAGTGACTCAAGTTCAGGGCAGGATACTGGGCAGAGGCCGACTAGTAGTGATTATTTAACAGTCTGATGGCCCCAGCTTTGATATACCTGTACTCTCTCGGCCTTCTAGATGGTAGCGGGGTGTAAGGTGCCGACACAATGTACAGGCAATTATGTACGATGCAATATGTCCGTCCAATATGAAAAAACTTTCTGTTTTTAAGCTGACTGGCCACTCTTTAAGTGGCGCAAAATGAGCAGCAACGCTCATTGGAGTGTAAACTCTGGATTAGGAAACTAGAAGTGCTCCTGAGTAGAATTGACCCCAGTTTTACTACGACTCAACATATAGGCAATTATGTACGGTGCAATATGCATGTCCAATTAGAAGAAAAAAAACATACTAAACATTGTGCAATAGGAATGTGCTAAATAACAATGGGATTTAAATGTGTTTTCTAAAGTTTATTATAATATTAATTTATTAGCCAATTTAAAATAAAAAAAATTTAACTAGGCAAGTCAGTTAAGAAGAAATTCTTATTTACAATGACGGCCTAGGAACAGTGGGTTAACTGCCTTGTTCAGGGGCAGAACGACAGATTTGTACCTTGTCAGCTCGGGGATTTGAACTTGCAACCTTTCGGTTACTAGTCCAACCACTAGGCTACGCTGCCACCCCAAAACTATTATTATTAAATGTTGTTAATGACCTTAGCGGCCTATAGGCCTAATATATTATTATTAACACTAGCATTATAAATAATGTTTGGTTATTTGTATTGCTGATGTTACAATAATAACTATCTAGTAATCATTACTTTTAATGGTGTTAACAATAGTGTCATTGTTATAAGATTTATGCTATCAAACCTTAAGTTTTTTTCTTTTTTTGATATTGTTAAACAAAATTCCGCTAACATTTCCAAAATACATGTTATGAATTTCGACCATTTGTATAATTTATTACCATCTTCATTGCGGGACTTTTATTTTCAAGGAAAATCGCCGAAGTCACGGCCTTGCTAGGTCTTGCTTATTCTTGCTGGCTTCTCAGAGGTCTTGTTTGCAGCGTTTGCGCCTTTACTCGGAAATAAACCCGAACACGATTAATCCAATAATTTCCGTCTCGCCCAGCCATGTAATTGCAAACGATTGGAATAATATATTTTTACCATGACAAAACACAATATTATCAAAGAACATTAAAATTGATAATAAATCATGTGCAATTTCGCTTTGCCAATACAAAAATATAAACGTCCCCCGAACGGAACACCAACCAAAATGTCGACCTTACATGTCAAAGAAGCTAATCATGATTGACTGATTATTATATTTTAATAATGTTGATTGGTTGTTGTAACAATCTTTGTTTTGACAGCTGACTACGGTGGATCTCATTCTCATGTGCAGTGCGGAAAGTTTAATGAATCACTAAAGAGCGCGGCTAGCCTAAATGTGAGAATATTTGTAGATACTTGCACTAACTTCATGGATTATTTTATCACAGTAGTTTTTAATGTATGCCAAATAAATTGCTAAAAGATATGTACGCTGAACGTAAACAATACGAGTTATCTTAGCCCCTTGACCATGACTCTCAGTTCGATTCCATTACACTAAAGTGATGAAGGCGTCTTCTGTACGGGGCGGGGGAAGAGCCCCAACGCTCGGTCTGAACATTACCACTCATCGCTTGCGCTAGCGTTTGGCTAGCATAAGGACCTCATTTTTCATATCAGTCAGAAATAATTTTCAAAAAACGTTAAATTGATACACACATTTTTAGGGTTAGTGTTTGCACATGGCCATATCTCCCTGTTACAGCGCGTGTTGTTATGGAAGACAGAGGGACCACCTGTGCTAATTAGCTATCTAGCATGCTCCTAACACAACAGTGTACAGCAATGTAAAAATAGTGAAACTTAATTTTTTTTTTTTTAGATAAAACTAACCTAAATATATTCACGTCACAAAATAATTGACTAAAACACACTGTTTTGCAATGAAGGTCTACAGTAGCCTCAACAGCACTCGGTAGGGTAGTATCACGGTGTAGCTGGAGGACAGCTAGTTTCCATCATTCTCTGGGTACATTGACTATAATACAAACCTTAAGAGGATCATCTAGCGCTGCAGTGCATAAAATGTGATGAGTAGTTGACTCAAAGAAAGATAGACAATAGTTTTAACAGTTTTGAACAAATTCATTTATAAACAAAAATGAAGGAGAAGTGCAAGAGAGCTAGCTGTATTTAGTTGTATTTTTTTCACTTTCACATCAGATAGTATGGTGACAACATGCAGGCTGTGTAGCGGTTATGATATGAAGGTTTGGCTTGGAATGTTTTTTTCGTCTGATCACAGACAGCTGATGTGTTCTGCACTTAAGTCCACAAGCGGAAGGGGAAAGGTGAGAGAAGGAGAGCGCATAGATGTGAGAAGGAATTATACAACGAGCAAAGTGATCATGCTGTTTGTATGTGGCTGCTATGAAAGTGAACTGTCTTTGCGTGTGTTCATTCCACCCATTCTGTTGAAAAACATTTCTTAAACGGAAGCAAATGGAATGAAACGGGGATAAACATTCCTGAAATTGCCCAATAGAAACTCGTTTCGTTTATAACTGTTGGACTAATGATTACACCCTAGATCAGCTAAATACAGGCAAGAGTGTGCAAGGTGGTATTGAATTTGTCACTGTCACCTTGATTACTCAAATGTTTCTCTAAACCTGTGCACCTACATTGTAAACTTTCATTCATAGGCTAGGTTGTAGCAACCTCATGATGGGTGCAGGGAACATTTGAGTATCATGTAGTAGTCTAAACCTATCGATGTTACGTTGAGCTGGGTGAAAGGAATATGAATGACGGTCATCCAATATGCTGTAATAGAAAAAAAGCCATGCTCATGAAAAAAAATCTGGCGTTCTCCCTCATCTTAAACAGCACCGACCCCCACTGGTGTACAGTAAGTGTGTCTTTTGCATTTGTGAAATTATTTTGATGGGCTATGAAAGTAAAGTGCTTTATGTTTCTAGAACCATATCGTAATTGAGAATCAGTTAACTTTTAGATGGAGTATTTGGCTGTTTTGGCAGCCAGAGCCAGTCTGCCTCTGAAATAATATAAGTTCCTAGGACCTTAAGGAATAAGGTAACGGTAATGTTAGCCTCCTTTAAAAGTAGGGACATCAAACGTTGTCTGCTGCACATACACTGGAGGATCTAGACTAGATTGCCAGGTTAAATAGTTTGAGTGCATTTTTAAACTCTCCAAATGGTTAAATGAGTGAGAAATATATGTCATTGTTAGTGCTGAGCGATTATTGCTTTTTGAGGTCGGTTTGATTTCGGTTCGATTATTTTAAAATTATCTTGGGTTTCGATTATTTTGGTTGAATGCTGTAACACAGAATAAAACGGTTAATAAATGGCCCATTATGGTAGTGACTGTCTATTACTTCTTATCACTTACTTATTAACCATAATTTATTCACATTACTTTAATAAAATATTTTAGTTGTGTATATTACATTTGTTTTATTTGAATACTTTATCTCATTCCAAGTCGTCGTCTCATCTCTATTAAGCTGCTGCCTATGCTGTCTGACAAAAATCACTATTTTGTAGTTCTTCAAAGTAAATAAAGCATATTATTATGACTGCTGAATACCAACTATCAATCATTTAGATCATGTATTTTCAGGTAAAGACACCTTGTGAAGCAACAGCTGCTCTCTATATCCCCCTCAAGATTGTACATTCTAATGTCTCTTCAGTAGCTGGCATAAAATAAACACAGACCAGTAGATGTGCAGTGGATTATTGTCATTGTAGTTAATTAGCACTTTTTTTATGCACTAAACTATGTAGAATATTGTCCTGTTGGAAACTACAACTCCCTACTACATTGCACAGTTCAGGGTGGATCGGATTTATCTCTAGAGAAACTGTGCAATATGTTGGTCAATTAGTTGTTTAAAAACTGAAAAATAACCTACATTTCAGTTAATCGTTAGATATCATCCTAAACAACTTGCCCTCTAAATACACCTCTGCTGTTTTCAACCAAGATCTCAGCGATCACTGCCTCATTGCCTGCATCCGTAATGGGTCAGCGGTCAAACGACCTCCACTCATCACTGTCAAACGCTCCCTGAAACACTTCAGCGAGCAGGCCTTTCTAATCGACCTGGCCCGGGTATCCTGGAAGGATATTGACCTCATCCCGTCAGTAGAGGATGCCTGGTTATTTTTTTTAAAATGCCTTCCTCACCATCTTAAATAAGCATGCCCCATTCAAGAAATTTAGAACCAGGAACAGATATAGCACTTGGTTCTCTCCAGACCTGACTGCCCTTGACCAGCACAAAAACATCCTGTGGCGTTCTACATTAGCATCGAACAGCCCCCGTGATATGCAACTTTTCAGGGAAGTTAGAAACCAATACACAGGCAGTTAGAAAAGCCAAGGCTAGCTTTTTCAAGCAGAAATTTGCTTCCTGCAACACAAACTCAAAAAAGTTCTGGGACACTGTAAAGTCCATGGAGAATAAGAGCACCTCCTCCCAGCTGCCCACTGCACTGAGGATAGGAAACTCTGTCACCACTGATAAATCCACTATAATTGAGAATTTCAATAAGCATTTTTCTACGGCTGGCCATCCTTTCCACCTGGCTACCCCTACCCCGGTCAACAGCACTGCACCCCCCACAGCAACTCACCCAAGCCTTCCCCATTTCTCCTTCTCCCAAATCCAGTCAGCTGATGTTCTGAAAGAGCTGCAAAATCTGGATCCCTACAAATCAGCCGGGCTAGACAATCTGGACCCTTTCTTTCTAAAATGATCTGCCAAAATTGTTGCAACCCCTATTACTAGCCTGTTAAACCTCTCTTTCGTGTCGTCTGAGATTCCCAAAGATTGGAAAGCAGCTGCGGTCATCCCCCTCTTCAAAGGGGGGGACACTCTTGACCCAAACTGCTACAGACCTATATCTATCCTACCCTGCCTTTCTAAGGTCTTCGAAAGCCAAGTCAACAAACAGATTACCGACCATTTCGAATCCCACCGTACCTTCTCCGCTATGCAATCTAGTTTCAGAGCTGGTCATGGGTGCACCTCAGCCATGCTCAAGGTCCTAAACGATATCTTAACCGCCATTGATAAGAAACAATACTATGCAGCCGTATTCATTGACCTGGCCAAGGCTTTCGACTCTGTCAATCACCACATCCTCATCGGCAGACTCAATAGTCTTGGTTTCTCAAATGATTGCCTCGCCTGGTACACCAACTACTTCTCTGATAGAGTTCAGTGTGTCAAATCAGAGGGCCTGTTGTCCGGGCCTCTGGCAGTCTCTATGGGGGTGCCACAGGGTTCAATTCTTGGGACGACTCTCTTCTCTGTATACATCAATGATGTTGCTCTTGCTGCTGGTGAGTCTCTGATCCACCTCTACGCAGACGACACCATTCTGTATACTTCTGGCCCTTCTTTGGACACTGTGTTAACAACCCTATAGACGAGCTTCAATGCCATACAACTCTCCTTCCGTGGCCTCCAACTGCGCTTAAATACAAGTAAAACTAAATGCATGCTCTTCAACCGATCGCTGCCTGCACCTGCCCGCCCGTCAAGCATCACTACTCTGGACGGTTCTGACTTAGAATATGTGGACAACAACAAATACCTAGGTGTCTGGTTAGACTGTAAACTATCCTTCCAGACTCACATCAAACATCTCCAATCCAAAGTGAAATCTAGAATTGGCTTCCTATTTCGCAACAAAGCATTCTTCACTCATGCTGCCAAACATACCCTCGTAAAACTGACCATCCTACCAATCCTCGACTTCGGCGATGTCATTTACAAAATAGCCTCCAATACCCTACTCAATAAATTGGATGCAGTCTATCACAGTGCCATACGTTTTGTCACCAAAGCCCCATATACTACCTACCACTGCGACCTGTACGCTCTCGTTAGCTGGGCCTCGCTTCATACTCGTCGCCAAACCCACTGGCTCTAGGTCATCTACAAGACCCTGCTAGGTAAAGTTCCCCCTTATCTCAGCTTGATGGTCACCATAGCAGCACCCACCCGTAGCACGCGCTCCAGCAGGTATATCTCACTGGTCACCCCCAAAGCCAATTCCTCCTTTGGCCGCCTCTCCTTCCAATTCTCTGCTGCCAATGACTGGAATGAACTACAAACATCTCTGAAACTGGAAACACTTATCTCCCTCACTAGCTTTTAAGCACCAGCTGTCAGAGCAGCTCACAGATTACTGCACCTGTTCATAGCCCATCTATAGTTAGCCCAAACAACTACCTCTTCCCCGACTGTATTTATTTATTTTTTGCTCCTTTGCACCCCAGTATTTCTACTTTGCACATTCATCCACTGCAAATCTACCATTCCAGTGTTTTACTTGCTATATTGTATACTGCTCAAAAAAATAAAGGGAACACTTAAACAACACAATGTAACTCCAAGTCAATCACACTTCTGTGAAATCAAACTGTCCACTTAGGAAGCAACACTGATTGACAATAAATTTCACATGCTGTTGTGCAAATGGAATAGACAACAGGTGGAAATTATAGGCAATTAGCAAGACACCCCCAATAAAGGAGTGGTTCTGCAGGTGGTGACCACAGACCACTTCTCAGTTCCTATGCTTCCTGGCTGATGTTTTGGTCACTTTTGAATGCTGGCTGTGCTTTCACTCTAGTGGTAGCATGAGATGGAGTCTACAACCCACACAAGTGGCTCAGGTAGTGCAGCTCATCCAGGATGGCACATCAATGCGAGCTGTGGCAAGAAGGTTTGCTGTGTCTGTCAGCGTAGTGTCCAGAGCATGGAGGCGCTACCAGGAGACAGGCCAGTACATCAGGAGACGTGGAGGAGGCTGTAGGAGGGCAACAACCCAGCAGCAGGACCGCTACCTCCGCCTTTGTGCAAGGAGGAGCAGGAGGAGCACTGCCAGAGCCCTGCAAAATGACCTCCAGCAGGCCACAAATGTGCATGTGTCTGCTCAAACGGTCAGAAACAGACTCCATGAGGGTGGTATAAGGGCCCGACGTCCACAGGTGGTGGTTGTGCTTACAGCCCAACACCGTGCAGGACGTTTGGCATTTGCCAGAGAACACCAAGATTGGCAAATTCGCCACTGGCGCCCTGTGCTCTTCACAGATGAAAGCAGGTTCACACTGAACACATGTGACAGACGTGACAGAGTCTGGAGATGCCGTGGAGAACGTTCTGCTGCCTGCAACATCCTCCAGCATGACCGGTTTGGCGGTGGGTCAGTCATGGTGTGGGGTGGCATTTCTTTGGGGGGGCCGCACAGCCCTCCATGTGCTCGCCAGAGGTAGCCTGACTGCCATTAGGTACCGAGATGAGATCCTCAGACCCCTTGTGAGACCATATGCTGGTGCGGTTGGCCCTGGGTTCCTCCTAATGCAAGACAATGCTAGACCTCATGTGGCTGGAGTGTGTCAGCAGTTCCTGCAAGAGGAAGGCATTGATGCTATGGACTGGCCCGCCCGTTCCCCAGACCTGAATCCAATTGAGCACATCTGGGACATCATGTCTCGCTCCATCCACCAACGCCACGTTGCACCACAGACTGTCCAGGAGTTGGCGGATGCTTTAGTCCAGGTCTGGGAGGAGATCCCTCAGGAGACCATCCGCCACCTCATCAGGAGCATGCCCAGGCGTTGTAGGGAGGTCATACAGGCACGTGGAGGCCACACACACTACTGAGCCACATTTTGACTTGTTTTAAGGACATTACATCAAAGTTGGATCAGCCTGTAGTGTGGTTTTCCACTTTAATTTTGAGTGTGACTCCAAATCCAGACCTCCATGGGTTGATAAATTGGATTTCCATTGATTATTTTTGTGTGGTTTTGTTGTCAGCACATTCAACTATCTAAAGAAAAAAGTATTTAATAAGATTATTTCATTCATTCAGATCTAGGATGTGTTATTTTAGTGTTCCCTTTATTTTTTTGAGCAGTGTATTTACTTCGCCCCCATGGCCTATTTATTGCCTTTACCTCCCTTATCTCACCTCATTTGCTCACATTGTACATAGACTTATTTTTCTACTGTATTATTGACTATATGTTTGTTTTACTCCATGTGTAACTCTGTGTTGTTGTATGTGTCGAACTGCTTTGCTTTATCTTGGCCAGGTCGCAGTTGGAAATGAGAACATGTTCTCAACTTGCCTACCTGGTTAAATAAAGGTAAAATAAAAATAAAATTATCGCTCAACCCTTAGGAATTCTATTGAATCTGGTATTGTTGGTAAACATTTTCTCACCCTTATATTCACAATCCTTTCTGTTCTGTAGATCACACAATTGTGGCCAGCTCGACAGTCCGACGCTGTGCCGCATCTTTGAGGCGGTGGGGCTGAGTCTTCCAGTTCGCCTGCTGGTGACTGCAGTCCGGGGGAGTGATGCCTCCGGCTTGCCCCCAGAGGAGCATCTGTCTCTGGGCACAGCTCTGCTGGCTGTCCTCAGCTCCTCACCACCATCCCTCTACTGCTCGGGCTGCTGGTCGATGGGCCCAAATGGAGCCCGCAGAAACAAGCACCAGGCTAGACAAGAGATGGAACCAGACCAGCCAAGCCAGACTGAACAGTCATCACAGAGCACGAACACTACCAGGAGTCTGCAGGAATCAAAGCACCAGCTCAGGATGCGAAGAGCCCTACAGGCTCTGAGGAAGGTACTGTAGAGAATGGAGCTCCAACTTCCCATTCAACAGTCAAACAGCAACTTCACACAGCCGTTGAGGAGTGGGACAACATTCCACAGGGCACAATCAACAGCCTGATCAACTCTATGCGAAGGTGATGTCACACTGCATGAGGCAAATGGTGGTCACACCAGATACTGACTGGTTTTCTGATCCACGCCCCTACCTTTTTGGGGGGTATTTGTGACCAACAGTGGTGGAAAAAATACCCAATTTTCAAACTTGAGTAAAAGTAAAGATACCTTAATAGAAAATGACTCAAGTGCATGTCACCCAGTAAAAAACTACTTGAGTGAAAGTCTAAAAGTATTTGGTTTTAAGTATACTTAAGAATATTTTTGCAATTACATTTACTTTTGATACTTAAGTATCATAAGTATAAATAATTTCAAATGTCTTATATTAAGCAAACCAGACGGCATCATTTTCTTGTTTTTTGAATTTACAGATAGCCAGGGGCATGCTCCAACACTCAGACATAATTTACAAATGATGCATGTGTTCAGTGAGTCCGCCAGATCAGAGGCAGTAGGGATGACCAGGGATGTTCTGTTGACAAGTGTGTGAATTGGACCATTTTCCCATCCTGCTAAGCATTCAAAATGTAACAAGTACTTTTGGGTGTCAGGGAAAATGTATGGAGTAAAAAGTACATAATTTTCTTTAGGAATGTAGTGAAGTAAAAGTTGTCAAAAATATTAAAAGTAAAATACAGATACCCTAAAATATGACTTAAGTACAAGTATTTTTACTTAAGTACTTTACACAACTGGTAACCAACAGATGCGTATCTGTATACCCAGTCATGTGAAATCCATAGATTATAGCCTAATTTATTTATTTTGACTGATTTCCTTTATATGAACTGTAACTCAGTAAAAAAAAAAAAATTGTTGTTTATTTTTGTTCAGTATATTTTATAATTTCTTGAAAAAAGGTTTTTAATGAAAAAGATACATTAAAAAGCGTAAACTCCAGTTGTTTTGTCATTCACATATGTTGTAGCTTAGACCCTGCTTTACAGAATCGGAGGTTTTAGGGTTGTGCCATCTGTTGAGTGTGGTACAGTGTGGGTGTCATTTCAATCATAGAAATATAATTAATAGAATGGACATATCCCGTCAGACCACGGCAATTTATCTTGTACACCACACATTTTAATTTAATTGAAATTGTAACTTTTAATTACTACCATAAAGATGTGGTACAGTGTGGGTGTCATTTCAATCATAGAAATATAATTAATAGAATGGACATATCCCAAATTATGGGATAACAAGACTGAATCCAAAACATTACACTGTTGATTTTATGTGCGTTTTACATTTACTGTACTCTTAGCTACATTTGTTGATAACAAAATCTGAAAATACGCTGGATACATTCAGTAACATGATAACAATATTCTTGAAAATGTGGAGTTGGTGCAACATAAGACATGACAAGGGTTTGAGTGAGAGGTCTAACGGGTGTTTCCAAGTGGTCACACACCTCTCCAAAGTCTGCACAGTTCCTAAGTAATTTCAAAGCACTTTTATGACTCAAAGAAGAGTTCAACTATAAGGTGCTTTTTTTGTTAGCTCTCCTAGCTGTGCCGTTGATGAACTAGAGCAAGCACACTCAGCTCTGCGTCCTCACTTTTGTCGTTTACACAATCCAAAAAACGGTCCATTTACAAATCGCAATCTGGGTCAGGTGGGCATAATTTGAACATTTAAATTATAGATTATTTTACAGTGTTAGGCTTTCTTTCACAAGCCAATAAAGAGAAACAGGTTGTAATTATTGTGCGCATAGAATGGAGAGATGAGTGCATTCAGGTGCGTGGTCCTCTGCAAATGTTCTTCACAATACAACAAACATGCTCGTTATGCTCAGGACAACCCAGGGTATAACGCCATGTCATAATCTAACCACATGAAACATAGTGATCATGAACGTTGACAGAGTATATTACATGGGTTTTATGATATGGAAATGTGAACTGCACAAACACACGGGTGTTTGGCTTGCTTGTATGACATCAAAGCGGTATTTGTTATAATCCTCAACGTCTCATCATTCAAAATACATAGTGTCCTCGTAATTTGCAGCATTTCCCTCACTCAGACAACAAAATATTTGCTACAGTTGCCTAATTAGCGGGAGGGATCGGGGCAACTTCTTCCTGTACGCGGTGCTCAAGTTCAGAACGGCTGTCAGTCAAACCCATACAGAGCTGTGAAGTGGAGACCCGGAGCTCTGACGTCATGTCTCATGGTATTGTGGGGTATTACATTACATTACATTTAAGTCATTTAGCAGACGCTCTTATCCAGAGCGACTTACAAAATGGTGCATTCACCTTATGATATCCAGTGGAAGAACCACTTTACAATAGTGCATCTAAATCTTTTAAGGGGGGGGGGGGGTTAGAAGGATTACTTTATCCTATCCTAGGTATTCCTTAAAGAGGTGGGGTTTCAGGTGTCTCCGGAAGGTGGTGATTGACTCCGCTGTCCTGGCGTCGTGAGGGAGCTTGTTCCACCATTGGGGTGCCAGAGCAGCGAACAGTTTTGACTGGGCTGAGCGGGAACTGTGCTTCCTCAGAGGTAGGGGGGCCAGCAGGCCAGTGGTGGATGAACGCAGTGCCCTTGTTTGGGTGTAGGGCCTGATCAGAGCCTGAAGGTATGGAGGTGCCGTTCCCTTCACAGCTCCGTAGGCAATCACCATGGTCTTGTAGCGGATGCGAGCTTCAACTGGAAGCCAGTGGAGAGAGCGGAGGAGCGGGGTGACGTGAGAGAACTTGGGAAGGTTGAACACCAGAGGGGCTGCGGCGTTCTGGATGAGTTGTAGGGGTTTAATGGCACAGGCAGGGAGCCCAGCCAACAGCGAGTTGCAGTAATCCAGACGGGAGATGACAAGTGCCTGGATTAGGACCTGCGCCGCTTCCTGTGTGAGGCAGGGTCGTACTCTGCGAATGTTGTAGAGCATGAACCTACAGGATCGGGTCACCGCCTTGATGTTAGTGGAGAACGACAGGGTGTTGTCCAGGATCACGCCAAGGTTCTTAGCACTCTGGGAGGAGGACACAAGGGAGTTGTCAACCGTGATGGCGAGATCATGGAAGGGGCAGTCCTACCCCGGGAGGAAGAGCAGCTCCGTCTTGCCGAGGTTCAGCTTGAGCTGGTGATCCGTCATCCACACTGATATGTCTGACAGACATGCAGAGATGCGATTCGCCGCCTGGTTATCAGAAGGGGGAAAGTAGAAGATTAATTGTGTGTCGTCTGCATAGCAATGATAGGAGAGACCATGTGAGGATATGACAGAGCCAAGTGACTTGGTGTATAGCGAGAATAGGAGAGGGCCTAGAACAGAGCCCTGGGGGACACCAGTGGTGAGAGCGCATGGTGCGGAGACAGATTCTCGCCACGCCACCTGGTAGGAGCGACCTGTCAGGTAGGACGCAATCCAAGCGTGGGCCGCGCCGGAGATGCCCAACTCGGAGAGGGTGGAGAGGAGGATCTGATGGTTCACAGTATCAAAGGCAGCAGATAGGTCTAGAAGGATGAGAGCAGAGGAGAGAGAGTTAGCTTTAGCAGTGCAGAGAGCCTCCGTGACACAGAGAAGAGCAGTCTCAGTTGAATGCCCAGTCTTGAAACCTGACTGATTAGGATCAAGAAGGTCATTCTGAGAGAGATAGCAGGAGAGCTGGCCAAGGACGGCACGTTCAAGAGTTTTGGAGAGAAAAGAAAGAAGGGATACTGGTATGTAGTTGTTGACATCGGAGGGATCGAGTGTAGGTTTTTTCAGAAGGGGTGCAACTCTCGCTCTCTTGAAGACGGAAGGGACGTAGCCAGCGGTCAAGGATGAGTTGATGAGCGAGGTGAGGAAGGGGAGAAGGTCTCCGGAAATGGTCTGGAGAAGAGAGGAGGGGATAGGGTCAAGTGGGCAGGTTGTTGGGCGGCCGGCCGTCACAAGACGCGAGATTTCATCTGGAGAGAGAGGGGAGAAAGAGGTCAAAGCACAGGGTAGGGCAGTGTGAGCAGGACCAGCGGTGTCGTTTGACTTAGCAAACGAGGATCGGATATCGTCAACCTTCTTTTCAAAATGGTTGACGAAGTCATCCGCAGAGAGGGAGGAGGGGGGGGGGGAGGGGGAGGAGGATTCAGGAGGGAGGAGAAGGTAGCAAAGAGCTTCCTAGGGTTAGAGGCAGATGCTTGGAATTTAGAGTGGTAGAAAGTGGCTTTAGCAGCAGAGACAGAAGAGGAGAATGTAGAGAGGAGTGAGTGAAAGGATGCCAGGTCCGCAGGGAGGCGAGTTTTCCTCCATTTCCGCTCGGCTGCCCGGAGCCTTGTTCTGTGAGCTTGTAGTGAGTCGTCGAGCCACGGAGCAGGAGGGGAGGACCGAGCCGGCCTGGAGGATAGGGGACAGAGAAAATCAAAGGATGCAGAAAGGGAGGAGAGGGGGGTTGAGGAGGCAGAATCAGGAGATAGGTTTGAGCAGAGGGAAGAGATGATAGGATGGAAGAGGAGAGAGTAGCGGGAGAGAGAGCGCGAAGGTTGGGACGGCGCAATACCATCCGAGTAGGGGCAGAGTGAGAAGTGTTGGATGAGAGCAAGAGGGAAAAGGATACAAGGTAGTGGTCGGAGATTTGGAGGGGAGTTGCAATGAGATTAGTGGAAGAACAGCATCTAGTAAAGATGAGGTCAAGCGTATTGCCTTGTATGGGTATGCAAAGTAGGTCAACTTTGAGCACATTTACGTTGTGGCATTCAGGTCCAAACAGTAACTATCTGAGCACTTCTACAATGGGCAAATATATATTGACGGTTTCGTTCAAATCAAAGGGGGTGCTGTCAAAAAGTGATTGAATTCAAATGGATTTACCCAATACAGTAGTGTATACATTATAACACACTATTTCAGCTTTGTTCATAGAGTACTCAGTACTCATGACTTGCAAGAGAAGGCTAACTGATTCTGAAACAAACTTTTAAATCTCTTTCCCCAGGTTGATCCGAGTCGTTACGGCGACCCCTTCATTTTCACCACAATCCGTTCCCTCTGCGCCTGGCTCGCAGAAGAGACTTCCTGTTTTAAGGAGGAAGTGGCCGCCCTCTTGCCCTTCCTGATGGGCTACACTAGAAGCCATCTGCAGAGAGAGTCAGGACCAGGCTCTTTCCAATTGGATGTCAGAGATGTCTGTACATGACTGCTCACAGGGAGGGGCTTGGACTGGCAAAGATACTCCTAAGCAGTGTTGCCAACTTAGCGACTTTGTCGCTATATTTAGCGAGTATTCAGACCCCTCTAGCGACACATTTTCAAAAAATTGACTAGCGACAAATCTTGTGACTTTTTATGGTGTTATTGGAGACTTTGAGACTGACGTGAAAGCACGCACGCCCCACCCCCGTCCCAAAGCACTCACAGGTGGCCAAGTCCTCGCGCAGCAGTCCCTCCCAGCTGCAGTCAGAGCAGGAGATGTTCACCCCTCTGCGTCCAGACTGCAAATGAATCGCGCATGCGGGAATCCGCCGCTGGCTGATCCCGTCCTGGCTTACATTCAGGGCGGGATGTAAATGTAAAATGTTCTTTGTCTAAAATAAATCATTGCATTTGACTCACACAGCCTCAGTCACTTACTCACCTTGTCCACTGTGTGTGTGCCACTCTGTGACATAAGCTAAACATCTAGCTGGCTAGCTCATCAGGTCTCAGTCTAAACTGTACACTCAAAAATACAGAAAGGAGTGGGAATCAAACCCTGAATTCAAAAGCTGGTTGAAGCCGTTTATTGGAGATGATACACGGGCATACTGCCTGTATTGTAAGGCTGATTTCTACGCCAGACTTAGTGATGTAAAAAAAACACATGACAACTCAAAAACATACTCAAAAGGCAAAGCCTGATAACAGTTCCACCCAAAGCAAGCTGCAATTTATGGTTAAAAAAAATTACTCTGCATTAATGCCAATGCCACCATGGCATTAGCTATCGCTGAACACTGTTCCATGCTGGCATGTGATCACATTGGAGAAGCATGTAGAGCTGCTTTCTCAGACTCCACTGCTGCTACCCACTTCAAAATGCACAGGACAAAGTGCACAGACATGATTAATGGTGTTCTAGCACCATACTTTCTGAAAAAGTTGGTCGCAGATGTGGGTGACCAGCGTTTCAGCCTCCTCCTCGATGAGTCCACGGATGTAAGTGTTTCTAAGTACCTGGGGGTTGTGATAAGGTACTTTAGTGACACCAAGCAGACAATTGTATCAACATTTCTGGGGCTTATTGAGGTGGAGGGAGGAGATGCCAAATCTATAGCCCGTTCTGTTATGGCTTTCCTCGAGAAGTGTTGTCTTAAAAAAGAGAAACTCCTGGGGATAGAGACCGACAATGCCTCTGTTATGATGGGGATTAACAATGGGGTCCATAAAGTGCTGAAGGAGGAGTATGGCCTCAAATATCTGGTTCTTATTCGCTGTGAGCACCACTCTCTGCAGCTTGCTGTAAGTCATGCTTACAATGACACCATTGGAGTACTTGGTACGAGAGACTTATAACTGGTTTTCAGTGTCTCCAAAGCGCAGGGAGGCCTACAAGGACATATATGAGACCATCAACTGTGGAGAGAAACCTTTACAGATAACCAAGGTGGGTGCCACATGTTGGCTCTCCATTGAACCCGCGGTTTCACGCATTTTGGACCAGTGGGAGGAGCTTAGGCTGCATTTCACAGTCACCAAGTCCAGTGAACACTGCTACATGGCTGAGGTTTTATACTCCATGCACAGTGATCCTCAAAAACATATTGTATCTGACTTTTTTGACGTCAGTGCTGGGTGAGGTACAGTTGGCCATCAAGGCTTTTGAGGGAGAGCAAGTAGATCCTCTTAAGCTACTTGACAGCTTGGTTAGCCTGATCAAGTCTGTGAGGAGCAGGGTGCTGAATCCACTGGCAAATGTTGATGTACTCAAAGGGCCAATAGATGGATACATCAGTCCCAAACCGTACCTTGGTTACCTTTTTGAGTCAAAGGCAGCTGAGCTCCACCTTGCGCCTGAGGATGAAAACAATGTCCGAAAGCGGTGTGTAGCCTTCACCATCTCCCTCACTAATGAGTTGAGGGTGAGACTGCTGGACGACATCGAAGCATTGCAGTACATGTCAGTTTTCAATGTGGAGGAAACTCTAAAGCACAATAAGAGCCCTGGAGAAATAGAAAAAAAAGCCAAGCTCCTCGGCTACTCCCCTGCAGAGATAGACAAGATTGTCCAGCAATGGCGTGCCATCCATCTTAGTAAATGGAATGAGACAAAAAACACACTGGGCTTCTGGAGTGAGATTTGGAAGTTCAGGGATGCAGCTGATATCAACTTGCCATGGCTGCTGTGTCTGTGTTGTCCTTGCCACACTCAAATGCTGAAGTCCAGAGAGTATTCAGCCAGATGAGTTTGGTAAAAAGCAAACTTAGAAATCAGATGTCCTTGTAGACCCTTAACTCCATCCTGTACATTCGATATGGACTGAAGCTGTCTGGTGAGGCTTGCTATGAGCACCAGCTGCCTGATAATGTTTTGCAGCTTTTTGCCACATCAGCTGCTTACTCATTTAAGTCAGCTCCCTCAGTTGCTGAACCTGCCATAGAGAGCCTTGACCAAAATGACGATGACCCACTCTTTCTGTGAGCCAGCACAGCCTGTGTGTGTGTGGAGGGGGGTCGGGGGGAAAAAAAAGGTTTTACCTGAATAAGTTTCTCACATTGCCATTGACAGTTTTTTCTATTGTCTCTTTTTGGTCCATTTAGATTGTTAATGTAGATTGTATACAAAAAAATGTCAAAAATGTTATGGTTAAAAATGTTCATGTTTTACTGTGACTTGTTGTAGGCTCCTAAGTGGACCATAAGGTTAAAAACCAAACCAAATTAAGAACACTAAACTAAAAAACAAAAAAATAGAATAAAAAATAAAATAAAAAACTAAGTAACTCCACCAGAGTGTCTCTTTTGGGTCACTTTTGCCGGTCCCAAGCCCGGATAAAGGAGGAGGGTTGGAATTGTGACATAAAAAAAAACAAGAATCGACAGAAGAAAGTTCATTTGTAGTTCTAAACATATCTAGGGTGGTTTTTTTACTCACTTTTTGTCTCTCCCACGACGTTATTCCTCTCTCCTACAGCGTCCATCACAATTACATGCACGTGGCCAATTATGCAAATTAGGTGATGCCGTCATTTAGCGACTTTTAGGACAGCCAATAGCTACTTTCCTTACTGAGGAGTTGGCAACACTGCTCCTAACGTAGGTTGACTGAACACAAAGGAAGGGGACTCTGATTCCTAAAATTGCTCCTGATAACTCCATGCTGGGTTTAGTGAACGCTGTCCTGACAGTCCCAAGCTGTGTGTATTGATCAGGAGTTGACTGCATTTAGGAAACAGGATCTTATGGCACAGCCTCCCTCCATCTCTCTTTTTTCCTGTCTAGGTATCTCGTCACTGCTCTATGCCACCTCTCTACAGAGGACGCCCCAAGGAAGGTGTTAATCAACCTGTACACCCTGGCCCTCCTCGTGAACTTCCTAACCCAGGAATGGGGCGACCTGCGGGGGAAAGGAAGGCAGCGTTAGCCCGGGAACCACAGTATGGAGCCAGTCTGCTTGGCCCTGCTCAACTTTGCTGTCGTGGAGCCGTAGTGAGTCAGGAACAAAATAAACACAACACACAGCTGTCCTTGTAGAGACCCAAATGCGCACGTATATATTGTATATCGTATAAGTGTGCATTTTGTAGAGACAGATGCACACACATATACGTGAAACAAACACGTATAGCATAGTTTCATTGACAGACATGGAGTGATACTGGTGACTAGGTGGGATGGATTTGTACACACCAAAAGTGGGGTCGTTTTGTGTTGTTGACTAAGAAAGATTATGAAAATGTATCTCGCCCTCTGTCAGTAGTAAATCGTTCACTAACTGCAAGTTCACATTAGGTAGCAAAAGATTACTATTTAAATTGTGTGACAGAATCTGTAGTGTGTGTTATTTATGCACAATCTTGTTGTCTCTCAGGAAGGACCCTTGTTGCGGAAGCCTTGAGTCACTATTGAGTGAAGCACTTCCTGTTCTCCTGCACAAACCCCGCCTCTTGATCCTGGCGGCCAGTCTTTGTACTCTAGGGCTCATGATTGCCAGGCTTAAACCGGCTCCTAAAGGTGAGTTACGTGGCTTTGTTTTTAGATGAATGAATAGGCAAATTTGTCTTTCTGTTTTTTTTTGCATTCGTATAAATGTATGCCAAATACATTCCCTTGAACTTCATTGAAGCCTGTCTTCATATTTCTTCTACCATTTTCCAGCTCTGGTTGAAGCAGGCCAGAGGCGGTTCTTCTCCTCAGCCCTGTGGTTCCTCCGTGGTGCCCTGGACTCCAGCTCAGGCCTGGGCCCAGTTCGGGTGAGCCCTGCCCTGAGAGGAGTGGTGGGAGGAGGCAGGGGAGCTGTGGAGGCATGGGCAAGGGCAATCTGAGGAAATCCCCTACCACAAACTGATGCACTTGTGTAATTAATGGTCATGAAGATGAGGGCCAGGAGTTTTTCCTGAGCAGACCGCATATCCTGACCTGGAAAAACTCCTGGCCCTTCAGCATCTAGAGACTAAGACAAAATGGCAGAATATATCAGTGTGTTCAGTAACGGGTTGTATTTGCATTGTCATGCGCTTCCTGATAAACATTTGTTGTTTGTTAGATGGTATGACTGTATATAAGCAGTCTGTTACATGTATGAAAGTAAGTGAAGCATAAAATAAATAGTTATTTTGATAAATATTTCAACTTAAATGTTGATTTTCAACAGAGACATGATAGTATGTGCACATTCAAAGCTGTCCTGCTTACTACTGAAATTAAAAACACTTGCATAACACCTATGTTCTTCCTGTTTTCTGAAACGAGTGATGCGATTTATGAACTATCTTTACACTACTATGCTAATGTAATTGGTATAGTAACTATACTGAACAAAAATATAAAGGCAACATGCAACAATGTGAAAGATTTTACTGAGTTACAGTTCATATAAAGAAATCAGACATTTCAAATAAATTCATTAGGCCCTAACCTATGGATTTCACATGACTGGGCAGGGGTGCAGCCTTGGGAGGGCATAGGTCTACCCACATGGGAGCCAGCCAATGAGAATGAGTTTTTCCTCACAAGGTCTCTATTACAGACAGAAATACTCCTCAGCATGTGGTCTGCAGTTGTGAGGCCAGTTGGACGTACTGACAAATTCTCTAAACGGTGGAGGTGGCTTATGGTAGAGAAATGAACATACAATTTTCTGGCAACAGCTCTGGTTGTCAGGGATTTCTTCGTCGTTTGACGATATGGCGAAATCATCGTTGGAAAATGAAGACCAATATGCAGCAGAGTTGAGATAGTTCATTTTGAACGTTTAATAAACTCAAAGATGAACATACAAAAATAACAAAACGAACTCACGATATACTGACAGTCCTGTTAGGCTCACAGACGCTAAACACGAAACAATCTCCCACAATTACACAGACAAACACACCCAACTGATATAGGACTTCCAATCAAAGGCAAGACCACACAGCTGCCTTCAATTGGAAGTCCACCCCAATTAACCAAACATAGACATACAACCAACTAGATCAACATAGAAATACGTAAACAAGGAACAGTGCTCAAAAACCCCGGAATACTTAAATCAAATGCCCTTTTTGAAAAAACACCACCCCGAACCACATAAACCAAATACCCTCTGCCACGTCCTGACCAAACTATAATAACAATTAACCCTTATACTGGCCAGGACGTGACACTGGTGGACATTCTTGCAGTCAACATGCTAATTGCACGCTCCCTCAAAACTCTGTAGCATTGTGTGGTAAAGATACCTTAATAGAAAATGATTCAAGTGAAAGTCACCCAGTAAAATACTACTTGAGTAAAAGTCTAAAAGTATTTGGTTTTAAATATACTTAACTATTAAAAGTCAATGGAATTGCTAAAATGTACATAAGTATCAAAAGTAAAAGTATTAACCATTTCAAATTCCTTATTTTAAGCAAACTAGGTGGATTGCTAGGGGCACACTCCAACACTCAGACATAATTTACAAATTAAGCATTTGTGTTTAGTGAGTCCGCCAGATCAGAGGCAGAAGGGATGACCAGGGGTTTTCTCTTGATAAGTGTTTGAATTGGAGCATTTTCCTGTCAAAATGCAACAAGTCCTTTTGGGTGTCAGGGAAAATCTATGGAGTACATTATTTTCTTTAGGAATGCAGTGAAGTAAAAGTAAAAGTCGGCAATAATATACATAGTAAAGTAAAGTACAGATACCCCCCAAAATACTTAAGTAGTACTTTAAAGTATTTTTATGTAAGTGCTTTACACAAGTGCACAATTTGAGATAAATAAGCCTTTTATGTGCATGGAACATTTCTGGGATCTTTTATTTCAGCTCATGAAACATATGACCAACAATTTACATGGATATTTGTATTATATTATATTTTTGTTCACTATACAGTACCAATCAAAAGTCAAGGGTTTTTCTTTGTTTTCACTATTTTCTACATTGTAGAATAATATTGAGGACATCAAAACTATGAAATAACACATGGAATCATGTAGTAACCAAAAAAATGTTAAACAAATCTAAATATATTTGAAATTCTTCAAAGTAGCCACCCTTTGCCTTGATGACAGCTTTGCACACTTGGCATTCTCTCAACCAGCTTCATGAGGTAGTCACCTGGAATGCATTTCAATTAACAGGTTTGCCTTGTTAAAAGTTAATTTGTGGAATCTCTTTCCTTCTTAATGCGTTTGAACCAATCAGTAGTGTTGTGACAAGGTAGGGGTGGCATACAGAAGACCAAGTCCATATTATGGTAAGAACAGCTCAAATAAGCGAAAAGAAACAACAGTCCATCATTACTTAAAGACATGAAGGTCAGTCAATCCAGAAAATGTTAAGAACTTTGAAAGTTTCTTCAAGTGCAGTTGCAAAAACTTCAAGAGCTATGATGAAACTAGCTCTCATGAGGACCGCCACAGGAAAGGAAGACCCAGAGTTACCTCTGCCGCAGAGGATAAGTTCATTAGAGTTACCAGCCTCAGAAATTGCAGCCCAAATAAATGCTTCACAGAGTTCAAGTAAGAGACACATCTCAACATCAACTGTTCAGAGGAAAATGCGTGAATCAGGCCTTCATGGTCAAATTGCTGCAAAGAAACCACTACTAAAGGACACCAATAATAAGAAGAGACTTACTTGGGCCAAGAAACACGAGCAATGGACATTAGACCGGTGGATACCTGTCCTTTGGTCTGATGAGTCCAAATTTGAGATATTTGGTTCCAACCGCCGTGTCTTTGTGAGACGCAGAGTAGGTGAATGGATGATCTCTGTATGTGTGGTTCCCACTGTGAATCATGGAGGAGGATGTGTGATGGTGTGGGGGTGCTTTGCTGGTGACACTGTGATTTATTTAGAATTCAAGGCACACTTAACCAGCATGGCTGCCACAGCATTCTGCAGTGATACGCCATCCCATCTGGTTTGCGATTTAGTGGCATTATCATTTGTTTTTCAACAGAACAATGACCCAACACACCTCCAGGCTGAGTAAGGGCTATTTGACCAAGAAGGAGAGTGATGGAGTGCTGCATCAGATGACCTGGCCTCCACAATCACCCGACCTCAACTCAATTGAGATGGTTTGGGATGAGTTGGAGTGCAGAGTGAAGGAAAAGCAGCCAACAAAGTGCTCAGCATATGTGGGAACTCCTTCAAGACTGCTGGAAAAGCATTCCAGGTGAAGCTGGTTGAGAGAATGCCAAGAATGTGCAAAGCTGTCATCAAGGCAAAGGGGTGGGCTACTTTGAAGAATATCAAATATCAAATATATTTTGATTTGTTTAACACTTTTTTGGTTACAACATGATTCCTTTTGTGTTATTTCATAGTGTTTCTACAATGTAGAAAATAGTAAAAAAAAATAAGAAAAACCCTGGAATGAGTAGCTGTGTCCAAACTTTTGACTGGTACTGTTTATGGTACTGTCGTTAAGGTAAACAAATATCTTTCCATGTCTCCATGCATGTTGCTTTTTCTACCACTAGATGGCATTCTGACCGCAGTGTGGCACTTCGGGTCATGGCAAATCCCAGAATTATGTATGGGTTACTTATTGAAGTTATTTTGACACTGATATATCAGTGTAACAATTGTTTTTTTGGCAGATGAGATTCACAATCCATAAAACTGAAATTATTTAGTTTTGACTTATTTTCTCCGAAATGTCAAGTTACCGTTGGCCTTTAGATTTTAACGCTGAATTTAACTTTCTTAATTTCTTTCTTACAAAAAGAGAACGTCACTGCATGACGATGATGTTTAATTTCCGATAAATGTAATTGATCAAAAAAATCTGCAGGGTCTCCAAATACCGGACAAAAGTGTTCAAATGATACAGTAGCAAGAAAGACACCAGTTGCCTGAAGTTGAGTGTGCATTTCTAATAATTCCTTTTGAATTGATATATCTATGAAAACACTTAATTAGAATAATTATTTGCCTGTAATTAATTCAAATCTGGTCACTATACAGTCATGCCTAATGGCATAATTGCACATTTCCGTACAACTTCATGGATTCGACTTGGTAAATCTGATTGTGTTATTATCATCTATACACGTTTCCTTTTGGCAGGAAACTCTCACCTTCTCTCAGACCCAATTTAGCAGCCCTATTGACTCCCCTCACCTCCCTCACCTCCCGCCCTTACACCCCTCCCCAAACTTCCGTATTTTGTCTCTGTGACTCATACAAAACTAGTGCTTCGCTACTCCAACTAACTCACTCTTCAGTCTACCTTCAGCTCGTCTCTATCCATCCTCCTGGTACCCGCTATAACCTCCCGCTCAAGCCTAACTCCAATCTCTGCAACCCGGCCGCCCTTCACAACAACGTCATCATGCTTTGGAAATCGCGAACGAAGACTGAGCCCTACTGTCTTCAGGTAACATTATTTGGCTATGCTTGAAGTTTATGGTAAACGAATTTGGAAAATAGTTTTCTCTCATGCTTTTACTGGTAGGGCTGCTTGTTATGAATATAATTTTTTTTAAATACTATGTGTAAAGTGGCAAGAACTAGTGTTCATTGATGCTATAATGAGTTTGAGGACCGATTTAGCAAATGGTAAGTTTTCCAATTTGGGTGTATGAAATGCTATAAATAACATTCACTCATTGTAGAAGACAGCACTCTTAAATTATTCAAAATTATGTAAATATATTTCAAAAACACTTTAAAAGTTGTTCTGAATTGTCTGTATCGTCTAACAACAAGTTGAACAAGATGGATAGCGTGCGTAATGGTTTGATTACGAGGCAGTTACAAAAAGAAGGCTGGATATAGATTCATAGCCTAGCAAGTAGGATATTTGATGCAGATTGCGTGCCAAAAATGATTTTAGGTTGTCTGGGGACAAGACCTCTCATTTGGCGTTTAAAACAGGAGGCAAATAATATGGGGGATGTTTGGCAAGTTGAATAACTACGTTTAACAGACGTCTAATCTAAAAAGAAAGGAAAGGTAGGTAAAATTATCAAACCAACATACATGTGGGAGAATGAATGAATGTCTGAATGAATATCTCTTTAAGAGAACTGGACCCCCCCACCCCTCCCTTCATTCTGTTGAGCGCGTTCAGAAACCTATAAGTAGCGTGCGCATGGGGAGAATTTAGGACACTTTCTGACAGCGTGTTGCAGAAGCATCCTTAAACCGCACGTGCTTGAGGGTTGACCCGTTGAGACATTTCTAAAAGCAAGAAGGGGAAAAAAAGAAAGCTTGAGCTACTTCCTGCATGGATCTTGTAGACAGATGAAAGTAGCTTGGATTATAACTATTTGGTGACGTAGCTAAGACATTGACGACATCCATATCCTAGACTGTGAATTGTGGTAACCAGAAGAGATGTTAGTCCACACATATTCGGCTATGGTGAGTCCCTGTACATTCAATACTACGCGCTAGTCTGCAGCCCAGATTAGGTCCTGTATTGGTCTTGTCATCTTCAATTTCTACAACTTTGTCTTGACTTGAGTGGGCACAGATACTTGACGTTAAGTTCGCACTAGCGGCGCCGCTATTGTCATTGTCAGCTGTCTGGATAGATCGGCTGTATGCGGCATGTCAGATGGAGGGAGAATCAGACCGCATCAAAGTGTCCGTAGAAATATTAATTTAAAGAGGGCCAACTAAACGGGGATGACACTTTGAGATGGTAGATAATAATCATGTTGAAAAGTCCCATTGCGTTTTGCTGTGGTGAGCATAATGAAAGTTGAAACTGCTAAACATCTGAAGGGTACAAGGCATACAGATGGTAGCCTGTATTAGTGTAGTTGCTATCAGTTATATGTTGACATTTATAATCGTATACATATTTTAAATGACCTTTTGCTTTTGCTTTTAAATCCCCCCTTTGTTCGTTTCTAAAAATGGACATTGTTCCAACAACAAAATTGATCCGAGTGACCCAGCTGTAGAAAAATCGATTTTTTTTTTAAACCAGGAAGTGCATGCATATGGAGAGGAATGTAGGGTACATGACAATTGGAGAATATTGCAAAGTGACTGCATTGATAATGGTATGTTATTACACTATTACATGATGACTCCCAAATTCATTCAGACAAAATGGCTAAAGAAGTTATGTTTAGGTTATATCGCTGTATATTTAACTTGAAAATATTTGCAATATTGTGTAAATATTTCATAGGCTCTTGTAGTCATAAATGTGTGCACATATTTTATCATATTGAGTGTTGTATTTCCTGGGGCAACATAATGCTGTAGCGCATTAGATACCTGTCCTTTGTTCTGTTGGGGTTCTCAGTGGCAATGACCTTTTTGACACTGACAGGCAGCGATGCCAGGGGCACCTGCCGCCTGTCTGCATGCAAATCAAACCCTCCGTTTGAGTTATTTGGACATTTTAGAATTAAATTGTTGAATATGAGGCTACACTTGTATTGTTTTGTGGTCAATATGTTAGACTAAGTTTTGTCCAGTTTTATAGAGGCTATCGAACTGATTTCAATTGTATTTCTAAGGTCCTTTTCTTTTTGTGTTATATTTCAATTTCGTTGCAGTTCAGTTAATCACCTGACACAATAATAACGAATTATAATGTGCTTATGATCAAGTTTAAGATACTATTTATAGTTTTGCAAAGATTATTTGAATCGAAAAAATAAATAAACTTGAATTATAGGCCTGACATTCGGTGCATTTAATCGACGCATTTGCATGTAATATAAAAAAAATTGTGGATTTACAAGCCTAACCAACTTTTTAATTTACGCACAGGACCGCGCCGACGGACTGACCGGCTCCTCGCCGAGTGGGCGACTGTCGCAACTCTCCTCGCTGAACCAGGCAGCTTACTCCTCGGCTCCCCCGCTCTGCCACACACCGGCCTCTGACTTCCAACCTCCGTACTTCCCCCCTCCATACCCACAGTCTTCGCTCTCATACTCCCAGAGCCAGGACTCTGCATACTCTCACTTATCGGACCCCTACAACTCCATCAACTCCATACATCAGCATCAGCAAGCGGCATGGCACTCGCAGAGATCGCGGTCGGACGAGGCGGGGCTATTGTCACAGTCACACCGGGCTTTAAGCCTCGACCCCCGTCGGGAGTACCCCGGTGTACCCCGGCTTCTCCACGGACTCGGGGAGGGTGCCGCAGCTCTAGGAGACGGTCCTCTTGGAATGCATATTGGACATCACGGACTGGAGGACATGCAGGTGGGTTTATTTGTGCGTGGACCTTTTTATTATTCCTTCTCTCATTCACAAACACTATATTGGTCGTGCGTAAAAGTCACCTTCCAGCGCATAGCCTAACCCATGCACCCATTATGTAGATAATTGCTGCATTAGTTTACTTTTTTTTAAATGGAATAATCTATAACAACTATTCTAATAATTGTGTGTATGGCAAGGATTCTTTCTGTCACTTTTCTTTTGTTACTGTGAGAGTCATTTTCTTTTGGTGCGTATTTTACGCAATCGTTTTTTTTTTCTTCCAAAGGACCCACCCTACCAAAATACCTAATTGTAAATGCAATTCATATTGTAAAACATTGCATATTTACCAACATTTGGACTAATAGTTGTCTCGAAGTGGTCTGCTGTCAAATTGAAATGACCTTGCTCTTCGCCCTGATCTTATTATGAGAGTATACGCACCGTTTTAACACTCTAACACTTTATTTTAACACTTTATACGCACAGTTTTAACACTTTAACACTATATTTAGAGACATATTTTCCTTGTAAATAGACTAGAAACGTGATGATTGCGTTTGATGGATACATGTTGGGCTGATCATGTTAAACGGAATTGGTCCACTAATTGCAGGGCCTTGCTTGTCTCGTTAGCTTCAAAATTATATTAGTTAAACCGAATCCCCAAAGTGTTGTTAAGGTAAATATAACGAGCAGAGATCAAACAATTACATCTGATAGCAACTAACAATTACATTATTAGACCTTGAATACATATAGTGTGATATGTTTAACTAT